>NW_021940535.1:37215006-37239915 GCF_001715985.3 Manacus vitellinus
CCTTTCCCTTGCCTTTCCCTTGCCTTGCCTTGCCTTACCTTCCCTTGCCTTCCCTTGCCTTCCCTGCCTTGCCTTGCCTTGCCATTAGGTATCTACACTAAATTTCAAGAGTTAAATGTATCATTTCCATTTCCACACTCCACTGCTTAGACAAGCACCTACAAAATACAGCAGCACTCACTTAAATAGACAAGAATCACAGTCTTTATTCTCAAATGGGTGTGTGTTACACACTGGAGCATACAGCTAAGATTAAGAAATCCTCTAAAATTAAGAAAAAAAAAATCAGAACCCTGTCAGCAAACAACAAATTCAGACTTCTTCACCATTTGTGGGACCAGTCCTTGGATTAGCACTGACTCATCCTCAGTTGCTGGAAAAAACAGATGTGGTTCAAAGAAGTCTTTCAAAGTGGCGGAGGCATTGGCGCCCGGCCAGGCGAGCCTGCAGCCCGCATCAATCAGCCCAGGGGTCTCCAGCACTATTCTCCCTATTCCCCCTGCTCTGAGCAGCACATGGAGTAGGACCTGCCAGGCAGGGTGCCCACAGGAGACAGCTGAGTGAGGCTTCTCAGCCTCCCTGCCCCATCCAAGCCGCCTCTTCTGTCCCTGCTCCGCTTCTGGTGGCGTGAAAGCTGCGTGCTGAGCGAGGGGCTGTCACCTGCAGAGCACAGGGACGTGGGGTGACGGAAGGTGGTTTCATGGACTTCCAAAACTTTAGATCTTAACAGTGCTCCTTACACCTAGTGGGTTTTAAATCAGAAAAAAAAAAAAAAAAGAAAAAAGAAAAAAAAAGATTTACTGCATTAATATGTTCTAGTATTGGGCTGTCCTTGAAAATCAGAGAAAGGGTTGCCTATGGGTAGTGCACTGGGTTTACCCCCCCCTGTTTGCTACAGAAGGCCATGGTCTACCAGTCCTGGGAGTGTTGACCAGTAGTAAGACAACTCACTTACAGCAGTAAGTCAACTATTGGGGACAAGTGAGATTGTCAGGTAGCAGTATACAGCTTTATGTTACGTATACATAAGTATATATATAAATCAAGCATATCTGGCGTAGCCGTTGCATGGATTTCCCATCCTTCTATCCTGTTCTAAGAAATCTAATTCCTTCTAAGTGGAGTGGCTCCACCTCCCCATTCAGAGGAGCTGTGTGTCTTCATTAAAACACATATGAAAGCAGAGGAGAAGCTTTGTCTGTACAATACTCCTACAAAGTATTCAACAGATACTGTTCTCATTTAAAAAAAAAATTTGAATGGGGATCTTGAATAAAATTCTGCTTAACTAAAATCACTGCAGGTTTTCCCCTTCAATTTCAGTAAAATCAAATTTTCATATGTTATCATTTCCCAATTTAAAATTCAAATAACAGCAATACAAAATGCCCCACTGGACTAGGTTATATGATTATTCCATTTCTTCTGTTTGTAAATACTAATAAACTTATTCCAAAACCTGTTGGTGGCAATTGCTACAGTTTTCTCTTGCCAAGGCTTACACAAAGTGAAAGTACTCCCAGGATTTTGCAAAAGAAACATTTGGTACAAGTCTGGGTTATCACTGCGCAGAGAAATTCTGAAGGTTTTATTCAGTTCTAATGGTAAAATTACACTAATAAATATTAAAGGGAAGCAATCAAAGTGGGAGGCTTATTCTTTTTTTATAAAGTTAATATGCTTCCTTCTTACTGTTCATACTCTTTCGACAAGTCTCAAAGCAAAGATACCAACGTATGAAGTGATTCAATAGGAACAAGCAGGGTTTGCTCCTCTTGCAACACAGTCATTGTTAATAGTTTGGATCATTGCAGGCCAAATTTAACAAATTAGCAGTGCCTGAAAAACGAAGTATTATATCCAGCATTAGTCACTTTCTCTGATTGATCTTCTACTACTGCAACAGAGCAGCCTCATGTAGGATGCAGAGCAAGCATTTGTCAGTCGCTCAATCACAGTGACACTAAAAAAACCTTAACAGCAAAAAGAAATTCATGTTCATTTTTGCATTTTCTGCAGAATTATGTGTCATTTTCAATTAAGTTTCAAGTCGAATCTATTTTGAGAAAGCCTTCATATGAATTCACCCTAGCAAAAAACAACCTTGCTTTTAGCAAAAAACATGTGAACTATTTCACCAATCATACTGTGTTCATAAAAGTGTTAATTGGGCTTTGAAGTTGATTCTATTATAAAGCACAATAATATGAGAAATAAACACTCGGCTGAGACAAGGCACTTTTAATTTTTTATCCCTTTTCTTCTTCTCACCAATATCTTTTTCAGGGTGGACTCTGTACATACATTCTCCCAAAACAAGATTTCTTGTCATACAGCTGTGTTCACTAGAGCCATCAAAGGAGTTAATAGATTATTAATAGCAGTTAAAGGTTATTATTTGCAATACCCCATCCCAGAAAGAAATCTCATAAGGAATATGAATTCCCATTGGATGCATTTCATACAAATGTCTTGAAGAACTGCAGTTATGCCTTATTCTGCAAGACCAACCAGACCACGCCTTTCCTAGAGAGACTTCTGCTAAAACAATAGCAAGCTTGCTTTTCTGTGCCTAGTGATAAATCTGGGAACTAAGGATGTACTGTGCACATTGAATAGATCCTTAGGGCATACAAAAGACTTATATTAAAGCCAACTCCTAAATATTCAAGAGTCACTCTAGATTTTCAGGACAGCATGAGTAAAGAATACAGGCAGCAAGAAAATTTGGGTTTAACCCCTTCCAGAATGGTTTTTTGAGATTTTTCCCCAAACTTCCTCACTGCTGTACAAATTCTGCACATCTGCACCATCAGAGACTTGCAGTCCACAGGGCTCTGTGCTTGGGAAGAGCTGCATTCCTGCACAAGCCCTTGCAAAATCCATGCCAGCAGTCATTCATCATTTGCATTCATCACATTAATTAAATACCTATTTGGATGCATGTTCCCTGATTCACGTAGTGCTACATTTTGGTGCGGAGCTGAGTCTTACAACAGTCCTTCAGCAATGTTTTTTCTTGGGTCTGAGAGTGTTTCAGGATAGGGCTCCATATGGAAGTTCAGAAACACAGATATAGTTAGTCTGAAGTTGTAATATTTCATCCCACTTTTTCACAGTGCACACACGTCTCTGGAGTGCTGTGGTAGACACTGATACCAACCCACTGCTTCAGGTAAAACAAAAATCTCATTTCCAAAAAAAACAGAGGACTAAGCAGCCAAAATTACTTAAAAATATACTCTCGGGTAAAGCAGTTCATATGTTTCTATGAATCGTTGGCTGTATTTCTTCTTAATGTAAAGAAATCCATTCCCCTACAGAGATTCTGTTCCTAAGGCTGTTTTATTGTAAGAATTCAACTTATAATAAAGGTAAATGCATATCCTTTCTCATATGCTCGTCTAATTTTCCCCACATGAGGCTTTTAAACACACTATAATTAGCAAAAAAGTTCTAGTTCTTAGATATTTACTTGTTTCCACGTTACATGGTTACATGATTGAAATTTGAAATATGAAAGTCCGGAAAACTGTTAACCTGAAGGAATAATTACTATGTTAACATCAAAGGTTCATCAAACTTTTTAAACCTGTGCAATGACCACACAGATTGCTGAGGATCAGAGATGTTTACATATTGCTTACTGTGGAGTAACAAATACTGAGTTGATGAACTAATTGTTCTAATGCCATTGGGATAAAACACTGAAGCACGGCTAGGTGCTAAGGGTAGACAAATTCTTTGCTTCTATAGGCTTTACTTTGTTCCTGAACCAGTTTTACATTCAAGCTTTTATCATTAACTTTCAGTTTTCCAGGGAATTTTGCCAGTGAGCAATTCAGGTTTGTTAAATCGCAATACTCACTTGTACACAAGTAAAATAAAGGTCATAGAAGCTTTTAGTTTGTTTTTTGCAGCATCCTGAGAAACCCAATGTGAATGGTGATAAGCAATGCAAGTGATATTAATTCAGAGTTTCCCCTTTAAAAAAGGAAACGGGTCAAAGGATATACCCTCTAGGGTATGTGCTGGGATTACACACCTGTGATTAATCTAACAAACTGCTGGAGATGTGATTGTTTCTTCATAGAACTGCAGCTGAAACAACAGTTCTTTGGCAGTAAAATAAATGTAACCCCTTGTGGTGCCCCTAGACATACAAGATAATTACAACAAAGTACCTTCATAGGAAGTTAGGACACTCCTGCTGCATCATTAAAATAAACGGACCTGCGATAACTGATGCAGCCTTGGAAGTGCCACAGAGGAGCATGGTACTCAAGAGATGAAAGAGATCTGGTCTCCTCCCGGAATGTGCATGTGACTTCCATTAGCTTTAGTGGAAGCTGAGATTTCTAGTCCAAATCTAGCAAGAATAAGAGACAGGTTTTACCCCTGTGAAGTCAACTGCAGTTTTGCCATGGAGTTCAGTGGGGCAAGACTTCTAAAGTAAAACTTAATTATCCCAAGGCTTTTCAAGGCCACTCTGTGCTTCACAGTGGAGTCTGGTGCAGAGAGATTTAAGCTCACCTCAACCAAGATAGCTGGAGGAACTGAAGCAGCAGAGGTGAGGGACAGCCATTGCCTGGGAAGAGGCAGCCCTTGTCATGCTGACACCTCATGCTGGGCCAGGACTCCTGCGCAAACCCCCACAGTTCTGAGCCGGGTCACAGTGCTGCACCAGAGGTGGCCTGAGGACCAACACACTGAACCCCACCGGGCACCAGAGGCATTTTCCAGGTGTTTTCCCAACATTAAAAAAAGTCAAAACACCATAAAGGAGAAATGGTGCTACGATTATGTAATTATAACAATTAAAGGAAGTCAGCATGTATCGATATCAAATAAATGCAAGGTTGTGGTTTTCACAGCTTGGATGATGACTTGCGGGCCAAAGTTAGTGAAAGGAAGAAAGGGCTCCCAATGACTTAGTGTCCAGCACCAATCCCATTCTGATCCGTATGCAACATATCCATTTTCATTATAAACATCTCAACAACAGGTTTTCAACGCTAGTGATTTCCCAGTTGTCACACAACCAAACACATCTATGAATCAGAATGGAATTCTTCTAGATATTCAGTGGTTTATTTCATCAAATTTTCATACCCATATCTCATAATAATGCTCAAATTGCTCTACTTTCCAAGTGTAAATACCCAGTTACTTGTAGACATATCTCTCCAAGGAAGAGCTTTCTAAAGCTCTGCCCTAAAGACTTGCTTCTCGCTTGCTGGGATATTTTAAGTCTGCGTACACAGCTCTCTGCCTATATCCAAAACATTGTAAGATTGCAAGGATTGCTAACAGACTGCATTGCGATCATGCTGGAGTACCAGATACCACATATGACAGTCAGTATAGATAGGGTCATTAGGAGAGATAATTTATGTTATGTTTATCATCATTTAGTGGGAAATAAAATATGTTGAGGTTGCTTTCCTTCATTATTTTTTTCTGGGCTGGTAAGCCCAGCAGTGTCAATTTATTTGACTCCTACCTCTTCATCCTTTTCAGCTGAGTAGGTGTGCAGATAATGCTGTAAATCTAAAGGAAAGGCTTAGCCTTCAGAATAGACAAATTTTTTTCTCTGGAAACAGGAAAAGGTGATGGAGTAGTATATATGTGAAAGTTGTCTTCGCCACTTCAAGAATGAAAAATGTGATTTTTATTTTTTAAAAAAGCTAAAACTGCACAGGCATAAATTCTGCGTAGGTAAATGTTTATGTAGCAAAGTTTACTATGTTACAGAATCCTGTTCTAAAACAACTAGGGCAGTATGGCGCTTTAATGTAACTTCTGGCACAGTAAATTTGTCAGTATGAATGGGGCCCTGAGCTGCATGAACACACCAAGTTGTCTGTCTTGAGCCAATGGAAAAAGGGCCTAATAGCCAGGCTACAATGAAACAAGTGCCAGGTTCCAATTTATTTAGAAACACAATGAGAGCATGTGGGATTAGCTTTTAGGGCAAGAGTAAAGAGACATTGCAGGAATATCACTCCATTTCATTCCTGCTAACTGATTGAGTACCTCTTGGCTAGGAGCAGATTCGATTCACCATGACAGGAATCAAATGTTATGGATAAGAAGCAAAAGGCAGATAAAAGAAGAACTTTGTTCTTCTACTTCACCACTAAAAAAATACATGTCATCTAAATACTCCCCTACTGTAAAATTGGCAAATAAACCCAAAATTTGAAATTGGTTAGGAGGCTAACAGCTGAAGAAAATCTTATCATAAGATTTAATCTTTTTTCAATGCATATCACATATATAAACAAAATAAACACTAGAAATTTAGAAGTCTCCTAAAAGAATAAAGTAACTGAAAATAATTTAAAAATTCCTAATGTTGTTAAGAACTGCTGCTTTATATAAGATTTTAAATAATAGAAGTGAAAACAACTTTTTTATTTTATGAAATCCAGTGCTGGACTGGAAATTCTAAATTTTGTAGATGAACTTGAAGAAAGACAACTCTACATCTCTCATTTTCTTTAAATTTGATAGTCATTCTTGTCACGATCCTCGTATACAATACAATCATTCCCAGCATAACCAGTTAACTGACTGCATGATTATCATATTTTCTTAGTGAATTTTTCTTTTTAGATAAATGCCAATTAACCTAAGGTAACCTGATGCATAAATGAAATAAATGAAATAACTCCACCTTAATAGTCTCCATAAAAGAATAATTATCATGTAAAATCATTTTTTAAATTCAGCAAATCTCTATTTACAGTAATTGTCTTTAAAAATGAAACTTTTTTGATTTACTAATGTGTAAGAATGCTTCTGTAAGAAAGTTGATGCCTTTAGTTTTAATCACATTAACCAAAGCTGCCTTCGCCATTTCTGTGTAAAGACCTGCTGCCCAGTTGCTAGACTCTGTGAAACACCCTTCCTCGCCAGGCTGTACAGATTAACAGGACTCTACAAGCCCTATTTTATAGCTGTACTTTCAGTAAATACCTTACAGATGTTTTCAGCTGGAGACTATCTTCTGTCTTTCTGAGTCTCCATTGTTCCTTGGATTTATTTCTACCCGTCTGCATAATTCAAAGTTCACATCAAAGAAATGGTTATGAACTTCTCCTCAGCTCTCAGGTTTTCAGCACAGATCGAGTCACAGTCTGAGTCCCTCCTTTCATTGGTGCCTATGCCTGGTTTTGTCAAAAAGTAAGAGCTTTTGGGCCAGATCTTCACTTCTGGTACCTTGTACTGGTTCTCAGGATTAGACTCTGCTCTTAGCAAACATCACACCTCTGGGGCTGGGGCAGGCCAGGCTCTCACCATCCCTGACTGAACAACCTCATTATTTCCCTACCCAAACATTTAGAACTTTCTCCTTTGTATCTCTGTTCCTGAGTGAGGAAAAGGGTTTTGACAAATGTCATGTCCATTCCCAGGGGTATTTTAGGCTCTTGTTTGGGGGTGTCTCCGGTTAACTGTCCCCTAGTAAGGAGTGTTTTGGTTAACTTCATTGAACCCTGACTGAAAATATTAATTTCGGTCAATATGTTACTCACTTCAATAATTTCATTGCACATTAAAAGGCTCAACATAATACTTGTTCTGAACTCATGAACGAAACATTAGGTGGGGGTAGAAAATCTCCAGTAAAAACTGATGATTGCTTCATAGAGGTATTTCTGTCAAAAGCTGGAGTCATCATCTAGTTCAAGTCTCCAGCCAGAATGGATACTCCAAACACCAAAGCTAAGCAGAAGATAACAGGTTCAGCATGCAGTGCCCATCTGGCCCAAGCAAATTCAGTTTTGCAGTGAGATTTTGTTACCAAAAAGTTGGTTTCCCTTGTTTTACTTTACTGCTCTGGGAAGATATCTAGAGTAAGACAACTGAAGAGCATGATGGGAAACTCCTGTGAGTCTTGCCATGTTAAGGCAGAGTGGCAGCCTCTGGGGTCATATTGCTGCTCCTGATCACGAGTAAATGAACTCTCTGAAATACTTAGCATTGCCTACCAAGTCTTCTTCACAAAATAATTGCCCACACAGGACTGTGCTTTTCCCACCAAACTCTGTCCTGCTTGGGAATGGCACCGCCATGTAAGGCTGCCCTTTAGGCACACACCCTGAAAAGCTGGGGCTCACTGTCACCCTCCTCTACTGTCAGAAATATGATTTCTAATCACATACATGAGTTTCAGAGGTTTGAGATGTTCTCCATGCATGGGATTTGTAGTTGGAAGTAGAGAGACTAGTCTACAGTATTTCTGCAGAGCATCTGCACACTATGGCTTTGTTTTATAAAGAACATTTGACCAGGTTTTCAGTTTCAGAAAAAGACAAAAGTCCTCCTCTGAGACTCTTCTTCCCCACCCCCTTATCAAGAAGCCTGTTTCAAAGCTAGAAGCTCATTTACTATTAAAAAAGGAGTTCCAAAGTGGTTAAAGCCATTTCCCCTTAACAGATGAATGATTCTGGCTGAAGTTTTCCAAACTAATACAGCACAACCCAGGGTCACTCTAAGGGAAATTTCAGTCTAAGCAGATAACAGATGGCAGAGTTATAAACAACTGAGAACCAAGTCTTTTAGTAGAAACTAACAGGAGACCTCAATAAGAGGTCGTGCTAACATGTCTGCTCATAAAACTTAACTTTTACATGGCATATTCTTATTTCAAAGCGGACATATGAATAGTTATCATAAAATTGTGTACTTTCATAACTTTATGGTTTTCATCGCCTATTTCAATAGCTCTGAGATAGTCCATGCTACACTTTCATATGGTATGAGCTTATGAAAATAGTGATAGAATCTCATACAATAAATCATTTGCAAAGGAAAAGAAGATTATTGTGGGGGTTTTTTTAAGAAAAGAGTCTATAGACATGCATACTCATTTAGGTTATTTAAGTATATATAAATATTTACATTTGCCTTTGCTATTAAAATATTTGAGCATTACTTAAAACATAAAATACAATGATAGGGGGAATTCAAGAGGGTACCTTTCAGGGAAGCACTGCCAAGGGCATGCTGCAGCTGTGGAGGACAGGAGAAGTGAGTACTAGAGTCCCAAGTAGAGAAATTACACATGCACAAGGCAACCCCACAAGTACCCGTGAATATGAGCTAGAGTTGTGGTTCCAGGAACAGCCGCTCGCTTGGCTTGAAAATACCAGAAAGGTCACCTACTGTGTGCTTTGGATATGAGGCATCATTTTTGATCATACAATAACTAGGACAGGTCGATAGATCTCAGGATACTTATGCTATGGTCAAATATGGGTCCATGCTGGACAATAACCTGGGGTGCTGCAGCCACCCCAATCTCAGCACGCAGTGTCAATTTGTCTGCTGGTGACAAGGAGATTATTTCTGGCAAGTGTTTGAGATTCTGCCATGCAAATGGCAAAGGACTGAGAAGGGAGAAGCTTCCAAAGCCCTGAAACATATTTTTGTAAAAAAGACAGGATTTTGTTTAACTTCTCTGAATTGTGGCTCATTGCCCACCAAACAAAATGTTAACAAGATAAACTTGTAATTTAAATTACTAGTACTTCCAGGATACTTAGAAATGTATATTCTTTTCATCTAGCCTGATGATTAAAAATGCCTTTGGGATCATGCCTAGAATAACGTTTCACAGTATGGAGGCCAATAAGGAGTCTTTTGCTAAAAACTTGGATCAGATACACTGTTACTGTTCCCACCTCTTAATCAATTAAAAATATATATCGTAACAGCATATGCCTTGTAAGAGGGAAAACATAGAAGTTATTCTCCTCTCCAAGAACACACGTAACTGCTACTCAGTTTAATGGGACATATATATGTACACCAAAAGAAAAATACCTTCCAGAATATGAAGGATTCGTATGTATCTGTAAATTATTACATGGTTAGGTGCAGGTTGGCCTTTCGCCACTCTAGACTCAATGCACCCAGTTTTGCGTAGTCTTGGAAGCTGAACAGTCCCTGGTCTGGCTAGCATTTCATGGGGAGACCATCTGGGAATTCAGTGTGCCATGAGCACAAGCCAAGGAGTCACAAGGTGGTGAATATTAGGCCATAGAAACTGGATGAGTGGAAAGATTTCATTCAGTTCCCTCAATGCTGCTGAATCAATGAATGGGAATTTCACCATTGCTCTTGAGCCTCTCCCTGCCTTCCCCCCCAATTAAATATTCACATTAATTCTGATGGAAAGGATGTCGGAAGCATCCAAAGGAAAGGATGCAATGCAAAAGTATCTATAAATGTAGCACAAAATTAGAAATAAAGTGAAGAAAATCTTAGTGATATAAGTGGGTTTTGAATACTCAGATTCAAGTGGATAAAATCTGTTTGCAGAAATCTGAATTTATTTTTTTTTAATCACTCACCTGAGTCTAATGGGAGACATTTTCTTTAACAAAGTAAATAAAAAGCCCTGTGGCTGAACACACTAAATCTGCATGCTTGTAAGCACTGTGGCTGGTACCAAAACCAAACAGAAAGGTACTTTTGATTTGCAAGCACATATACATGTATGTTGGACCTCATAGCTATATTGTACATGGTAGGGATGCTTTTGACAGTTAAAACATTTAACATTATGCTATGCTTCTAATTGCAAGATCTAACTAATGCCTAAGGCTATTGCACAAAGCTCTGAAGAAATCTAAAAACCAGTGTGAGTTTTAGGAGGAAGACAGGAGGAGGGAACTCCACCAAGCCCCTTTCCTTGAGGTTTGACCACGAGAAACAAGACATCCTCAAGACACCAGAAGACACGACCTTGGCTGATTGTCAGATCTTTTGATCACTTGAATCTTTTTTGCTTTTCTCTCTCTTCATCCTACCAAGAACTGAAGAGTATTTAAACCACAAACTGTTAGTGAAATACAATTAGAGAATGATTATTGGTACTTACATGGAAAACATTTGATAACTTAATGATTCCTAGAGTTTATTTTACTTAAACTTGAGCAACTTTCATGTCATTTTTTTTTTATGAAAAAAAATTTAGTGTCATGGGTATACGCATGACAAAAGAGGAAAAGAAGAGAACTTATTGAGAACAGATGTTTTGTAAATAAAACAAGCAATTGATGGCAAATTGCTAGTCATCATCATCATGCTAATTGTTCTTCCCTGAGCTGCCAGCCTCTATAAAAATATTCCAGCATACATCTACCCAGAAATGGAAGGTGAAAAGCTGCTTGAACTACTGATACAGCAACACCACTGAAATCAAAGGTCCCAGTTCTCCTCCCAGCATTATACCCTAACTCCTTAGTTACAGCTATGCAAACTGAACACGTGGGTAACTAAATCAGAATAGCAGCATTTGACAACAATTTACAGGGGTGTAAAATTTCTGTGCCGTGTTCTAGGCAACAAAGAACCACAGGAACTATAATCCGTTATCTGAAACTTCACTATCTGCAAACGCAGACAGATACAAGCAAATCCTTCATTGCAAACAGCAACGGGCTTGCTGTCATTAATCACAACAAGAAGACTATTGAAGACAGACTCTGGGATGGATTTCAGTGGCAGCCTGCAACTTTATTAGCTTAACATATCCAAGCATTTAAATGGATCCAGTGTAGGAGTTAAGGGACTCCCACCATACAAATTATAATTCATGGTTGACTGTCCTACCCACAGAAACTAGTTTCAGACATCTGACATCTTCTCACCTTAAAAAGAAAGATAGGAGCATGGAGGGGGAATCTCAATCTGCAGAGGCTCTGGGTCTCCTTTTTCAGCAGTTTACCAGCAAAACCCCAGCTCTTCACTTCTGGTGGATCATACTTCAAACTCATATCTATGCTGCATACCAGCTTTGAGTTTCCAAGTAATTATTACACTAAATATTACAAAGGTATAAAATGTACTTAATATTTATATGCATGTCCTATGCCATATTTATTGTCATACTGACATATGAGTGGAAAAACAGACAAATAAGACATAAAAATACCTGTCCCTCCTCAGTTTTATCCTAATAGGAAAATACGTTATTCTGACACAAAAAGGCTACCTATTAAATCTGAAAACACGGTTCCCAGATTATAACTGCAGGTCAAGAATGCGTCAATGATAGAGGGAGAGCAAGATGCTACCATCTCCTGGCCCTTCCAGCAGGAGAAAAAGCCAATGGAAAAAGAAGGAGAAACCCTTTTGCTGTCCTGTCCTGCCTTCAGCAAGCTGTTCACAGCCCAGCAGCTCACCAAGGCTCTGACTGCAGTTCTCATTTCTTCACTGGGCAAAACCACAGTGTAGCGTGCTTATTAGGCATGAAACAAAGAAACAATCTCTTTCTAGGAATTAACAGAATTTGCCAGTAAATAAATCTTATTGAATAGAGTTTAAGTGATAGCTAAGGCAAAGAGCTTTGGAAAGTTGAAGAAAAATGGGTAAAGGGAAGAACAAATACGGAAGTATTTTTGGGCCCATGAGCTGTGAGGAATATATTGGAAAGCTTTTGTGACCTCGTTTAGGATACACCTTCCATTTCCCTGCTATTGATCAGCAGATTAGGTCTATGCATTTCAACACCATGATGTGATCTAGAGTAATGCAGGCTCTCAAAACAGCCACAGTCCCAGTGTATCCAGGAGGTTTAGCAGTGGATTGAGTGGACCACAAGCCATACACTAATGTGCAGGTTACATTTTCACATAGAAAAGATAATAAACATATTCTCTTAATCACAAAGAGAAAGAGTCACCCAGACTGAAAAAGAAGTGGAATTTTAAAGATATGTCATATGGATCTGGACTGCACCTGAGGACCCAAATGCCTGTACTGTCAGCATCCTCTTTGCAGAGCTGGAAGAGCAGAAGCTGAAGGGCTGGAGGGCTGAAGGGCAAAGCAGGGTTATAAACTCATTGAACGTTTGTCTTGGCATTTGTTTTTACAGATTTACAGATGTAACGAATGTTCTGTTTAAAACATCCACCCAGCTGCTTTTTATCACGTTCAGACAATTTAGCACACACCAGCGTCCTTCCCTGCGAGACTGCCAGAGACAAGCCGGGGCTCGGCCCCTGCCAGGTGACAAAGAACGGCTGAGAGGCAGCAGCGAGCAGCGCCCCTGGGCTGCACGGAGGGGGAGAGGGGCCGGGAGAAGGGGGTGTGTCCCCGCGCCCTCCAAGGTGGCAGGAGACCTGCCCAGGGGAGAGCCCGGCGTGCTGAGGGACCTGCGTCACCCCTGCCAGAGGAGCGCTGGGGCCAGGGCAGTGTCCAGCTTGGTGCTTGGCAGGAGGGAGGTGACAACCTCTGCACTCTGGGAACGAGAGGCCCAACTCAGCCCAGCAAGGATCCTGCTGCAGCAAGAGGCTGCTGGACAGGGGTAGAGCTGGCCGGACCAGCCAGGGTAAGAGCCCAGATCTTGGATTGCTGCACCCACTGACACCCAGCAGAGAGGAGCAGGGAGCAGTAAAGATGCTTGCCAGGGGCTACCTCCCTACACTGAGCTGAGCCCGTGTGCTTTCCCTCAGAAAAGAAACCAGCCTGGTCTTCCTGCTGCAAAATCCCTGGCGGTTTTGCAAGTCTTCAGTAGTTTAGTGCCCTGGCTATTGCCTGCTTTCCACAGCCACAGATCCTGGTCCAGATTACTGCTGGAGAATTAGAAGTGTAAAAACAGAAATGCAGTTACTCTAGGGAGATTTGCTGTTTATTCCCTGTCAGAGGAAGGCTCCTTCATCAAACCTTTATGCACTTGAAGAAATAGTGGCTAGTGGAGCAATTACCCCATTAGAGAAGGCAATGGGCCAGAAGCTTCAACCTACAGTGGATAAAAGAAATTTTTCTCCCACTGGGTCCTAGGCCAGGTTATCCACAGGCCATGCTAGGCAGACAACAGCTCTAAGCACAGGCTGTCCAGCCTTGTCTACCTTGCTGGTAGACAAGGGCCACTGTCAGCAACTGCTAATGTGATCCATGCAAAGAGCTGTGCAAGCACCTTTGGCCTTGAGGACACTGGTAGCCAGCACACCACAGTGATGGCTCAGACATCTGAAATTACTCCAGTTCTCAGACAAACTGACATGCTGGAAGGAAAGGAAGAGTGGACTACACGAATTAAAACAGTGGCTATTGCAGAGCACCTGCTGCAGGCAACAGCGGAAATCCAACTTTTTCTGAGCATGGTGATATCTGTGTCCTTGTGCGAAATAAGACTGCTGTTCAGCAGAAGAAGGAATGAGCTGTGCACAGGTGCCATCGCTAAGGGTGCACAGGAGGTGCAGCTAGAGAAAAATCAGATGGAGACAGCATCTCAAAACCTCTGACAGCAACAGAGCTGAAAGGTGGTGAGGTAGCCTGGCCAGTACAAGCTAAAGATGGACTTAACAGAAGCCTTGGTGGAAGGCAGTGAAAGGAAGCAATTAGCACAGCTGCAGTGAGGCAGCACCAGTGCATCCTCCAGGACTAAAGGGGAGCTTGTCAAGATATAATCAAGTGCAACATCAGATTGCACTTCAAGGAGTGTTCCTGGTGGGCAGTTTCCAGTTTTGAGTTCCCTGAATACCAGGTAACAGTGAAGCTAAGTAACATTCTGTAGGTTAGCCTAACTGGACAACATGCCTAACCCTGGACATCCCTACCTGCACACCCTCAAAAGCCGAAAAGAGACATAAGAACATTCATTGTTTTTATGATTTTTATGACATCAGATTTTTACATGAGATATAGTGCACAGGCAGGTCAAAACAGGGATAAAATATTAGGAACAAGACATTTCAGCAGTTTTAATTTGGATAATTTCAGGTGAGGATGGGATCAAAGGACAAAGGAAATAAACTGCATCTTTGGATCATTTCAGCCCTTCAGAGTATCTTCCAAACCTGGAACAAATCAGGCACAATTTAGAGGTGCTGAAGGATCTACAGAGTTTTTTAAATTAAAGAACTACAGAGATTTTAGTTCAGTTCAAAGTATTGTTTCTGAGTACCAAAGAAGCCTTCAAATATTTCATTAGACACATTAAGAATGGCAATGATTTTTAAGGACTTAAACCTCAAGAAACAAATAGCAACCTGTAAGGAGCTGCATCCTGAGCATAACGTCAGTGAGGACAGGCTAAACATTTCAGAGCACCACCAGAAAGCATACAAAACAAAAAAGATACCAGTAAAACCACAGGCTATCTGCACAGAAGACACCACACCTACAAAACCTTTGAGCATATTATCAAAACTGGCAGCATCATCTCATTATTTAAGAAACTAATATTTTAGACAAAGGAAGAAGAAAAGCTGATGAGTAAAACAAATGAACAGTTTCTGAGCCATGTTTTGTTCAGGTTTTCAAAACCACCCCTCAATCTGTGGGAGTTTGCAATGCCCCAAAATCTCCTGGTGAGATCCAAAACTGGTGAGGCTGGTAGGTGCTCTTTGATGAGTTTCACACAGATTAAATGAGGGTTGCTACAGAACTGAAGAGTTCAATTGTTGTGGAAGTCCTGAAATCCTCTCATTTACATTTACTCAATAAGGAATTCAGTGTACACAGGCTCACAACAGCCTGTAGCAACTCCTTATCAAGCACAGTCTAGCAAGACATCCATGGAGATGGATTCACAAACCAGCCAGATAAACATTCTCAGCTCAAGAGAAAACAAAAGGAAACTGAGACTGCTGTTTGAAGGGCACAAGTGAGCACAGGCTCCCTCTGGCCTCCCCACACTAGACAAGACTGACCTGAGGATCCTACTTACTTCTTATGTACAACAATGTCTATCAAAGGAGACCTCAGTTCAAATATAGTACAAGAGAGTAACCACCTCGAGTTCATACAGATTAAATTCAAGGACTTAAAGGTCTGGAAATCACCACCTTCTTGTGTATGATGTATCTGAAAATAGGTAACAGCAAAGCTGCTGAAGCATGAACAGGAGCTTGAGACTGTTACAGACACACTGATGAAATCCATGATGCTGTGGTTCAGCCCATAGTGCCACATCTGTGCTGATACAGTATGAAAGGAACTTCACCATTATTGTTATATCTTCCCCACTCAGACTTCTTTCTTTTTGGAAGAAAGCATAACTTGTACCTGACACAATTAGGGTCTATTTTGCTTTGATATGTTTAATTTACGCATTTCCAGGCAATAATGGAGTAGGAATACACAGAATACCTATTTTTAATTTTAGACAAAACCCGACAAGGTTGTATAATAAGAAAATCTGGGGAGTAATTTGTCTCTGTAACCTAATTTGTGCAAGCTTCAGCCAAGGACGTTTATCATTTGCTTTCTACCTCCTCCAGGAAACAGGCAGGGGAAAGCAGAGCAATAAGTAACGCCTTGCAGAGCACACCATCGGTTAGGCAGGAAGAGGCATCCTTCCTTCCTCTTTAGGGCAACATAAACTGCTCCATTTTAGCTGGCATTTTTTTGTTTTGCTGAATACTGATCTCCTTGATACAACGTTAAGATAAGGACCGAGACAAATCAAAAATTACAAGAAAGCAACAAACAAAAGACAAAGAAGAGAGACAACGGCTCTGACAGATCCAGTTAATTTACTGATGTCTATCTCCATTAGAGTCACAGGACACTCAGTTTCAACAGCATCAAAATTTGATTTTAAAAAAAACCAACACTTTGTGCAAGAAAAAAAATCCACTTTTACTCCGTAACATGGACAGCCATCAGGCTATTACTGCTAAACAATTTTTTTAAATTATCATTAATTATCACAAGAAAAGAATTTAAGCAGAACTTTTATGAGAAATCTGTAAAAACAGTTTAAGTACCCAAAGGTTGCATCATAACGGAACATAGAAGGGGGACAAAGATGGAAGACAGTACAGGAAACATCACTCTGGCATTTCCTAATTCCTGAGCACTTGACTTTATAACCTCTACTTATTTTTGTACATAATTTCCTAATGGAAATTTCCTTCATGGAAAGGACAGGCAGCATCCCACAACCCCTCTCCCCCCCATCCACCTGGCCCAAAAACACGGGATGCTCTGGGATGCTGTCCCAGCCCCTCCAGACACCTCAGCCCCATGGCAGCCTCAGAGTCTGGGAAGAACAAGAACTCCAATCAGGCCAAATCCTTGGGAGACTGGAGTACAAAAGCCCAAACACACACAAACTGTAACTGCTCTGAGGATCATGGCTCAAACAAACTCCCACACATTTTCCCAGGAGCAGCTAGAAGTGTCTTTCCAAACTTGTTCTCCCAAATGCTGGATCATGACACTGCTACAGAAAACACTAGGGCTTTTATGTAAAGTTTGGAATTAGCTGGTTTGTTTGTTAACATGAGCCAAACAAACAAATTTCTCACTCTTCTTTTCAGAGAAATCTGAAGTCTTTTAGCTAAAGTTTTCCATTGCAAGATCTGCCTCAGGCTAAATATTTCTTTGGAAAGTTTCAGTCTCAGTAGTTAAAATTTGGCTGAGGTATAAGCATGGCCACATAATGGAAAGAGTCAGAAAGCTTTAGTTATAGGCAATAAGACTAGGCACTAAAACACACATAAACATCCATATATATCTGGCAAACTTTCTCAAATTACAGGAAGATACACAGCTAATGACTGAATTTCCCAATAAATATATGATGTCCGAGACTTACTCATGGGAGTAGTATTACTGTAATATTACTCATGTCCGTGCAGAGTCAGTGTATCTAAGTCAAAATAAACTTTCTTTTAAAGCAGGCTAACTCTCATGGAAAAAGGAAGTGTTGTGTCTACTTATCTGTTTAATACAGTTAGGTTATTTGATATATGAGACTGCACAAAAGTGGCAGAACATCATCTCATACTATCATTTCGTTTTGAAAGGGGGGGGTTTTTCTCATTTTTTCACTGTTCTGCATACATAAATTATGTAATTGTCAGAATAACAAGGTGTAAATGAATGTATGATTTGCTGCTGTGTCTGTTTTGGTTAGCAATGCCAAAACTACAACCAGCAATAAGACATGGACTCACACAGAGCAGCCCACAACAGGCTGAAGCTGAACCTCCAGCTTGTGCCTGCTGTGGCTGTATCCTGCGCCCATCAGCTTTCCAGTGACAACTTGAGCTCCACTGGAAACCAGCATTTTATCTTCCCATGACACCAAGGCATATGCATGGATTTTTTTGCTCTTCCCCTGCTCAACAGGAAACCTCTATTGACACTTCCACTACATTCCTTCACACACTTTAATCCTCCTTATAATTCCAAGGCAATATGGCATACAAAGTCAGGACAAGTTGAGAGACAGATTATCACAAGGAATTGCATCTAATAACCTCTGGGATAAAATCGTGTGGCTTTGCACGCAGCTTCACAGTTCCTTAAATCAGCCTTATCTGCTGTACTGGCGATGGAACAGTCCTACTGTGAAACAACACTATTTCAGCTTTATGTGCTTATCATCCTTGTTGTTCTCAAATTGACCGAGACAGGTAAGTATTACAGCTCAACTTGTAGATGGATTTTCATGCAGATCCCACTGTGATCAAGTACAGTCAGTTTGATTTTCAGCCCTGCCAGATGAAAACTTACAGCCCACCTTGAAACAAAGATGAATGGGACTATCTTTGATGTTGCAAGCCCAGTAGGAGGGAAAGTAGATAAAAGGTGTTTGTATGCCATCTTCTGCCATTAAAATAATGTACAATGTAAAGTCAAAGTAAACATTTCAGTTTTAGTAAAATTAGCAATTACCTGCCGAAATCTGACAGGCAAAAGCAGACCTCTTGCAAAAAGAGCATAGAAACAGTCTTCCCTATTTGCTTCTCTAAAAGAAATCAGTCCAGCGGTAAATTTTCACATGTAGACACAGACAATAATAAAATCAGTCCTTTGTCATGACAGAAGTGGTTATGATTTTAAAATGACTGTGAAGCCCACAAGCAGCAAACACCTTGTCAACTGTGCCTTGGAATTTATACAATTACATTAAGATATTGGTAAACTAAGTGGTTACCTTAATACTTGTGCTGCAAAATGCTTTGCTTTATAAAATACTTTTGGAATATTAGGGAATTTACAATGTCTTCAACTTGCTTGCAAAAGATTTTTTCATTTTAGTGAAAGAAAAGACTCAGAATCAGAAAAGCACCTTTTCTCAGTCCCGCGACTTTGTGCTACGATTTGGCCAGGATACAAAGCTACAAACATTCCAATCAGTCACATTCTCAACAAAAATGGTGGTGACACGCCAAAAATAACGGACCGTCCACATTTCAACCGAAGGCCAGGCCAAGAGACTCCTGTGTGAGCAGCTGTAGCACCCCCTGCACGGGGGGCTGAAGGCAATCCGAGAGGATGACGGGGGGAGCAGTGGGCGTGAGCAGCCCCAGCCTTACACCGGGAACCTTCTCCGCACCCAAGATAACGCTGTTGTCCTGGGTGGGACACGCGCGGTTAGTCCTGTAACTCAAGCTGTGGTGCCCGGCTGAAGGTTCCGGTTTCAGATCCTGCTAACGAGGAATGCTGCTGCCGTCGCTGGGAATTCCACACTGAGGGGGGTGGAGAGAGAGGTTGTTTTCACCTTAAGAAAACCCAGCCTACAACGAAAGGTACCGAAGAGTTAGGATACAGTCATACAGCTGCTTCTGTGGTTTTCATTTAGTTGCTTTTGTGTGCACACTATAAGACAGTCTTTAATTGCACAATCACGTAAAGGATTTGTTGGGTTGTTGGGTTGTTTTTTTCTTTTTCTGCAAGGCTTGAATCAGTAATAAACAGCTACAGACGTAAAGCATTAATCAGGTTTGTGTAATGAATTAGGTTATTTTTAGGGAAATATTTATCTCACCGAGACTCAGTATTAAATTTTGCTGTGGATAGGTAACTCCCAATTTTCTGTCATCCTTAGTTTCCCAAAAGGAGTTTTCTGAACTCCTAGGGAATACCAGAACCCGGATATTACTGGTTATTCGCTGCATTCACGGCACTGGGTGTGTGGAAGAGTGGAGGGTGGGTTTTGGGAGGGTCCGCAGAAAAGAGCAAGGGGGAGAGCGAGTAGGGGACAGCTGACCTGCACCAGCTCCTGCGGGAGAGCCAAACAACTGCTCCCAAGCAGCCCTTCGGGAGCCCGGGCTGCTCGGGGGCAGGCGGGGATGGGGTCGAAAGTTCCCTCGTGTGTGTTTTTAAGCACTTAGGTCAAACCGACGGCGCGGTCCCCGCAGAGGCAGGAGACGCTCCTGAGCCGCCCGCAGCCGCTCCGGCCTTTGAACCCGAGGGTTGCGGTTCGAGCCCAGTTTCCCGCAGGAAACAAGACAAGCGCTCCCGCGCCCAGCGCCGCTTCCCCCGGCTCCCACGCGTGGGCCGCTCCGTCCTCGGAAAACGGTACCCGCGACCTAAAGACACGATGTTCCTGTAAGAGACGCGGGAAAAGCCAGGGCTGGGCTCCCCGGGACAGGGGTAGGCGGTGCCACCGCCCCGCCAGGGGCTGAGCAGGGGCCGGGAGGGCCGGGAACGGAGCTGCCACGGCAGGCGGGCTCATAAGGAGCCTGGGTTGAAGAAGGAACACGTGTGAGGGGGGTCCTGATGGGATAACTTGTGCTCCCGAAGGACGGCTACAAGACTCTGTCCCTGCCTGCTTTGTGCCCGTGTACGCCGGGAAGCCGGGGCACGGGCATCTCGGCATCCCTCCGGAGCATCCCTCCGGGGCGCCGGGCTCCCTCGCAGCCCGGGGAGACCCCTGCCTGCCCGGGAAACTCCCAAATCTCTTGTAGGCCCTTCCCTTAAGGCATGGTTCATTAATACACAAAGTAACACCAAACAAAGCTTTTTCCTCTGACCAAACAGTCGACACAGCCAGTGGGCTTTCCCTTTTCACCCCTCTCTGCTTAGAAAAAGGCCACGCTCCTTCTCCTGCACCCACCCCCTCGGAAGGGGCTGGGAGGCGGGCAGCTTAACCCTTCCCTACCTCCTCCGCCCCTGGAAACTTTATTAAAATACCAGGGCCTCTAATTGCCCAGCTGAGTTATACCGCTGAATGAGGAAAGTAAATTATCCATTCATTGGGGAAGGATTTTATACTGAGACGCAGATGGTAAATTCTTGCTCTGAGTTTGTTGTTGGTCTGTATTTATTGGTAACTTGACTATATAAACTATATAACTATATAAATGCACATTGTTAATACCTGAGAGGTCTCATAATATAACGGGACTCACACCCTGCAAGCTTCTGACTACTATTATTTACAGGATCCTACAAAAAGACATTTGGAAAACCAACCACATTTCCCCAGTACTACTTAATTTTGTCCTGGGAACCAAGATAAAAATTCAGTGGCAGCTACATTAGTTAAAACCAAAGAATAACTGGTTATGTGTATAGCTCTCACCCTTTGCAGCTAATAGAGTTAGACATTCATGTAAACAGTGTGAATCTTACTGTGGGGCTGCTTTCATGGGGAAAAAAAAAGTATTACAAGAAGACAGAAAAAAAAAGGCTGTCCAAAGTAAACCAGAAGAGATGCGCTTTTTTTTCCTGTAGTACTCATTCAAATCATTGAAAGATCAGAATGTTTCATTTTGTTAAAAAAGATGTCATTTGCAGAGATGTTACAGACCAAGATGTGAGCTGTGAGCTCTGAGGTAGCATTTTAAAACAGAAGATGCCATCAAAATCTGTGTATTTACCAGGTACTAGCACTCGAATTTCACAAGATGGTTTTCTTTTTAGTACAAAGTGCAGCAAAATGAGGCTATTTTCCCTCTCTGTAAAATACCTGGCTTTTAA
Source organism: Manacus vitellinus (assembly GCF_001715985.3). Lineage (NCBI taxonomy): Eukaryota > Metazoa > Chordata > Aves > Passeriformes > Pipridae > Manacus > Manacus vitellinus. The sequence goes on from NW_021940535.1 coordinate 37,236,688, forward strand.
TAGTTTATAGAGCACTAGTTTTTTTTTAAAGGCTAATTGATATTTAGATTGACCAAGAACTGTCTGAATATGTTTCCATTAACATTTTTGTTTGACTAGGCTGAAAAAGGGTTAAAAGTAACTATAGTCTCACAGTCAACAGAAAGCTATTGAAATGTTTGATTATCCCTGCAGCAAAGGAAAGAGAATAGTAATACAACAGCAACCTCTCTTGGGGTAAAGTCAAGATTTAATAACCTAGGACCAAAGCAATTGTTCAAATCAAGCAAAAGGAAGTTCAAAATATTTTCAAGTACAATCTGTTTCATTGTGTTTATTTTGATCAAGATGCCCTCAGATAAATAGTCCTCTTCCATGGAAGACAATAGAAATGTCACCACTGACTCCAGGGAGATCAGGATTGATGCCTGGACATCATGCGGGAACGTTAATTTAATATTCTGCAAAACAGTGCAGTTAAAGAGTCAATATTTGCTGTCCATTCTCTCCCTGTTTTGCCAGACTTCTTTATTATTATTATTTAATCAGTCTCCTAGAATTCAGTGAGGAACAAGATCCAGCAGATCGAGCAATCAGTCTTCCTTTGAATGCAGTGTTTCTTCGTGGGCTTTTTATTGATGCCTCATGAGTGCAGTTTTTAAATGTCCCAGGTGATAAGGGCTACTTAAAGAGCCTTGCTGCATGTTGTAATGGATCTCTGACTATGATCAAATCCTGCTGTTTCTTGCTATGCAGGAAGTCTTTCCAAATTAGTCTAACACCAGGGCCGAGCACTGTGACTAATAGGCATAACTGCACTGTTCATGCTATCTGTAAGGCAGGTTCAGCAGGGAAAATATCAACAACGAGAACGTGCTTGTTATTCCATGGAGTAAGGAGCAAACTCTTAGAGAAACAAACAAACAAAAAAGACAGGGGAATGGATTTGAGAGTTTAAACCTGAAGCATAAATAATTATGCAAAGGTGCTTTACTCCGGAGGTACTTTGTCAGTAACAACTCCAGCTAGACTGAAGGAAAATAAAAAAAGTACTCAACAGCAGCCTGAGGGTACCTGTGCTTCTTGCTTCACATGCTTCTTGACCTGTCGTTAAGTTTGGACTAAGCAGAAGAAGACACTGTGTCCCTCAGTGTTAAATTCTATGAATCCACAAAAATACATTTTATTTAAGATTGGCCATTAGATTTCACACACTTTACCCAGTATTGTGTCTACTAACTCATGTCTAGCAAAACCATAATTTCCAGGAAGGCTTAAAACCAGCAATAACAGTGAATTAACCACTTCCCTGGGCAGCATCCTACAAATGTGTACTTTCTTTAAACATGAATTTGCCTTGCTCCATTTTCCAGCTATTTGTTCAGGCTATTTTTTTCCCCACTAGGTTAAAGAGAGCTTCTACACCTCATGCTTCCAGCTCTTGAGAGTATTCCTGTCTCCTAAAAAAGGGTATGCTCCAAGACAATCTTGTACAACACTTTTGGGTATCAAAACATAAGGGTGGGAGGGAAGGGTCTCTTTTCCATGTTCTTCAAAATTTCAGTACCCCTTAAAAAAAATGAGAGTACAACAGGACATCGTTATCATGCCTGGCTATAAAATTGAGGGAATGGCTTGTAAGGGAAAGGATAGGAATAAAAGTATAAACTGGGCTGTTGTGAAAGATCTCAGAAGCCTGTTGGCTGAAGATGAAGTTTTATTTTGTTGCATGTTCACACAGAATTTCTTACTACCTGTTTGTATAAATATCGCCGTAAAGCTTTCTCTTTTTCTTCCTAATACTGGCTGTTGGCCTTCAAGATGTACAGAAAACAAAATGTTCTTAAAGAACAGAGGAAACTTTTGAAGTTTCTTTGCAAGAAAGTCAGGAGTGCCCTGTCCTTCAGTGAGACTCAAAAGAAACCTCTTGCAGACCCTTCTCTGTGATGTCTTGTGGATGCTGGGTGGGAGAGCTGAAGCCTGTAGACCAGCCTGTCTGGGCAACCGTGGCCAAAGCTCTGTCCAGGAAAGTTCCAAGGGCCAGAGAGATCTCCAGGACTGGAGGGGTCCCAAGAGCCTCCAGGAGTTCCTCGAGGTCCTGGTGTCAGGAGCTGTGGGTTAACCTGTTCAGCAGCCCCCAAGTGATCATAGCTCAATAGATGAATCCTTGGAAATTGCTCCTGAAAAATTAATGTAAACCTTCTTCCCAGTTTAAACCAGACACTGGTTGCCAACATGGGGTTCTTATTCAGATTTCACTGTTGGGAAACTATTAATCTCTACAGTCATGTCCATTTACTGTGACACTTGGTTTAGCCCCGGACAAAGAATGTGTTTGATAAAATGAGGGCAATATCTTTTTCGTTTATAGAGGCAATTAGCTACACACTCTCTGTTGTCAGAGCGACACAGCATCAATCACGGGTAGAGATCGGTTTCTTTAAAAGTTAAATTCCCTGCTGTTGGCCTTGCCAGTGTGTTAGTCACATGCATTATGTTTACTTTGGGGAGGAAAATGTGTTTCATTCTGTCAAGGGGAACTAAATGCTTTGGATGAGGGCTTCTTTGTCAAGGGAAGACAGAATATTCTGATGCGTTAGATGAAAAGGGCAGATAAGGTACCTGATTTGCTGCTGCCGCTTTAATAGCGGTTATTATGGGTTATTGTGACACGGTCCGCTGAAGTCTATGGGGTTGTTGCTTGCTCATGGCACGGCTTGCCCCTTCAGGATTTTACAGCCACCCGCTCCAACATTAGATTGATCAATAAAAAGCTGTATACTATTTTTGATGCACTTGCGTATGAACTCCGGAGCGAAACATCACTTCCCCCCTTCGGCATTTGGGTCTCCCGGGTAATTTCTCGGAGTGCAGATTTTTGTCTCTTTTTTTCTAAGAAAGCCTAGCAGCAAGCTAAACACATCAATGCCAAATTTTGGGGATCATCTCTGGCCTGGAGAACCTCAGGGCTAATTTCTTGGCTAATCCGCATAAACTTCAAGAGCAAAAAAAAAAAAAAAAGACAAACAAAAAATCAGGCGGGGAACCGCGGAGGACCCGGCACTCCCTCCGTCGCCTTGTTTCAGAGCTCTGCTGGGCTATAGCGCCCAGAAGAGCCGGCGGGGCGGGTCGTGGCCACGCCGTGCAGCGCCAGCCGCCCTCCCTCAGCTCCTCTGCGCGGGGCGCGGGACGGGAGGCTCGGGAAATCGGTTTGATTTTGAAAACATTTCGCTGCCATTCCGGTCGGCT
>NW_021940535.1:37241889-37265482 GCF_001715985.3 Manacus vitellinus
GCTCGGCCGGGCCCGGGCTGCGGGGCCGCGGTGCCCCCTGGGCGCTCCGTCCCGCTCCTCTCTCCCAGGGGAACCGCAGGAGGACACGGGAGAAGCGTGGAGGTTCCCCCTGCTCCGTCTCGGCAGTGCACGTTACCGGCTCCCTGCCTTTGTTCGGAATTCCCGATCAGTTCAATCGTCTCTCCCTCGTAATTCGAAATGCAATTAGACTGATTTTTGCTTAAGAGCCTAAATAAATTAAAATAATCTTAATTTTAATGTGGCGTGACACCTATTTTTTTTCCCTAGAATAATAAGAATAAAGCAGTCATTAATTAAAACCAAGATGTCTCCGTACAAAGATGATATCTGGATATGCGGCGGCTGCGAGTCACTGGCCGTATTAGTAAATGTATAATTGAACATTTAGATAATCATCGGGTTTGCTTCTGTGTCTGTGTTTTAACCTGAAAGCACTAAATTCATTTGGCGGAATTGCCAGGGTCCTAATTATTTGTATTTCTGGTCCGAATAAATAAACCCGTCCTTGTTCCTATTGTGCAAAGCAATGACTCCTCGGCAATCCGCAGCTTTGATAAGTGATCGAAAATTTGATAACAGGGCAACCTCCCCTTGCAGCCACATTCAGAATGGCATTGGTTAACCGCCCTATCCTGTTTCGGAACCCCGTGAGTATTTATTTTCCGAAGGATAGGAAGGAGCCAGCTCTTTGTAAGGCACGCTGGCCCTGTGCTGGACCCAGGGACTGTGTTTTCGGTATCAGGATACGGAGAGGGGTTTGAAGATGGTGAAATCGTGACGGCCACCGACTCCGGCTGGGGCTGCTCTGCCGGGGAAGGTCGGTCACCGGCTCTCAGAGACTTTACCCTGTTCTGTCACATCTACCTTTTTTTCCCCCTCACAATTTTATGAGAAAAGGACTTAGTTCAGAGACAGCCGCCCTTCCAAACAGACTTCCACAGCACCCCTCATGATCGCCTCTCCTGACTCTCCAGGCTGGTTTGAACACATTTTTCCCCTCATCCTTTTACTTGCTCCCTTATTTTTCTTTCCTCAAGCTTATTTGTACTTTTCCAGAGAATTTGATATACAAAAGGCAAAGGAGCATGGAATCATATCTAATTAGTTATTCATATCAATCTGTCAAATATCCTTCTTATTAAGTTATTCCTGCACCGTGCGCCCATTCTCACCTCGGCTCAGCACAAGATCTGCAGGTCCCAGAAATACCTATTTTCACGTATTCGCTGTTCTGTCAGCGGCAAGATTTTTAGCTTGTAAAGTTAATTTTCTCCTCTTAAATGCTGCCTAAAATCTTAACGCTATTTCTTACTCTATTTGGGGGCTTTGAGCAATTAAAGGGGCATAAAGGAGTAATTTCTTCCCTCTCTCTTTCTTTTTTCTTAGAATTGGTATTTTCCCACTATAATTTAGAATGAAATGGGATTTTTAAAAGATCCAGAGTTCTAATCTCGGTTGATGTTTTGGTGTATTCACGGTAATGAGTCCTATTCCCTCGGGTCATGAAGCCCCCAAATGTCAATCAACCAAACTGATTCAGAAATGCCATTGTTCGACTCCCACGTCACTCGCCTTCCTCTCATTTTACTTAACAATACCGGAGTTCTCTGATCACTCATTCGGAATATGGGCATTATCTGTGGAAAATGCACAAAGTGTCTTGATCTTTGGTTGGCAGATACTGCTGGAGGGTTTCCGCCGAGCAGACGGTGCGTGTTTATACTTCTGCACCCTGGACTTTATTACAGCTCGGAGAAGCCAATGAATATCCTGAAAGCAAACCGTGCCATAAATCCGTCAAAAATTAATTTGTCTGAGGAGATGTTACATTTCTATTTCCGCGCCCAGAGCCGGCCCCGGCACGGGTTGCGGCCCCGCTCCGCGCTCCGCGCATCCGCCGCCGGAGCGGGCTCCGTACCCCCGCCGGGGCCGGGCGTCCGCCGCGCCGGACACGCGTGGGAGCTGCCCCCCAGCCCCAACGCACGGCACAGCACAGAGCTCACGGACATCGGGAAGGGGCTTCTAAGGTCGCGTGCCCCCGCGGGGGACGCCGTCCGCCTCTCGACTGCGGGCGAAACAACCTTTCCCCGGAGCAAGGCGTGAAAATGCCCCATTTCGGACGCTCCGGGCAGTGCCTGGCGACATTCCCCACGCCACCTCCCGCCAGCCCCCGGCGCCCCCCGCGGCCGGCGGAGCTGAGGTCCCTCCTAAGAAGGGAGACGAGAGGGTTGCTTTCGCGGATCTCCCAGTCCTCGATCCCTACGGCACGTCCCCGGGAGGCGAGGGACGAGGAGGACGGCGAGCCCTGCCCGGAGCCTCGCAGCGATCCCACGGAGGAGAATTAGTGCTATCCCTCACCCAGCCCGAGCACGGGCTCGCCGCTGGCTGCAAGGCGTGAACGTCGTCTTCATTTAAAATTAGTGGCATAAGCTCCCCAGCCCCCAACTTCAGCATTTAAAGTGCCTTTTGTCTCTTCATTTCACTTAAGCAAGGTTTTTGTTGCCGGTTGCCAAGTTCTATTAATGCAGAATTTAATCGGGAAGCGCTTTTCCCTGGTCCCAGCAAGATGGGAACAGCAGATTCTGAGGCCTGAGACGCTGCAAAACAGATCCCTCGGTGATTACTGCTAATACCCTACAGTTTAATGTTGTCTTTAGTAAAAAACACTTATGTGGCAGCAACTTTTTGCGCTCAAAAGAAAAACTGGTCCTTTATGTTTTTTCTCTCGAGCACGCAGCAATCACGCCCGACCACTGGAATACGAAACCGAAAAGGTTTTCTCTAAAGAGAAGGGCCTTAATTGCTAGATTCCGTGTACAACTAATCCAAAGGCACACTTAAAAGGAAATTTAATAGCGCCAGTTTCTATTTCACTCTAACTCGCATGTGTTCTCTGGCTGGATGCTCCCAACCCTCCTCTCCCAGCGCGGAGCCTGAGGACTTCCCTCTCCGTTTTTTTCGGGATCTGTTGGCTTTTCTCAATATCCCCTTCTCTCTGCAGTGGGAATAAATGGAAAGCCTTCCTCGGGATTAAACCCTTAGATTTTCCCCTTTGCTAACCAGTAAAGAGGGAGAGAGGGAAGAGAGGAAATGAAATTGTTATGGAGATTACAGTGTATGTCACCGGCTCTTTGGCCAGTCCTTGGGTTTTGTCGCTGAACGGTTAAGTGCAAACTTGTATTTCCCTTCACAAGAATGGACAATTTTTCTCGCTTGTTTGCAGTTTTCCAAAGTTCTACACACAAATCAGTGAACCTTAAGAGACCCTTTCACTCTTTTATTGTGAATATTTGTCAGTGCTCGGGGGCAGTGATTGCAGTGACAGGTGAATCCAGGGGCCCAGCGATGGCATCCCTACTTCATAGGTTTGGGAATGTAAAAGACTACCGGCCCTTTCACTCGGGACGTGGCAGTCAACAGGTTCGCATTTTCTGGGCTGTAATTCCTCTTCCCTGTAGCCAAGAGGGAGCGGAGCGAACCCGAGCCCCCGGCCGCTGCCCTGCCAAGCCTCAGACCCGGCCTACCGCCAACAGCCTTGTGCCGGGCGGCCACCCCGGCATCCCGGGGGAATAGGGGGAGGGAGGTGGCCCAGAGGGTGCGGGAGGACCCCCAACCGACAGCCCCGCACGACGCCCGGCCACCTTCTCTCCCAACCCCAGCGCCCAGGCGGGCTCCCGCGGGCTTTCGCTCCTCCTCTGCCCCCTCTTTAATTTTCATTCCGCCTTTTAATTATTAATTAAAGCCGAGAAGGGCTGGGGCTGGGGGCAGAGGGGAAGGTATGCGGGAAAAAAGGGAAGAGAGAGCTGGGGGCAGCGGTGGGAGCGGAGGGTGGCGGGGGCGCAGCTTTGTGTGCTGCTTTAATTGGCCTGGCCACGGAGGAGCTGCCGGGGGGCGGCCCGGTTCCGCTCCCCTCCCGCCGCCCGCCCCATCCCTGCCCGTCCCGGGGTCCCTGCTGCAGGACCCCCTCGCCACCCCCCGCCAGGCATCCTGGTGCGCAGCCCTGCCGCGGGTGGCAGCCGCTGCCGGGGGGCCGCTCCTGTCCCGAGCACCGGAGCCGGGCTTGATATTTAATCCGGCTCTCTTCGGACAAAGACCCATCTTTTTACCACGGAGAAACGCCACTGAGATGCGGTTAACCTCTAGAGTTATATCCCAAACCGCGACCCGAGAGCTTGAAAGATGCTTGCCCGGCCCTTCTCTAACCCGAACAAAAAGAATCTGAAAAAAAATCGCTTTATTTTCCGCACAACAAAGAATTTCTAATCATTTCATCTTGGGGGTGAATTTTTATTCCCGTCTCCACTCAGGGTATTGAAATCGATCGCTGCAATATTTAATATATTACTGTCTTAGAGTCCTCTCTCTGTAAGGCTGGGTTTATTTCTTGTCTGACTACGTCCCCTCCTATAATAGCTCATTCTGTACATCTGTCTGCGTGTAAAATAATCATAGTCTTCATTAAATACACAGTCATTAAAGGCTGCGGTCAGTTTTCTAATTATCTGGAAAAGCAAACGAGAGATAAATAAAGGCATATTAACTGAATAATCTCCCAATAAATTCACAGGCACTTGAACAACAAACTCAACAAATATCTGAAGGTATAACTAAAACACTGGAACTAACTATTTTTTAATTATGTGAGGTTTATATAATGTACCCTTCATTTTTTGTTTAACTTTCCTATAGTGACCTGTCCCATAACCTTGTAATCCACTGTGGGATATTTCTTTGTGGCCTCTTTCCTTTTGTTATGCCCCCACAGGTTTTCAGCTTAGATGCCTTTTTTTTTTTCTCTTGGTAAATGCGTCTTTAAAAAATATTTGACCTGTTTGACTTAGAGACGTGCATAGACATCTGTGGATTGGGTTAGGCTTAGAGTTTCTACGTGATTTCATGATCTTCGTAAAGCACCACCTGAAAATTAAAAGTAATACTCCTTCGACTTTGGGGGAAATTGCTACATTAGCAGCGTTTGCAAATGTCGATGACTCTTGCGTATGAATTGATTTTCTTTTTTTTTCAATACACATAAATAAATAGTTTAATGATCTCTTTGGGAGCACATCCTTGTTTAGGGCAAATGTCCCGGCATAATACAGTTTTTGCCACCCCAGTTTGCTACGACTGGATGTCGCTGGACAGCCCCTGGGAAAACCAGGGAGTACACCAAAGGATTTGAGGCACCTTGATAGAAAGTGTGGGATAGAGAGCGGGCTCGGGAGATTTGCTTTTCCCGCCTCCCTCGGAGCAAGAGAGGCTCCTGGAAATGCTGTCATCCCAGCCGGAGTTCGGGGGAACCAGGCTCCAGCCCTTTATCATAGAACAGCTCTTTTCGCCGGGAGCAAGCGGGTTGTTCTTTCAGGTTGAGCTTTGCAGGTACTGACGAGCGAAGGTATTGCAAAACAGAGATAAACACGGAGCAAGGGCGATGCTGTTTCTCCGTGTCCGTCAGTGGAGAGAGAGCGAGTCCTGCTGAACTCGGTGATGCCTGCGAGGAAACCATGAGCACCTTTGAGGGCAGAGCCAGTTAGTCTCATTGAAAACCCCTTTTTCTTTCAGCACCCAAGAGTTCCTCTTCAGAAATCTTGGGCTGGTAGAGAGGCAGAAATGTTAATCGCTATCATGTCTATGCAAAGCTATTAATGTTACTGATTCTTAACTTTCTCAGCGAAGACAAATTCACCATATGTCGATGTGTAAACACTTTGGAATAAAATTAAAACCAGTTCTGTGCAATTGTCACTGTGCTTGATTCTAATACAAACTATCAGGTGTTTATGCAGTTCGTCTTCCTAAATTATCAGACGCTATTGGCGTTGCTAAACCAAATACAAGCAGTAAATTCTGCATGGAGAGCGGCTCGGGCTCGCAGGTTTTGTGAAGCCGGAGCAGCTCCCACGAAGCCTCAGGAAAATCATCCTGCACTTTTGTGCCGGCGTTGGGGCTGGGAGCCGCTGAACTCTCAATTACCCTCCGGAGCTTTTTCCTAAACCCGGTGTCATCCTTCTTCTGCGAGAAACGGGAGGAACAAATGCAGCAGCACGGCAGGAGCTGGCAGAGGAGCCGGGCTCCGGGCTGGAGCATTCCCGGGAAGCCCCACCGCATCTGTGCGCGCGTGTTTACAGAGGGGAGGGAGGGAGGCAGAAAGGCCTCGGGAAAGCCAGGAGACTCTTTTAAGTTCGCTGATGAGGAATTGCTGCCGAGTGTACTCCTCTTTGCCCCACGAGCAATGCAAACACGTACATAAGGATTTCCAACTTTCAGATGTGTTTTAAAAAGTTCACCTACTTTCAAGCCTGTTTCAGAAGCTCAGTTTTCCGGGACGGAACAAACACTGCCAAGTGCTCTGGGTGGAGGGCAAGAGATATCAGCGATTATCTGGAGAGGCTTTCTATTTATCGTCCTCTACGCAGCTAGATAGGGAAATACGAATGTTCACGGACTTGATGGATGGCAGGGCTTGTGTAGAACGGCTACATTTTACAGGCCCCTTTATGGGAGAAGGATACAGAAATCATAATGGAATTAATGACATTTTATTAGCAAAATTTGTAAACCCCAGGTAACCATTTATAAACTTCCTCTAAATGTAAGAGAGACCGCGAGATCACAGCCGGGGAGATCTGACATTATTTTATACGGCGTATTAAACGCCATTCGCTCTTTTCTCCTATCACATCATTTAGCACGAACATCTTTTTCCCTCCGGCGAACTTAGCCAGATTTTGACGGGGACGATTATGTCCTAGTGGGAAACAACCTGAAAATCCTTCTGCTTATAACGTGCTACTTCAAAAATCCGCAGCAGACACAGTAAAGTTTTTCAAACCGTGTGGAAAACTGTACACGGAATAGCACGTCAGTGCTATTTACTCTTACCAAAATGTCATGTCCACGAAAATGGAAATGAGCGTTTCCAGAAGAGAACAAATCCTTTTATTTCTTTCCTTTAAAAAAATTATTTACTTATTTATTTTCACCATGCACTTTACTAGATAATAATTCTAGTTTTGTTATTGTCTCGGGCAGTTTACCTCTGAATCTCGGGAATACAAAAGCATCGCGGGTAAATATAAAACATATGTTCGCACAGGTTATGTGGCAGCTTTAACACTCGCAGCTCCATTCACACGCATCTCCACAAACGCACAAAGACCCTGGAAATCCCAGCAAACACACTGCTCCCGGGGCAGCCAGGCGGGAGGTGGTCCAGGAGAGCGGGGGGTTTTGCTCCGGGAGCAACAACAACCTACAACAAACAACCGGGAGGTCGCGGAGGGTGTGTCCGGGACCGAGCCGTGCCTCGGCCGGCGAGGACATGCTGGTCGGCCCCGCCGCTCCGCCGGGCGCGGCCGGCGCGGCGGCCCTGCGCTTCACCATCACCAGAGGCTTTTCCAAGGCTCAGTTTGTTTATTAGTTTATTTATTTTTGCCCGAGAAGGTAGAGAAAGGAGAATGACAGGATGAAATATAATACAGAGATGTGAAGTGACCCGAGTGGCAGCTGAAGGCGAGGGTTTAGCCAGGACGTGTTTCCCAGCTAAACTCTCCGCTGCTCTTTGGGGAAAACCAAATGCAGGTTGATGGAAACATCCTGTTTTGAGGGAAATGGACTGTACAGCCCTATCTAGCAGCTCCGACACTACTAATCAGCCTGGAAGAGGGCTGCAAGCACAAGTCCCGGGGAAGAGGGAGCCGTGCATCTGACATGATTGCAATTCAATCCCGATCCTGAAAGGCAGTTTGGAAAATCGCTGGGTTCCGAGGGGCAGGGCCGGGCTGCGGCGACCCCTCCGTGGCTCGTCCCGCCGGGTTACCCGCGCCCTGGTCTGCCTGCAGCGAGGGCAGAGCCCCGAGCCGGAGAGGGGAAGGCAACAGATGTGGGCTGTACAGAAATCCGTGGAACAAGTGCTCTAAACCCAGGGGGATTTCTCCTAATAGCGAAATCAGAGGGGGAGAGATTTCAGGAAAGAGAATAGCCCAATATAAGTTTCTAGAGTAGAATTTACATTTCATCGTGATTTGTATTTTACAATATGCAGGCGCATGCACGCGGGAGAGGTTTGGGTGCCAGCGGCGGGGGAGTCCTCTGATCCCTCTGACCGCCGGGAGCAGCGGCGGGGCTCTCCCCGCGGCCACGAAAGAGGGGGCACGGTGTGGAGTTTGGAGAAGCTCATTGCGGAACCCCTATTCCCATGACCTCCCCCACACCTCCGGGACAGGGGAGAAGGGGCTGGAGGTGCTGGCTCCTGTTTATTTGTCTAAGGGGAAAACGTCGGCGTGGGGGGCCCAGGGCCGCGCTGGAGCCCCTTTCGCCATGCGGACGTGCCGTTCGGCGGGCAGTGGCAGCGGCGCTGCGGCCGGGGCGGTGCGGGGCAGGCGGGCAGGGGCACCCGGGTCAGCGCGGGGCCGCGAACAAGTCGCGGAGCGGCTCCTGCACGTGGGCGCTGCCGCGGCTGGGCCGGCGCTGGGGCCCGGCGTGCGCCCGGAGGGATCCGCCCGCACCGCTGCTCTCGGGGCTGCCGGGCACCGGCCGAGGGGTCCACTCCGGACCGGGGGTCCCGGCCTTCCCCGCCCAGGGACGAGGCTTTCACAGGGCCTGTCTGCGCCTGTCCTGTGTCCGGCCCGCCGCCCAAAGGTCACCGCGGCTAGTCCGGCTTCTCGCTACGGGCCACATTAGCGGAGCGGCCATTTACTGCCCCGGGATTGCAGCGCGGCCCGGGTTAGCCCATAAAGCCATTCACACTCAACAATGGGGATTTTCTCAACAATTAACAAGAAACAACATAATAAATCCATTTACAAAGCCCTCGCTATTTACTATAAATTAGCCACTCTTTAAGAGACCGGTGCGTAATTTCACACGCTTTACAGCCCCGGCTGCATTTTAGACGCAAGAGCAAACAGCCCTATTGGACTTTCTGCGCTGACCTCTCTCCCCGTCCCCTCCCGGGCCGGCTCCGCGGGGGGCGGAGGGCGCCAGGGCCGAGCTGGAGCCCGGGCCTCCCCCGGCCGCTGCCTGGCCCCGAGCCGGCATCTGCCCAGAGGGCCCCGCGCAACCTCCGTGGGCTTCCCCCCCTGGCTCGTCCTCGGCTCGGAGCGGGCAGGGCGGGAGGCGGCAGGGCCGCGCCACGGGAGAGCCCGGGAAGATGGACGCCCCGGCGGAGGGGCCGGAGGGGGTGCAGGGTGGAAGCCACGGCCCCGCTTTGAAGTGCGGAACCCCCGGAGATTGCCGCGCCGCCCCCGCCGCCGCGGGACCCTGGCCGAGGAGTGCGGAGCCGGGCCAGGGAGCCGGGCGGAGGCGGGGAGCCGGGCCGGGGAGCCGGGTGAGGTTTCCGCGGTGCCGGCAAGATGGCGGCCCGAGGGCGCGGTGGTGTGCCCCGGGCGACGCGCAGGGGCCGCCCCGCCGCTCGGGGGCCGGTGCGCTCCCGCATTTTTTTGATTTCACTCTCCTCTTTTTTTTTTCTCTCTCTTTTTTTTTTTTTTTTTTTTTAATTGTAATTTCCAGGCAGCGGCAGCTCGGCCGCGCGGAGCGGGAGCGAGGCCGGCGCGCTCCTCCGTCCTCCCCCCTGTTTACAAACACAGCTGTTGCCGTGTATTTGCAATGCTAAGGGTAAAGCCACCAGCAGCGAGGAGCAAACGAGAGATGGTGCGGGAGAGGGGTCCTCGGCATCTGGAAAGGACAGGGCGCCTTGTTTTTGAAACTGTCAATTCCCTCAACCCCTATTGTGAGCGCTTCATGCAAAACATCTCGGGGCTTTTAAAGCGGGGGCTTGTGAGGCCGCCTCGGAGAGAAAGGGAGAGGGGGAGAGAGAGGGGCCTAGGGCACGGGAAATAATTATATCAGCGCAGTGAAAAAATGCAACGTGTAAGGCCTAAACCCGGCTCGCTGTCCCTTCCCCAAAGGTTTTTGGGCAGGCCGGAGATGTTAGACCACGGCTTGCAGGGCCATGTACCAGGGGAATGGGTAATGTCTGCAAGCGTGACTTCAGCAACACAGATCCCAATACTTCCCTCCTGATTTTGCTAGCCAGGGCTTTTCATTTTCAGGCACTCGCCCTCCTTTTGTACCTCCAAGCTGACCAAATAGATTCCAGGATGAACCATCACATATTCTTCCCAGCAATCCTCTTAACCATAAAAACCACAATTAACAAGGTTATCTGTGTTTCATGTTCTCCAACATACTGCATATGTAGAATATTTTCCTGCAGATTACCACCGTGTGTCAAAAATGCCACTTTTTTTACCCTTTTCTGTCTCAACCACTCACATGTGTGAACAGTGACAAACATAAACATGATAGCATTGCTCTCATTTCTGCAGAAACTTTAATTTATTGGCAACTAAATCTGTTAGAGGTAAAGAGATCAGAGACCATGTAAAAAATCACCATGTGAATTGATTAAACAGCAAACTTCATAAAACAGCTACCACTATTTTGCATTATTGCTAGTAGTGGTGTTTTAAATAAACAATCAGTAAAGAGATTATCGCACTGTATCAAGTAAGGGTAGCTTATATAACAATCGGTTCCTAAAGTAAATTGCTGTAAACGGCAAGTTACATCTTTTAAGGCAATATACCTCGTTGCTGAAGGCATTACACGTGTTCCCTTTTTAATGCTCTAGAGAATTAAACAGAGTCCAAAACTTTCTTTGTCGTCCATCTGGCAGCAGAAATCTTCACAATAAATTTACCAGTGAACTCTACTTATGGCAAATACCTATGCAGTATAATCCATAAAGTACACGCACTTCCCCCAGTTGCTTTTTCCTCTAGAAAATTCTGTTGATTTGTGTGTACACCAGGAATTGGGAAATGGTGGCAATTCATTACTAATATATTTTAAGTTTTATCTCCTGTAAACATTGCAACAAAATGGTAGCCTAGCTCCCTTGGAAAACCTTGGGTTTTCCTCATTATTAGAACTTACCTTTATGGGAGAAAATTGGTTATTTTTACGTAACCCAGTGATAAGACTTCACGTGATTAAGGCTGAAATGATAATGAACTCTGATCGCAATAATAATTACAATGTCATCAGAAACAGTTACCAAACTACCAGAATTGGAGAGAATACCTTTTTTTTCAATCCCCCTCCCCTTTATTTTTTCCCTAGTGAGTTATTGTACCTGGCTAATTTCTCCAGCGGCAGTAAAAACACGAATGTCCCTGTTAGTGGCTTGCACTAAACTGAGGTGTGCACGTGTGAAAATTATTTGGCTGTTTAACTCCTTGCCGTTTGCTGCTGCCTGGGCGGAGGAGAGCCAAGCGGAGCAGCCTGCCGGGGATGCCCGGGGGTGCCTGGAGCTCCCGGGCCGCTGGCAGGGCTGGGCGCCATATTTCACATCCTCAACTCTGCAGAGCCTATTTGGTATAAATTTATGCTTATTCCTCCCCCTCCCGACCACCCCCCCCCCGGATTATTTCAGGAACCTGAAAAGGCACCTCTATAATTTACAATTCCTGGCCAAATCAGCATATCTCTAATTGGAAGTAAACAGGGTCAGGGGGACAGAGTTACTTTGAAAGTGATACGTTGTTTAATTGACAAGGCAAAATTTTAGGTTTCAGGTTTGCATATTGCACTTTTGTAGCTTTTGGCTCTTTTTTTTTCTTTTTCTTTATCTTTTTTTTTTTTTTTTTTTTTTGGTCAAGTGAAGACCTTTGTCAAGCAGACACGGTTTCTAACAGAGCAGGGGTCTTTCCTGAGCAGTACATTTTGTACGTACTTACAGTTCTCTGGAAATAAGGCTGTATTCTGTGCAGCTCTAAACACACGAACGTAAACATTCATCTCAGAACAACTTCAGTAAGCAGATTTTTCATGACCATCGTAATTTCAGCAGAGCAGTTAAGTATGCAATGCACCTTTTGCAATTGGCAGCTTTAAAGTGATGTGTGTGTGTATGTACGTGTGCATGCAGGGGGGAAGGGTAACTCCACTGAAAGGCAATTGTTTACTCTTTCTAAATATATTTGGCTGCAGGTATTCTTAGACTAGGCCTTTTACAATGAGAGGAAAACTCCGGTGTGGATATAGTAAACAGAGCTGAAATCAGTTAGTGACTACTTGGAATATCTGGAGACACGAGAGGTTGGGAGAGGGCATCACAAAAGGCAGGAATTAAAAAATTGAATCTCAGGCAGTGGATTGCCAGCAGAAATGTTGACTTTGAGTCACACAGTAAACATCACATTGTTGCTTTGTTTTCCTTTTTTGATTTATGATAAATTATTCTCCCGGGATTGATCGATGAGTGGAATCCTTAAAATTTAATTTGTGAATGATCTAGTATAAATAAAATGCTAATCCAAAGAAAGAAACCAGCAATTATTCATCCTAAACTCTGCTGATTCAGCAACTCAATTATTACTGCCTTTCTCAAGCTGCAAACTTTTCAGGCTGTTTTCAGAGTTGCTGTACCCGTCCTCCCCCCGCAAGAGAGACCTTCCCCCGTTCTCGGCTCTGCCTCCACCTCGGCCTCCAGCCTTTCTCTCTCTCTTTTTTTTTTTTCCTTCCCTTTCTTTTCGAGAGGCTGGGGGGGGAAGGGAGGGAAACAGTTAACCTCTTGAAGCGTATTTCCTCCAAATAAAAACAGTGAACTTACAAACGGAGAGGAAACCACGGATAACTCTGCAATAATTCAAAGTGTTTGGAATCAGAATTTTTTAAAACAGTGTTTTTAATTGAAAATAAAGCTAAAGCATGCTTTTCAACAGTGCAAATTTCCATAATTTTGATTTACTGCTTCCATCATCACAATATATTATACCAGCATGACTTACCGAGGGCTAGACTCTAGAAGTCTGCCTGTTCGACTATTTCGATATTAAGTGCAAATATAGATAATTGCCTCTGATTGTCACGTGCAGTAGAAATGTTTCTGCTACATAGAGAGGATGGCATGGCAAAATAAAACCCACGACAGCAAATTTCAAGAGATGAGGATAGAACCGGGAAGTGTAACACGGTTGAAACACTTGAGTTTTGGTGCCAAAAAGCTATGAATAACATGGTCTTCTCATTTTGTGTAATCTTTCCACTTACGGCCTCTCATTTCACTTTCTGTGTTGTATTTACTGCTTTGCTATTTCCTCCAGCCAGCGTGAGGGGCTGGACCATAAATTGTACTGCTGGCCAGGCAAATATTTTAGTTGCTTTGCAAGTTTGTAAGGGGCATGTTCAGACCACAACTTAAGTATGACATTAGTGGGTAACAGTAACCTTATTTAAGACCTCTGGGTGAAACAAAAAGGCTTCCCAATTGCAAAGAGTGGCTGTACAAGCAAAAAGACACCCTTTTACCAAAAATAGAATTCCACATTTATTTACTGGTTTCAAATGAGGCAGCTTTTCCCAGCGCTGGGGTCGCAGGCGGACACCAGGCTTTCCAAACCAGAGAAAAAGGAGTAAGTGCAACTGCTCTTCGAAAGAGACACCCCTGCACCCGAAAACAAAGCTCCCGAAAAGTAGATTGCTGCCACATTGAATTTATAGTGAACCCTTACTGTGCAACCATGTAACTTAACAAACTTTAACTGAATTAACAGTTAGACTTCCATTTTCGAAATCTAGTGCATAAATTTAATGGCTCATTCTAATATTTATTATTCAACCTTTTGACATTTATTTGCAGCAGTTGAATTGAGGTACTGGTGCATTATTAGCATTTAAACAGTAAAGTGTTCCAGCTTTACCGTAATAACTGAGTTTAACTTGAGTCTTTAGCCTGAAGTACTCTGTGGAATGTAACAAAATAAAATAAAATAAAAAAACCCAATGCAACAGAACAAAACAAAACAAAAATAGACCACCAAAAACAAAAACCCAAAATAACAGAAAAATCCCACCACTGTTGTAATGGTAAATAAAATAGTAATCCGGTTTCTGTCTTCACATTGTGATAAAACAGGATTCCAGAAGTGTGTATAGCATTAATGGGTTTGTACAAACCATGCTGCAGAGTTTAAAAAAAAAAAAAAAGGTAAGAAAGTTAAAGGTGGTTCAAGAAAATATTTTCCAAACTATTTTATTAATTAAATTTCCTGAATTTGTGGCTAGGTGGAAGAGGTATTGCAGAACCGCCCAGCTGCCATTTCCATACAGGATGGGCCTTGTGAGGTGGTTGGGAATCCTTAGTGGTGTTTAAGGAATAAGCTGGCAACAAATCCCCATCATTGCCAATAATTAGTGATGGTGGACAGGGAAAATTTGCCATGAAATTAAATGGCCTTTTCACTGCTGATGCTACATTGCTGGCTACCCTTTTGCGTCTATTGTTAACTGTAAAATCATCCAGTGTTCCTTCATGTGTCTCGATTTTACCTGTAGGACGTGGGCTTCGAGCTGATTTCAAATTTGGTTTGACTGGAGGAGTCTGCAGTACAGGTCGCTTTCCCAAAACCAGTGTCCTGTAATTTTTTCTCACCCTTGCTCCAAATTTATACTCCCCATCCTCAGGTTTTGGAGTACCTAAAGTGCATGAGAGGACCTGACTCTGAGTCAGCGGGTTTAAGGAAGTGGTTTCTTTCTCAGTGCATGCAGAATCTTCCTTGGCTGTTAATAAAGCGTCCTGGTTATTACTCTCAGTCACACCGTAAAACTCATCCTTAGTATCATTGCACTCACACTTTAGCTTATGTGTTGTAAGATCAGGCTCATACTCGTCGTTCGCACTGCTGTCCTCTATTTTGATTTTAATGCTGTGCAGGAATGGCAATGCCTTATTGCCTGTATCAGTGCACTGGAGCTCAGCTGCTGCTGCTGCCCCTGGAGAAGCAGCATCCTCCGCAGGATCAGTTTGTAAAGAGGGCAAATCCGTGGCAAATTCAATACAATGAGGGATTTTGGAATCTTTCTCTGAATTTGCTGCCGTTGATGAAGAATCATTATTTAAGAACCTAGCAGCTATTGTATTGTTATCTACACGGTGTGTAGTAGTTGCTTGAAGGCATTTCCTTGCCTCTCTGAGTATTCTTTGTTGTGGAAATGCATTGTTTGTCTTTGGGCTAGGTGAAGAGGCCCCCTTTGCAACACAGTTAATTGTTAGGTCAGTACTCTTGGTATTATTGGAAAATTCAGAGTGTGGGAATGTGATCTCGGATACCCTATCATCTCTTATCTCCGCGAAGCAGCTCCCTAGGCCGCCGGAGCAGCGCAGCGCCGGGGCGGCGGGACCCAGCGCGGGGCGGCCCATCCTCCGGCGCAGTTCCGGCTTGACTCCGCCGGAGCGCCGGGCGAGGACGGGCCAGCCCGCCGGCTCCGCCGGGGCGCGGCCGGGGCGCCGGGGGCGGCGGCCGGCCGCCAGCAGGTACCAGAATTGGCGTGGACCACGCGGGCGGCTGCAGAGAAGCTGAGTAGCGCCTGAACGCGATGCTTTTGCACCGAAACCTGGGCTGGGAGGACCGAGCTGGAGTCGGAGTCGAAGGTGCTGTCCTCCTCCTCCTCCTTTCCTCCTCCTCTTCCTCCTACCTCCTCCTCCTCCTCTGAGTGCGCACTCGCTGCGAGTCGCAGGCGCCGCTGCCTCCTCGATCCTCCTCCTTCCTCGTTCCTCGTCCTCCGAGTGCCCTCGCTGGAGCTGGAGAGCTGGAGCGCGCAGTCCGAGTCGTGGGCGGCGCGGCCCGAGAGCAGCTGGACTTCCGAGTCGGCTGCGTGGCCGCTACGTCGGCGAAGGCGGGCGGCCGAAGCGCGGGGCAGCGACAGCGGCAGCCGTTCGGGGCTGCCGCGGAGCCGCAGGGCCGGGCGGGCAGCGGGCCGGCGGCGCCGCGGGGCGGGCCAGCGTGCGGACGACAGCGGCGCCCCGTGGCGGCGGCGGCGCAGCGGCCCGGGCAGGCGGGGCGGCGCCGGGAGGCCGGGCCGCGCCGCGGCGGCGGGAGGGCGGCGGGCCCAGGGGCGCGCAGCCGCCCGCTGCCGGCGCCCGTTTCATAGTTTACGGGGTTTGCAAGGCGCCCCGGCGGATTTCTGGGTAGCTGTGGCCAGTGTATTTACTAAAAATGTGAGGTAGATGAGCGGCCGGTAGCAAGGCTGTGTCCCCCGGGCGCAGAGCTTTCCTCCGGACGGGCAGCAGCGGCCGGGGAGAGTCGCTCAGACCCAGCCAAAGTTTGTTCTCCTTCCAGAAGCCGGAGAAGGGGTCGGCGGGAGCGAGCTCCGGCCGGAGGTCGGCGGCAGACAGCGCCCGGCTTAGTTTCCTCCGTTTCGTCTTAAGTACCCGTTCGGTTTTGCAGGATGTGTACAAGGCTTCCACGTCCTCTCTGGAGATCAGGGTGCATTTGGCGGCGTGGAAAGCGATGGAGTTGATGGCTTTGAGTTTCCTCAACTCCTCCAGGTCGCAGTGATGCTTTTTTACTTTTAAATGATCCATTCGCTTGTGCACGGTAGTTCGCGGGATGTTTTTGAGCAGGTCTGTAAAAACCTGGGAGAGTGCAAACATTTGCTTTCCTTTAATGATGAGGTAGCCGAGCCTCACGCCATCCACCTCTTCAAAACCCGACTTCAGGTCTCCCATTTCGTGAATTAAATTATTCCCAGCATTTGCAGAGAGAGAGAGAGATGAAAAAAAAAAAAAGAAAAAAAAAAGAAAAAGCCACACACACACAATCCTCAGCCAGATGCTGTATTTGTCTCAAGGCATCCTGCTAATAAAATATAACAAAGGCTGTTATTCCTGGTGAATGAAGTGCCAAACTTTAGACAAAATTAAAAAAAAAATAAATTAAAAAATACCGTGAGGCTACAATCAATATATAATCTTAAAAATCAGGTTTGCCAAAGTGTTTCTCTAAGTTGCTTCTGAAGATCAGTACCTGTTCCCTTTCATTCCCTGCTTTTCCATTGGAAACTATGATAATGGAATGTGAAGGGAGGAAGAGAAAAGAAATGCAGCTGCTATTCCCGCCGCTGCTTTAGCTACAAATAAAATGACAGAGTGAAGTGAGCTCGTCCGGAGACACCTTCATCAATTAATTCCCCTAAAGCCAACGCTGATTGGACACTCCTGACAGGTGATGCAATAAAAATTGATATTCCACCCCTTCCCCCAAAAAATCTCCCACTAATTAGCATACCCTTATACTGCCACCTCCCCTCCCAAAGTAAATAATACAGTTAGTATATAAATCTTTCTATTAAACAATCCGAGCTCAAACATACTCAGCCCTCTCAGACTTCCTCGTCGCTAGCTTCCGAGGAAGGATTTGTATGCTTTTCCCCCCTATCGTTCCGTATATTTTCAGCCTGTTTTGGACAAACGTTGCTCTTTTGTGCATGCCGTGAATTTAAAGGACATAAGTCTGATCGTAACGATGGAAAATCCTTCGGTAACGTAGCCGCTTTAAACTAGTGTTTTATTCTCCATTGTGTGGAAAATGAAGCTTAGAGAAAACGTGCAGAACAGCCTGGTATTTCCCCTTCTGAGGCTCCAAAGTTAAATGTTCGGTTGCTAACGAGAGGGAATACTTACATTTTCGAGTTTCTCTTGATTTTCCTCTTCTGCTTAATTAGCTTTTTACAGCCCGGGACTAAGGTTATTTTTGCTGTCTGAGTATCACGGGTTCCTGCACCGTGATACTGTAACACTTTTAACTGAAATTCTGCCTGTAATATTGCGGGAGGGGGGAGGAGGACGTGAGCTCACGTCAGACCCATAACAAAGCATAGATAAGCCAGAAATGTATACACTTTTCACGATTAACCGTACTGGATCACGAGCTGGAATGTCCTATAGTCCCAGAGCCCACGTCAGGATTCCTGCGTGCTGATTGCTTCCAGCAGAGAAAGGAGAATGTAAAATATCCAAGGTGCTTCCAAGAGCCTTTACGTAATAACAAAAAAGTGCTGGCACACACAATGTACGATATTGCATCGGGCTAGGATGCTTCTGGCTCGCAGTTTGCATATTCCGCTCGGAGTAGCCCTGCCGAAGCTTTTTGATGCTCCATTTATAGCAGCCCCTTAAAATCAATTGGAAGAAGCAGCATGAATGTTTAACCTCTTCTTAGGAACGTTAAATTATTCGAGTGTCAGGAACGGGGATTTCGCAAATGTTGCGATAGCTGCATGCCTCTCCCTTGTCACGTTAACGTGATGCTTGCGGTTTGCACGTTAGGCGCTGCGAAAAAAAAGATCACCAATCTCTGCCGTGCATCCAGTGTTCCGCTGGATACAAACACCAGCACTTTTATGTATCACTGCACATCCAGAATTAGACACATCCGCGAGATTAATGAGACATCTCATATTGCTGTGACTTGGCAAAAAAATCGACGGAGGAAAAACAATTAAAAATCTTCAATCCCAAACCTCAATATCCACTCCGCATGTTGGCAATATGGTGCGTGGAGTTCGTGTTACCCCGTCAGGTACAGCTAAAAGAAAGCGCATAATCACTCTGTGAAAAAGCAGTTTTGCATGGCAAGGCAAAATGCAGGCGAGCCCCCAATTTCACAGGAATTCGGGAGAGAAGTGGGAATTTGGAGAAGTGCATCCGGGAATGGAGGAAGTCTATTCAAGAGAGCCTCCAACTCGGAGGGCTGAGATTTGAAAAGTCAGCCCTGGACTACTGTTGCTCTCAGCGCAGATGTAATCGCCGCTGTTCAACTTAATCCATGTGTGTGCGAACCGCGATGCCTAGTTCTTCCCTTTGAAACCTAGGGATAGTATTCCCATCCGAGAAAGCAGAGCTACAGCAAATTACATTTTGTCCCTCGAATTAGAAAAGGATCATTGAGTGGATCTCGTGATATTTCAGCCTTTAAACGTAACCGAGAGGCAGCAGTGAACAATGCCTCGGCACAGCTCAGACCATCCGCGGAGTTCGCCTTCCCTCTCCTCGCATCTGGATCCCCCAGCCTTGCCTTTCTCTTGCTCGCTCGTGTGAGAGGCACCCTCGTATATGCTGAGGCTGAAAGCAAAGTTTCGAGACAAAACAGCTGCTGGCGCTAAAAAGAAATCATCGTGGTCTTTCTAGAGCTAGAGACAATAAGGTCGTTTAAAAATTCCTCCTGATGTACTTATATGCTGCCAACACCCCCACCCCCTCCCCACTGCTCTCCTCCCCCTGCTTTAAGGTTAAGGCTATGGAGTCAACAGTAAAGGAACTGTAAACTCCGATAAAGCTGTTCAGAAGACGTTACCAAAAACCCCGATGGGATGAAAACTCCTTTATTTGTCAGGTAGTTCAGCTGGGTCAGATTCCCGTGTAAATCCACGCGTGCGTTCGCACGCAGGAAGCCACGGGCACCCAGACCTGCACCCACGCGCTGCCGGTGACAGCCAGGCAGTGGGATTCGGCAACTATTTTAAAAATGCCTTTTTTTTTTTTTTTTCTTTAATTCCGGCGCTACCAAACGTCTAAAACTAGTGACGGCTCTTCGGCAAACCTCGGGCTCCCGAAAGGTGCGGCCATGAGCACCGGGGCCGAAGCAGCGCCAGATGTCGGCAGGGAGAAACACACCAGAAGTCTTGGGAAATGTCAGGCGCCCAACCTACACATCCCCACCGTATACTTACACACACTTTCGGTTGCATATCTTTCTCCGCATCTCACGCGGAGAGCTTTGTTTCTTTACTTCTCCATCTTTTGTTTTGTTTTGGTTCTTTTCGTGTGCGTGTGCGTGTGCGTGTGTGTGTGTGTGTGTGTGTGTGCGTGCTTTCCCTTGGCCATTAGCACACATTGTGTATCCGGGGTCGTCTTCAAGCGGGCTGGGGGAGATCCTGATAAAGAGCCGTCAGAGGCCTCTTGCACACGCACACGCACATTAAAGGCAGGGGACTTGAAAATGGATTTGCACGCACACAGGGGATTGCAATCAATAGCCACCAACATTTATGGTTTAGATGGTTAATGTGAAAGCTGGTCAAAAGAATGAATATGAAAAATTAAAGGTGTCTGGTGTCAATTACGTGAAAAGTTATGCCATAATTTACTTGCTGGGATGTATGCCTGCGTGTTCGTGTGTCCATGTGCACGTGTGTGCAGACCCAGATGTACATGTAGCTATTTCTCAAAAGCAAGGGAGTTTCTTTGTTAATTTTGTGGACTGTGTCACTCTCGCTGGTGATCAAAGATGAACATGATTAAAGGGATGGATGTTTGTCTCACATTTCATAAGATAAGGACGCCCAGAGATGCCCGGTTTTGCCAAATACATACACATGCAACTACAGAGAGTTGTGTGTATGGGCGCACACACACACAGAGGCGATCAATCAAACGTGCTCCTTTTCACATTGAGTAGCGTGCAATCTGCAATCTACACTCTATAGCCAGTAGTATTTCAGTCTTGAAACTGTCTGGCCTAAGGATAAACCTCATTAGAAAAGAAAGAGCAAAATAATATTCATAATACTTTGCTGCAGACCTATTCCCATTTATTGGAAATCATATACTTGGATTTTTGTAAACTTGTGTTAAAATCTATATGCTCACAGGGAAGTGCTTAGCCATGTCATTCCAGAAAGAAAACGTGTGTAACATTTAAAATACTCCTTTTACGTGATGATTTATTTTCACAGTATGATTATGTTTAAATACCAGTGCAATTCCATCTGAACTCTTCCTTCTGCAATGTAGTAATGCACATAGCATTTACAGTCTTTTAAACATTTTGTTGGGAAATGCAACAGCGACGTCCACCACCAGTTGTACTAATGGGGAGAATTCTTTTGAAAATCTTCAGGAAAACCTAAGAGGTCATATGCATTTTAACACTAGAATTGCCACATTATTAGAGTATTATTATTATTTATTATTATTTGTTAACGCTGGACAACATCTTCAGGTACTGACAAGCATTAAATAAACCTTTTGCTTTCATGATGCTGGGCAGAAATACGTATTTCACACGAGAACTTGATTTCTTAACACTACACTCTGCTTCTAGGTACTGCTGGGCATATTTTGCTCAAGGAGGACACAGATAGAGAGCAGCTAGAGGCTATCACAAAGAGTCCAGTAACGTAAATATAATAGGGTCAAAGAACAATATAATAGGATCCTTCTGCTATTTTAAAGTCAGCCAAATGTGACTGTAGTACCTAAAATTTGCTGTAAATTCTACTCTGACAATGTATCAGAATGTATAACTAAATCTCCTAAATGTGTGGCACAAAGAAATACCAGCCACCAGTCCAGGAAAAAAAAATCATAATCTGGCTAACACTCTTATGCCTAGGAGTTTCAGGGTTGTTTTTTTCCTTTCTTTTCTTTTTCTCTCTCCCTTTTTTTTTTTTTTTGGTAAACAAAGACGAAATGCAGGGTTCTACTAAGTGCTTTTTAAGTTTTTGTTTTGTTTTTGGTTTTTTGTTGTGTTTTGTTTTTTTTTTTTGTGGGGGCTGGAATGTTTCTTGCACACTAGAATTTTGTGCAATTTATAATCACCACGAGCTAAGACTATTTCTCGAGTTTAATACTCATGGTAGTTTAAAAATACTTTTTAGCAGGAGTTTCTGGACACATACTACATGCCATGTTGTTTACTGACCCATAATCAAAATGCAGTGACCTTCTACCCTTTTTTTGCCCCTTGACCCATGCTGAATTCAATGCAGCCTTTATAAATTTGCAAATCCTTGGACGTAAAGGGGATTTGGTGAGGCTTTGTTCTGAAAGGATCCTAAAAGTTTGCATTTTTAATTAGACAAAGGTAAAGCAACAAACATTGGGAAATAAGATCCTCTCCTGCACATAGGTTATCGCTCTTAATTTCTACTCTGGGAAACTACATCTTAAAAAACGTACCCTGCAAACCGAAAAGCAGTTGAAAATGAAGACTATCAGGAGGTTATGAATTGCACCAAATTAGCAATGTGGTACAAATCACTTTCATGACGTAAGGGATGGCCAGGCCACAATCTTCCGGCTCTCCTCATCTCCAAGGACTGTGTGGATCCTGGAGACATGGGGAGAGGGGACAGCCAGAGATTTGATCTGGAGCTACAGGCGCATTCCCTTATCTCCTTTGCTATCAGTCAGTTTAAAGGACACCATAATTATGATGGTGATAAAACAATGCCCGCTTATGTGTGCTGAATAAATAAAGAATGTTTACAGCCCCAGAATGTTTCAATTCCAATTAAATGCTATCAAAGAAAAGCCCCTCTCCCTCCCTCTCCCCTCCCTCCTTCTTCCCCACGACTCCCTATTTACCTTGTTGGTTGTAATATGGCCCTATGAAATAAACCGGCCTTCCAGTTTGCCATTAAGGCCACATCGGGAGGAGGGGGAGGAGGAGGAGGAGGAGGAGGAGGAGGAGAGGGGGTGTGAGACAACATGCACTCCCGGTCCCACAATTACTTGGGTCGCCTGCATCCTCTTTCTTTTTTTTTTTTTTTTTTTTTTTTTTAAATTTATTTTACTATTATTTGTTTATTTTTCAATTGGAAAAGGCGTGATGATGCAGGGGGAAAAGGCACTTAAGGATCCCGCTCCAACCACTGACTGAGGGAGTTGGGCTGAATTAATCCGGCGCCCCTGGGCACTGGAGGAAGGGGCTGTGTCCACCCCCCCACGGCTGCCACCCTGCTGGGGCCTCGGGGAGCGGGGTCTCCCCACCGCTCCTCTTCCCTCTCTGGTGGGGAGCCTTGGAAACGGGAGCCTGGAAATGCTTCCCGCTCACTAAGACACAAGGATCATTTCAAATATTCATTGTATCAGCAAATCTCATCATAATCAGATTAAAGCAAGGTTTAGGGGGGGACTGCCTGTGTTTCTGGGTGCGAAACATCGACTGGACTACAAAGAAAGCAGAAAACTGGTTTATCTCCTCCTGGCTTGGTTGCACAGGAGAAAAATGAAAAGCAGTAATTTTTGCAAGAAAAGGACACTTTAAAAAGCTGTGATTCTCCCCATTCCACTCTAGGTAGCATGTTCCTCTCAGAGGTTTTTTCCCTTCAAACTTTACGCTTAATATTTCTATACAATGCTCTTATTTATTTGTTTGTTTTAAACTCCAGACAGAGACTGTTTCTGCTGCAGAATATACTGAGGCAGATTTTCTTCATGACAATTTGCTTTTAGCTTATCTCAGCCGAGGGAACAGCTTTTCTACATTCAAGCTTTAAAATGTATATTTCGTTGAGTTTTTTGGGGTGAGATGTTTATATCCATTTTGTGGAAGCAAGTGAGGAACTGAGTGCATTTTCAGGTCTGCTCCATAGATGCAGGCCCTTTTCCTTTTGAAAGTTTAGACCTCCAATACCCTCAATTCTACTGGCAGAATTAGGATGTACTTGGAGGGTCCTAAACGTGACCATTCACTAAGGCGGGGGGCTTGCAACAACGTGCTCGGCAACTTAATCTTACGCTAAAAAGAGTAGAGAGCGTAAAAGAATGGAATACAAACTCTCCCGACATTTGTAGTCGCTTCCAAAGTGGACCGTGCATTTTAAGGCTGATGGGAACGTGTGTATTTTGGAGCAAAAAGGAGAGAAGGTAAGTGTTTATCCTTGTATCCGCCAGTTCGGGTAGAAACAATGAAAGAACAAAGGGAACCACTTCTCCGTGTTAACATTTCACATTTTCCTCCTCCGTTTGAGCCTCGCTGCGAGGGGCTGGCGGGGGGGGGGG
>NW_021940535.1:37266495-37267396 GCF_001715985.3 Manacus vitellinus
CGGGGGCGGTGGGGCAGGAAGGGGGTCTGAGGTGCCTGCTTGCCTGGGTGTTGTGGGAGCCGGGGCGCTGGGAAGAGGATTTGCCTGTTGAATTTCATCGCTAGTAGACGTTAATCTCGTGTTTTAAAGTACCTTGTCAGTGGCTTTAAGGAAATCAAACGTGACATTAATCAAATCACACAAATGTAAACATTTATAAGTTAAATCCTAATATTATGCAATTATTTAAATCGAGCCATGGTTTTTCCTCAGTGTCGTGTTGTAGCTCCCGCTTCCTTCCTTGCATGCTTTTGAGTTTTCCGCTGGATCCCGCTTCTTGGTGTCTGCTCCATGGTGTTCCGAGCCTGAGGCCAGGAACGCGCTAGGCTGTGGGTCGCAGGTGGCAAAGGAGGCAGTGCTGTAGTTTAATATTGCCTGGACACCTAAACAAGCCCATCAAGGTTAAAAAGCAGAACGCTTTTTGTGAATTTGAGGACAAAACCCTCAAATAATACCTTGCATTGGTAGAGTTGGGTTTTTTTCCTCCTTGGGTTATGTGAAGCGGGTGATCCCGTGCGGAAGCTCAAGAAGGAGGCTTGGGTGGCTGGGATGTGGAGAGAGGTGCCTTTGGAGACACGGAGGATTTTTAGGCAAAGTGACATATGCAAGACCCACTAAATTGCGAGTAGGGAACGAAGGATGGCGGGCAGGAGGGCTTCGACGGCAGGCACTGCACGAGGGCGAGTTTGGCGAAGATGGCAGGATACCCTGGGAAGCGGCCGGCGCCGCGGGCAGTTGGCCTCTCCCCATCTTTGCCCTTCTTCCCGGCCCTTGCAGTTCGTCTCTCCCGGCGGGGAAGAGGGGATTTGGGGGTCAGGGAGGAGAACAATGCTGAGCCGCCCTTTGTGCGCAGCACCGTCCC
>NW_021940535.1:37268086-37599197 GCF_001715985.3 Manacus vitellinus
GCAGCGGAATTGTACATAAAGTAACATCTGTTTCTGGGTGGATTTTAGAACAGGACTTGTTAAAGAAATTGGGAAAAACTGCTCCGACCCACTGGATTTGGATTAATAAATGTAGCCAAAGAGAATTTTGGAAGGAACTGTTCTTAACAGGCTGTCTGTAAAAACGAAGATTAATCTTATCCTGTTTTTCATATAAGCACCATGATGGATTTTTTCCCCCAAGTGATTGTTTTATGTTGGTTTGAGATTTTTAAAGATTTGTTTTATGGGAAAAGTGTTGGTTGCACTTTTTTGCCCTGAAAATATTTGGAATTTAGTTTTTTTCAGTACGCCATTTCAGACCTGAACTTTCTCATGTATTTAGATAGAGGAAGAATTGACTAACTTGATGTTCAAGAAAATTCCCAACAAATGCCCTTGATCATCTAAGGGAAAAAATATGTATTTGCACATTGTTTCTGAAAGATTAAATTAAACCGGGTAGAGATTCGTATATGTGACGAGGAAAGAATTTCTAGAAAACTAGTTATTTTAAGAAATTGCTTTCTAGGAGAACTGTGATTATTTTTAGCAAGTTATCTCCGAATGCTTGTGAATTTATTTTAAAATACTAGAAGTGATTTCTAGATTTTTATTTTTTTATTTTTTTAAAATTAAATATATGCCAAAAAATTAGCGGTTTGCGTAGATCGTGAGCAGTAAGTAGAAGAAGTTAAAGGATGATGTTTATGGATATTACCTAGCTGAAAATAATTCTGAAGTGACTCTTCTACCCCCCCACACACTTGGGAAGTTGCATGCTTGCAGTCATTGTTTCAGATAATACCGTTTGGGACTTCTCTTTCACTCTTGGAAAACTTGCAGGCTTTTGTGGGACTCCTCCAAATAAAAGCTCAATTCAGTTTAGGTAGTAAAAAGCATTCATATAATTCGAAAGCTGAAGATGCAAGTAACATTTAATAGGAAAACACCACCCTGGTAATATCTAAAGGCATTAGCTGTAAGATCGAGGAGAGAAAGATTTTTGTTTTGTTTTACTTGTCCTACTTGGGTATTCCGGAGATGCATTTGCTCTTGATTGCTGCTTGAGAATTTTCAGAAGGTTACTACAAATTTAGAAAGCGTCATTCAAAAGGACATTTAATACTCTTGTATTTACTAAAATATATCTCTATTTGAAAACTATCTTATTGAAAGGGAAGATTAAAAAAAATAGGGAGAGATCTTTTGTTGCCGTTCTTCATTAGTCTTTACTTTGTATTTGTGTGGAATGTGTTGACATATTTTATATATTAATTTTTTTTCACAAAGGAGCATTGTTGTTACTTTTAATTGGGAAGTACTGTGTTATAAAAATTACCCACATTCCCGACTCTGAAGTACCAGAGTAAGATTGACAAAAAATGATCCGAGCCTTGTGCGCTTAATTCACCAGGAATGTTAAGCTTCCCAGATACACCCTATGTGGTCAAGTTAGACTTTTGCACTTAGACAGCTTTTAACGGTCAAAGTCGTACCTGCAGGAAATGTATCTATGTATATATATGTGGAATTGAAATGAGATGGTAACTAGGAGTGGGAATGCAGCTCACTGATCGAAAGACTTTTTTTTTTTTTTATTGCATTTGGCAACCTCTTTCTTTCAGAGACACAATACAATTAACATATTCTGGGGCGTGTTTTTGAGATTGGGAAGTGGTGGCCCCTTGTTGAGAAGAAAACACTTTAAATAAAAAAGTAACATTGTCTTGTCCAAATGGTACTGGGAAAAGCAGAGTAGTATTGCTTATCCAGCCCACGGATGCGGTTGATTTACTCCAATTTGCTTTAGCATATAACAAACCAGCTTTTCCTTTCCCACGCCTATATTAGAATATATGTGTTTTGTTTATACAAATCCATCTAAAATAGCTCTACATTTAAGAGATTTGATGGGAAATTCAGCATGTTGTTTCTCGTATTTAATATGTAGTACAGATACCATTCCTAAATTGAAATCAAATAAATGTGACCTGTGACACAACACAGTATCACACTGCTGATTGTAACACAACAAACATGAAAAAAGGCTATTAATTTATATGGAATGTTAATTTAGCAAATCCTACATAGAAATATGCCTATAGAAGAAAGGGAATCTGAGGCTTCGTCTTGGAGTTATGCTATATAAATGTATTTAATACAAATCCAATGAATTAATACATAGCTCATAAAAATCCAAACTTTGAAACGAAGCATTCTTGTTTGAAGAAAACCCCTGCATTACGTTTAAGTTGCATATAATCTAAATTCCAGAGTTTACTAACCCAGCTTTTCAGGGCTTAATACGGCATTAATATTCAATATGGTTTGCTAGAAGTTTATTTCAGGTTCTTTTGTATCATACTGTAATTATCATTACTTTGACTTGACTCATATAAAAATGTGGTTAACATTTAAATGCTTTTTTAATGTAGAGTATTATAAATTAACTGTCACATTTAAATCTTTAACTTCTATCACTTAGGGAATGTTAAATCTTTAAAAGGAAATAATCACTGCACTTGAAAACATCCTGTGCTAGGATTCCTTTATGTAGAATTTTGGTTTGAGATTGTTCATTCAAAGAAAATCCCTTGTTTCATGTTTACTGTAAACCTCAGTCTGAAATTAACATTTAAATGCCAACACTAGTAACAGAAGCAGTACTTGAAAACCACCAATTTTATCCATTGCTGCTGGTTAAGTGGAATTTACCAAAGTCTTCAAAGGTAATAATACAATTAAAAGCAAAAAAAATGAATACAGTAGTTGGTGGAATTACTTTCCCCTTTCTTTGTGGTCTAAAGAACTACAAAATTTGTAATTATGTTTGCATAAAAGAAAATAGCACAACATATGAAGAGGCATGGTGTCCAGGAGATGCACTGACATGACCTCTGATGCTGCTACCTGGACTTGCATAACACGTAAATACACAGAACACGCAAACTCCTGATCACAAAGTGACTACATGTTAAATGTTGAAACTTCTAAATTATTCAGTATATTGCATTTGGATAGGTGGTAAATACAGATTGCAGCAGTATAGTAACGAACAGGAGGAGGAAAAAGAAAACTTTACTCTTCCTCAATATAATTTAACCATGTAAAGATACATTAATGTTTTTAACGTGGTTTCTGTAGACACACTATATCCTTCAGAAGTGAACATGGATAGAAAGAATTTGTTGGATCTAAGTCAGACTGCCATTTAAAATGCACTGCGTGGAAGGGTCAACATGTAAGAGTCACATTTTATTTTGTGTAAAGTGATGATTGCTGCTGCCTTCCCAGAAATGAAGCAAATACCCATGATTAGAAGGTATTTTAGTGAACACTGTTAATGATTTAAACCCACAGAAACAAAAGGCAGACAAGCTTCAATGTATTTTAAATGGATAATCGGGAGATAAGATTATTCGACCTATTGAATATCACTAAGTTACTGCAATTTTTCTGTTTTCAGTTGCATCTCTTTAGCTGCAGCATGTGTATCCTTTTGCACATAGGTAAAGATCACAGCTTTCTCAACAAAGACCCAGTCTGAAAATGGAGTAAAAATTGATGTGAGAAGTTTGCTTTCTGGAAGGAAGTGAGTTTTCCTGCTCTCCAGCTCCAAGTCCCAGTATCAATTAATGTTTTCTAATATAGTATGCATTTTCTATCAAGTCTGTGCTTTTTCTGTTATTTTTGGAAGACTCTTCTGATTATTATATACAACTGGTAATGTGGTTTTGTAAATTAAAGATTTTTTCTTGTTCAATGCTTTGTTTTATTCACTAAAATCACAATATGATTTTGCACATTTTAGTAAAGAAGGTGACATTTAAAGCAAATATTCAAAAATCTTAGCTTTACTGTTGGAACCGGTTATATTCTAGTAAAAATTTGTGAATACCTCTTTATTTTTGTTTTTGAAGCTGAAATGTTATTTACTTATATACGTTAATGTTTTCTTGAGGAATACCTTAAACTTTTAGAAACAATTTGCGTTTGGAGAATGTAATTTTCTTTCACTTACACATTCACTGTGTTTGTGAAAGTATCTAAAAAAAAATCAAAACATAGAATCTTTTTGTACGTTTCTTATATTCTGACTTGTTTAGCTCCTAGGTTTTGTAGGTTCCTTTTAAGAGAATTGGATTTTCTCCTTGCATATAGATTAACAATGAAATTATTCATTCTTACTCACTGGATTATATTCCTCTCTAATTATTTTAATCTCTTATATATCACTATAAGAAGGACAGGCTTCATTTTTTAAAAAGAAAATTGGTCTTCTGTGTCATGTCAGTGCTTATTAAATACTACAATCATAAGAACATATATGCTACAAGATTTTATGTTCTGATTCCATCGCTGTTATAGGCTTAGTGTTTGCAGTATTTATTTAGTGATAATGCATTTCTTTTCCTATTTTGCATTTCAAAAGTCTTCTTTAAATGATTGTTTTACAGAACTATCAAGAGGTTATCTAAATTTTTCCATCCAATATTATACAATACCATAAAGTGGTAGTCATGGAGTTTCCTCCAGTCCATGTATATTCCTTCTATAGAAGGAATTAAACAGAATCCATAAAAAGACAACAAATGTTTTATTAAATAATTGAGTGTATTAGGCTTCACTGAATTTTGACCAAAGCAGAATTTCAGGCTGTTCAATTCTGAGCTAGTGTGTTACATGGTGTGAGATTAAAATATTTTTATTTGAAAACTATACAGTAGGTTTTTCATGAATATACTCATGTTGCCATGGTGCAGCTTTAATCAAGTTGTTGCAAAGTAATTAGTTTTTTCTTTGGTGATGCTTCTTTATAAGACTAAAGATTGAGCTTTAAAATAGCTAACATTAAAAAAAAAAAAGAAAAAAAGAAAGACTCGGGAATTGTACTAGTTGCTTTTCAAAGAAGAAATTGCAGGAAGACCTCAATGAACTAAAAAAAAAAAGTGGTGAGAAAAACTTACAATTGTTTGTTGCAAGCTTTACTAAATGTATAAATTCATCCAACAAAATATATTTAATAGATTTTCATTTTAAAAGGATCTTTATTTTAATTTACCTGTCAGGGAAATAAAGGATAGATTTGCTGCTGTACTGTGATTTTTTTTTTCTTAGTTAGAGTTGGCAAAATCATTGAGGATGCTTTTTAAATTAGATGTCATTTTCTCAACAAGAGTGAAGAAGGGCTGGGACACTGTAGCTATCAGCTTCAAATAATTTTGCGTTTTTTTAAAACACCAGGATATTTTAACTGCTTTATTTTCTTACAAAGTAATTGCTTGCACCTGCCATTTTCAGGGTATTTTTTACGAGCTTTTAAAGTAATAAAAATAGTGTTTTAAGTATGTTTTATAACATAAATAGTTTTATGTTCAAATTTGTGTTCTTCAGTGTTGATAGGACATTTGGTGCAGGGTGTTTTTTTTTTTTCTGGTGATCAATCTTTGATTTTACACAAACCGAAACATAGTATGTTCCAGTCTCCTCCCCCTCCATTTTTTACACGGGTCTTAAACATTTTTAAACTCTTAGGGATATTTGGAGCACGTATTTATGCTTAGAGAAATGCTTAGAATGTGCCCCAAATGGCTGCATTAATCTCACGTGTGGTTGGGCCCTGCATGTAGGAAGCTACCTCTATGACTCCTTTTTCCCTGCCCGCCGTTCTTTCTCTATCAAAATAATTTCACTTAAAACTTTCAAGGAGAGAAAAGAGCTTGACCTAAGATATCCTGCTTCCAAACTGCAGAGTCAAATGTCTGTAGGGGGTAGAGTTGTACACATCCCACCTCTGCCTTCCACGTAGCAGTTCCTGATACTCCCGTACACAAGTGCAGATGTTTTATTAGTTAACAATGTATAAAATATAACCTGGATATGTATCGGTATAGGTAGTGATGTGTCCAGGAATGTACATAATTCAGTAGTGATTTGTAGGGGTACCAGCTGAGCTGCCCTTGCAAGATCATCATGAAAAATACAGTCCACGCACAAATTCTGCTTCTCCATCTTTTAGCACGATAATGAACATAAATCAATGATATCTTCCTTGTCCAACACAAATAAATAAACAAACAAACAAATAAATAAATGCTAGGCCTGGGGCAAGTGAGTGAGCAGAATTTTGCAAGGCTGCATTTAATTTCTCTGTGCTTCTAACAATCACCACAATTAGTTCCTTCTGCCATAGGCATACCTGCTTACAATGGTGAATTCAGTAGTCTGAGATTTTCCTCTCTGCTGACCACCTCAGCTCTCTCCTCTCGGTTTTTTTTCTTCTTCCCCTCCTCTTCTAATTAAGAGAGACAACAGAATTACAGAATTGTTTCACTAAAAAGAAACCCCAAACGCCCAGAGCAGCTGTGTTGAGAACACGTTTGGTTTTGTGTCTGCGGACTCCCTGATTTCTGTGTTTGTCACATCTCCAGTTCAGCATCACTTTCGCTGCTGTGGCAGGAATAGCCGGGCAGCGCTGCATCCACGCCAGGAGTTTTGGGGGAGAGGAAAGCGCGGGATTAATAATGCATTAGCTGTGCAGCCCCATCGCCGGGAAAATAAACAAAATAGTAAAAGTTGCGGTGAGGGCGGGCAAGTGGCGTAACGGCGAGAACGCATTAGTCCTGCAGGCACGCCGAGGGGATATAAACAGGATAATAAAAGTTGGGAGGGGGAATGCATTAGTCCTGCAGTCACATCAGGGGGAAAATAAACAAGATAGTAAAAACGATTTCGGGGGATGGGAGGCTGTGGGAAGGGGGCGGAATGGGGGCTCTGAGTCATTCCAGCTTTCCCTGAAGGGGGCATGAGCAGAGTGACATGCCGCGGGTGGGAGCGGGGCGCATGTCCAGCCGCCTCCCCGCCCCCCCGCGCCGGAGGGAGGGGAGGGTAGCGAGGGGGGCACTGCGCCAGCCCGGTGTCGCTGGGCCGGGGCCGGACGCGGGAGCGGGGCGGGCGAGGGGCCCGGGCGGGCCCCGGCCGATGTCCCGCGCGTGGGGAACGGGACCCGTGGCCGCGCGGCCGAGGTGGGTGCGCGCCGCTGGGCCCGTTCAGGTGCGCAGCGGGCGAGGCGCAGCGAAGGCGGGCGCGCGCCGCGGCGGGCGCCGCGCGCGCGCCCGCGCCCGCCTCATCTGGGTGGGGGGTGTGCGCGGCGGGCGCGCGCTCCGGCCGGCGCGGCGGCGCTCAACGCTCCGGCGGTGCAGCGCGCGAACCCTCGAGAGGAGGCCCCGGCGAGGCCCCTGCCCGCCCGCCCGCGGCGCCGGCACTGCGCCTGCGCGCCGCCGCCGCCGCCGCCGTGCACGCCCCGCGAGCCGCGTCCGCCTTCAGGAGCCGCCGCCGCGCGGCCCGGCCGACACATGCCTGGCCGGTTGGTCGGGCGGGGGGCGAGACGAGGCCGCTCAGCCGCGGTTCATGGGCCCCGAAGCGTTGCCGCGGCGGTGGTGGCGGCGGCGCGGCTGAGTGACTGAAAGGGGAGACCTCCCGGGGAGGGGGCAGGCGGAGGGCGAGGCGCGTGTGGCGTGCGCGGTTGTTGACGACTGGTGTTTTAACTTAGATGGTCTCCAGCGAGCCGCTGCCTGCTGCCGGTGTCACTGGAGGGCGAGTTCTCCAGTAGCATGAGGAGATGATCGCGGCTGTCTGCGTGTGCTCCGACGAGCGGGGCTGGGCCGAGAACCCGCTCGTCTACTGCGACGGGCACGGCTGCAATGTCGCAGTGCATCAAGGTGAGCGGGCAGGCGAGGGCAGCGCTCCCGCCCCGGCCTCGCCGCTTCCTTCTCGGTCTTCCCTTGGCCCTGCTTCACCTCTCCCTCCTCTCCCCGGCCGTTTATTCCCCAATTTTCCCTTCCCCCCTCTGATGCCGGCATCACCTCCCAGCTCCTTCTCCTTACCAATGAAACCTGTTTCCCTGTTTCCAAGGCCACGTGCTTTCAGGTCTGACCTGTCCTGTCATCCCCTGTCCTTCCAGTCTGCCTGTCTTTTCCCTCACATGAGGCTTACTCTATTATGACTTCCTATATTGTGGCTGTGAGAAAGGAAGAACCCACTTTTCCAATTTTTTTTCTCTCTTCCACTTGTACCGTTTTTGTGTCCATGCTTCCCAGTCTGCCTTTGCACCCTGTTAACGTCAGCTGCAACCTTCCAAAGACTATCTAAACTTCCTTTTTCTATTTGCAGAACTTGTTACTATTCTCTGTTCTGGCAATTATTGCTGTATTTCTTTCTTCCTGTACTCGATCCCTGTTGTCCCTGCCTTTCCCAAGTTTGAAAAATTTATTTGAGGGACAGCCAGTGCACGAGGAGGGTTTAGGATTGGAAGAGAGGCGGGCGTAGGAAAGGCTTAGCTGTCATGTGATTTCTACCTCTGCCTGCCTTTCCTTGAATGTCATTTGGCTGATGTTTCCTGGTAGATGAAGAGACTTCCTGTTGTGGTTCTGCAGGGGGAGGGTGCTAGTCGGAATGGCTGATGCTGGATTTGTTTGGCTTAGTGGAGGCTCGTTGGTTGGTTTCCAGCTCAGCTCAGGAGCTGGCATGTTCCCTCTGTGTGATTGTTTTGTTTCTGTCAGTGGGTTGACCCTTCGTGTGAGAGCAGAGGAAGAGACTGGATTCTGCTGCTTATGTTGTGAGAAAGGAAGTCATCATGGCTTTTACTTTATGGTATCAGAAATAAGGAATGAGATGGTAGTTTTTCTATACCAACTTCTAAGCAGTCATGTGAACTCAGAGACTGGCTCTTTGGCTACTCATAGGTGGTGAACAAATTGGAGGAGACAGAAAATCCTAAATCCAATTCATTAGTCTGAATGCCTAGTACGTGTGAAAATGCTACTAATGAGTGTCTCGTGCTTGGTCTTAAATTGTGCTGAAGATGATCTAATATAGTAACTGGTTGTTTCAAGTATATGCTTCTCTGTAAGCTGACAGATAGTGAGAAATTTAAGGAGATCTGCAGAAGAATTTGGTTACTCCTGTTAATGTTGGATTGAACATAGAAGGGAGCTGACAGGATCTGTGAAATTAATCTGGTTTTGAATTGGTTTTCTGTTGTCTTAAGAGCTGAGTAATGTTAACCAGTAAGTTAACTCTGCTCTTGTGGAATCTTAGAGTCATGAAGAACACTAAAACATGAATACTTTTAGAAGCCACACCTGAAACAGCTGTTACTTTTGCATTATCTTGGGCATCTTCATTTGTATCTAGAGCATTGCTAATATCTTCTGTGACGGAACTGATTGGTAGGAACACTTGGAACTGAAACAGTGGGAACAAAGGTCAGTTATAGGAGGTATTACCAAAATAGAGAGACACACTTCAGTAGATTTGGTACAAGAATATGAACTTTTTTTTAAAGTCATATCCAAATCTGAATTTGAATCTGTCAGGAAGTGTGCAAAGTACTGCTTCCTCTAAATCCAGATGCTGTTGTAGAGATCTTTAGAAGAACTCCATGTCTTGGTTTACTGTATCATTGATGCTTTACATTTGGGATACTTTACATTAGGTGTGTCCCATGAATGAAGGTGGTAGGGGAAGTGTGTCTGCTCTTTTTGTGGCCTTTCTGTAGTAAACTTAGTGTCTTCATGGTTAAAGCTGATAGTCTGTATTTCAAGTGCAGACAGCAGTATTACCCATGAGGCTTTATTAACTCCTTTTTTTTGTTACTATAATTGTTTTTAGTTCAGAGGAAACTTCAGGTGTTAAGTCACTGGCAAGTTGTGGAGGACAGAATCGCTTCGTGTGTCTAACAAAGCTTTGCACAGTAGTGGAACTATAAACCAAAGGAAGCCCTGGAACTCTGTGAACAGTATCCCAGTATCTCAGAGCACAAACTCTGAGATGGACTCTTCTAGGCTCTAGATGTATTCTTTTACTTTTACAGATATAAAAGCACTTCAACTTTGGTCTGTGCCCAGCTAGTGTTGCCTTTGTGTCTACTTGCCAGCCCTGTCTCTGAGTTGCATTCCATAGTTGTTTCTTACTCTGCGCTGTCACTTGCTAACATAAATGTGTGAGTGCACATTTAAAATCTCCCTTTTAATTTCTGAAGAGGAATTCAGAGTCCCCCCATCTGGGGTTAATATAGATGCGAGGAAAACAAGGGTTTTTTTTCTTACATTAAAGAACTTTAATGTACAGTAGAAAGGGATTGTCAGAATAGTTTGTCCTGTCAGTACTTGGATACAGTATGTGAAAACTTGACAATGATCTTAATATGACTACATGTATGTATATATATAATAGGAAATTATTTCGTTAGCTTTTCTTCATAGAAGGAAAGGTGTATTTATACTACTGTTGCATTACTATTTTTTCTTCTTCAAGCTAGCACAAAACCAATAATATTTTTGTATATATACTAGAAGTTACTAATTTAATCTCAATGTTCTTCCTAACTATTAATTTATCATACATATTTTTTTTCTACTCACACACTTAAACCAGATTTTTGTATTTAAGTATCATAGGATTGTTGGGAATTGAGTCTGACATCATATTTTTAAAATTTCAGGATTGTCTTCCTGAGGAAAATGTTTGGGTTTTTGATTTTTTTGTTATTTGTTATTCCCATACAAATATTAGAATATACAGCACTTGTGTTCTTGTATTTTAATTCCCTCAGTCGTCCTTAAAGTTGCTTGATGTGTGCATTTCAAACATAAACAATATTGCCAAATTGCTAAACTCTTTTCCTGTGGAATTTCTTACCAAACTCCTGGGGTTGCTTTTATATACTATGAAAATATAGATGACAGTCTTGCAGATAAATGTGATTGTGTCAAATTCTTTCCTAAGGATTTATGTTGTAGCCTGGTTGTAGTTGCAACTAATCTTAGCCCTGATGCTCAGTTAAGTTTGTATTTGCAGCTCTACATGAATTTGCAGGGGAAAAACAGCAAACTTTGTATCTTTTTTCAGTTTATTATGGATTTCCTGCTCAAGACCAGTTATTTTACTTATAAAGAGTAAGAGAACTGGATAGTAAGTAAGTGTATGAATGAATGTCTTATCAAAAACTCAGATTTGTTATTTGCTTTTAGTTTTCTCTTAAAAAAGACCTGACAATAACAAGTATGCATCATTTAAAGTAAAGTGTCTCACCTGTTTTGCAGGTAAATAAATAGCAAAACAAACCACATATTACTTTTCAAACCAATAGTTTGGGTTTTTTTATTAATTCAACAAATTCTACATAATTTTTTTAAGTGGAAGCTTTTTGTACTTCATTTCTAGTACCATTGTGATAGGATTTCAAGTGCAATGTGTAGATGTCAATTTGACTTTCTTGACAATTAAAATGATGTGAGATCAACTATACTAAGCTTTTTTATATCATTCATATTAGTAGTATTGTAGTGCTGCTTATGTTTGCTGAAATATTTTGTCTTGTTCAAAACAGCTTGCTATGGAATTGTTCAAGTACCCACTGGACCATGGTTTTGCAGGAAGTGTGAATCTCAGGAAAGAGCAGCTAGAGTGGTATGTGTTTTGTTTATTAAGTAATGCTGGTTATAATGCTTGTGTGGATAATATTTACCCAAGTGTTACAGTAATAGCAGAAAAGAGCTTAGCTTTCTATTGTAATTCCATCTAGATGCTGTTCAGAAAGACCATTTTTCTTCTTATTTTTAAGGTGGAAATACATAACTGTCTCTTAAATGTTCTGACAGTTTCAGGATCTGTGTGGTTTTTTGTTTTTTAGGTGGTGGAGTTTTTTTGAGTTTTTTTGTTTTGTTTTCCAACCATTTAAAGGATTTTGTTTTTGTCTATGGTGTAGGTTTTGGCTAATTTTATCAGTTTAGCACTTACATAGTTAGATACAAGAAGGAAATAAAACCTCTGTCTAATTTTCTTTTACAGCAGCTTTAGATTGCCAGTTGAAAGCTTCAGTTTAGGAGCACTTGACCAATAAGTAGTGTTAATTTCAAAATCTAATGCTTACTTGGAATATGGTACTTACAATTGAAGAAGCATTTTCTTTCTCTGTTTTTTAATTTTTTTTTATGATAAATACTGGGAATTCAGATAAGGCTTTTTTCTTTTTTTAACCTTGATTAGATGAGGTTTTGTTTTGGTCAGACTTGTATGTTGTTAGATCAAACTGCATGATATCAGGCATTTTTAAAGAAGGGGAATCACATTTCTCCCCAATTGTCACTTTTTAGTTTGTCTTCCAGCAAAAGATAAAGTGAGAGAAGTGAGAGTATTTGGAAAGACTAAGCTGTTCCTTTGCCTCTGAAAAAAAGTTTAACTGGATGAGAAGGTGGTGTGGCATCTTAGGGCAGTGTGTAAACTGTTTCTGACTTTTCATATCTAAAAACAAAGGAAGAGTCAGACACTGAATTTTCAGTTACTGTCTGTTGGAGTGTTTACACGAGCTGCTTGCTGTACCTATTTCCTTTTCTAATATAAAGTACTACAGAAATGGTGGGAAGACTTAATGTTGTATGAATTTTTGGCACAGCTCTAAAGAATCTCCTTCCTCTTTTCCCAACTTGCCACTAATGTTTTCATGCCCTGGTAACTGAGACTTTGTTACTTCTTGCAAAGCAGACCTGTAGGTGGGAGAAAGGAGGAGGTTGATTTCTATGTGCTCTTCAAATATTTGTCAACAGAAAAGAAAACCCTTTCTAAAGAAAGGCTGTTCCCTTCTTTTCCTGGGAAGACCCTCAGCAGTGTAAAGTTTTAAGAGTAGCTGAGTTTGATACGTACAGGTTAATGGCAAAGTTAAAAATATAAAGGGGAGGGAAAGAGAGCTGGTGGCTATAAAGAGGATTTTTCAGGTGCATGATAGGGAATCCTCATCAGCATTTGGGCTTTAGTTATTCCTGGCTTCTTGTGGCACAAGAAATGAAGGAGAACTGTACAGAGTTCTACAGTAAACGATATCTGACTGCATTCTGATAATTTCTTGAGTTTACCAATGAGAATTGCTTTGATAGAGATATTGCTTGTACTTAACTGAATTCTCTGCCTGGTATATTCTGCTCTTGTTTCCACTGAACAGGGTCTGTTTAGTTCAGCAGGTTGATTACTGATTTTGTTTTGAAAAAAAAATAAAATCCCATTTGTAATGTAGTGTAAATTTAAGTGGTTCTCAGGTCAAACTAATTGCATGTGAGGTGTAATAGATTAATAACAGCTGAAGTTTTAGCATGTTAGTTAGAAACATGGTGGCTGTATTTGAGATGCATCTTGGAGAAGATCTTAACCTTCAGAAACTAAACTGAAGCCCTGACTTCAGTATGGAATTTGGAACTTTACTGTAACCAGTTTGTCAGACACAGAAGTTTTAGTGCATTTGCTTACAAAAGCAAACATGCTTATCATCACTGTATTAAGACTGATACTTAGTTTTTCTCTTGGTGTTTTTGTTTCTAAACAAAACTGGAATGAAATTAATCACATTACTTTTAGTATGCTTCTGCTTACTTTTAATCTTAAAAAGATCTCAGTCTTGCAACTAAAGCATATTGTTCCATGCTGATGCTGTCTATGTTGTGTGTTTTTGGGGTGTGTGGTTTTTGTTTCTTGATTTTTTTTTTTTTAATTTTGTAAAGCTGCAGTTACTGGGCAAATAAATTCATTCTGATAAGAAACTGTGAATAATTGCTCACACTTAAGTTAGGCTTGCTTTAACAATGGAAAGATCTAGACTAACTTGGGAGCACACAACCCAAGCAGGTGGGTCCCCAGAGAAGTTCACTTAGCTGCAGATTAGGGCAATTGGCTTCCCATGTACTTTCAACCATTATACACTCATATGTACCATGTTCCCTTTCTTCTGTGTGCTGCTGCTAAACTGGTGCATACTGGGTGTGGGTAAAAGTGGTGGCTGATTTTTTTTTTCTTTTTGACACACAAGCCTCCTGGCTGGTTGACTTCTGCGTTTTTGTTGGTGAGGTGCTAGCCAGCATCTTGGGTTTTGAATGGTCAGTCACTACTTGGAA
The DNA here is from genome assembly GCF_001715985.3 of Manacus vitellinus. Classification (NCBI taxonomy): domain Eukaryota; kingdom Metazoa; phylum Chordata; class Aves; order Passeriformes; family Pipridae; genus Manacus; species Manacus vitellinus. The sequence continues at coordinate 37,282,051 of NW_021940535.1, forward strand.
AGTGCTGTTCTGGGCTGGTCAAGTCATACTGAGTTTTGGCTCCAGCAGGGTCATGTTTTTCTGTGTTTGAGGGAATCACTGATTTTTCGTAAACCTGAACTGTTTGGATAACGGACATATTGAGATGATTGTGTAAGTTTTTAGCTATTGCTTGAAAAGTCTTAGTTTTCTCTAAATCAGCTAATTTTCTCTAAATCAGCTATTTTATCACCTGTGGTGAGCTTGGAACGTGAATCTCTGCAAGATGGCTGGCAACTGCTCCCAGCTTTGTGTCAGCAGTAGCTCTTATTACCCTGCATAGTGGGCCCTTTTAGTGTCTTCAGATGTACCTGAACTTGAGTCAGGCAGATACTACACATTGATGTAGGAAAAGGTAGTATTGGGGTCTGTGTGAGGGTCTATATGGAGGAGTAGGTAAGGAACTTTGGGTCCTGGCTTGAGAAATGGGATGGTGCATATATCTTGTCCGAGGGCTGATAATTCTGGTATCCAAAGAGAGACTGGAGAAACTAAGCTTAGGAATTGTAGCACAAGTGTTGTTCAAAAAGATCTTTTTTCACCATAGTTCTGTTATATGTCAGATGTCTTCCTTGATGATCTGGTGTATAAATAGACCATGTGTTTATGGTTTACTACAAGCTACCACTGTTCATACTCATCATGAAGGAGCTGCAGTAATCCATGTGATAAAGGTACCAGGCAGCACAGAGGTGTTCAATGTTTGTAAGATTAGCTTGGGCAGGCTTTTTAGCTGTGTATAGGTGTGTTGCTTGTGAATCCAGCTTGTTTCAGAGACATCAGGAGATCTCAGTACTGAACTTCAGAGTTACGAATTCCAGGAAGTTTTACTACCTCAAAGTGCAGCTCAGATGCTACATGTGAGGAGCTCAGGTGCTATGTGTGAGGTCAGACTGCTTACATTGCAGGTGAATTACTATTACTCTAATGTCATAAACACGATGATTTTCACTTGACATTTCCGTGTTGGGTTTTTTGTGTTTTTCTTTCTTTTTTTTTTGGATGAAGTGGGTTATGAAGTTGAATGCAGTCCTGGCCCAGAACTGAATCAGCACATTTGTGTGACACTACAGCTTGTCTAATAAGCCACCTGGATTTTAGTCCTGGGGAATGAGGGGGCTGTGACTCCCTGTGGAGCTAGCCACATAAGGCTTGAGATAGTATCCATCTGGATCTCAGCACAGTCTGGCATAACTGCAGTCTCTGTGCTTGCACATGTGTTTCTTGGAACTTAGTGTGGAGACAGAAAGACTGTCATTACAGAATAAGTTTAGATCATGCAGTACTTACTACTGAAGGATCCAGGGCAGTAGAAATGCAGCTTACACTGTTTACCTCCACACCCAGTTCACAAACATTGTGTGCTCATAGCGATAAGTTCCTGCTTGTTGTCCTGCCAGACCTGAGCTGTTCCTGCATCTGCTGCACAGATGACCCACATTCTGAATGCTTGAGTTTTAATTTTTTAAAAAAAATCATTAATATAACAACGGTTGTAGCTCTCTCCAAATCTTCTTTTTTAAAAAAATGTTTAATCACAGGCAGCTACAAATTTTTTTTTGTGGAGTTGGTCATAAGAGTTGTTTGATATATCCATAGTTTAACACCTCACCCCCCAACATTATCTAGTATAGAGCAACCATAGGTGTGGTATTACCTGCTTTTTGCCTAAACAGCAAGAAACAAAAAAGGAGGAACTAGCAATGTAGCCTTTTAATACGCAGACAGGTTTGTGCTCAGAGCTCTGACAGCTCTGGCTCAACAGGCTGCCTGGAGGGGAGTGGGATCTCTGTGGTCATTACACCTGTATCTGTAAACTAGAATGAGTGCTGATAAATATGGTCACAATACAGGTGAACTAAACTTTTAGAAGAAAACTTGCTGTTTTCTTTTTTTTTCTTCAATTTTAAATACTGACCACCAATAAGGACTAGTATACTATGCAGTCTTTTTGAAGATATCTCTTGAAATAATTCTTCAAGAAATTTTGAAATGAATGTTTCTTTGATGTATCCATAATTTTTCGTGAAGGACACTTTATATAAGAATATTGCTTTCGAGAATACTGTAACAAATATTAGTGAAAAAATTGCTTTAGTTTTGAGTGTGCAACAGAAAAACTGATCTTTATGCTTTTGTTATTTGTATGGCTTTTACAGAAACACAGTCTTACCTTTTATGAATGACTGCAGTCTAGAAGGCAGTGAATGTTAGTTTGTAGCTGGATATCTTGAATAAAACATCTGCGAAAGGTACTTATGCAGAACATGTTGTATTGGGTTTGTATGACAAAATTTTGTTAGAGAGGGGGCTACAGGAGTGATTTCTCTGAGAAGCTGCAGAAGCTTCCCACGTCTGCACACGTCTGGCAGAGCCAAAGCTGATCGGCTGCAGGACAGACCCGCTGCTGGCCAAGGCCGAGCCAATCAGCAGCTGTGGCAGTGCCTCTGAGATAACACATTTAAGAACAGATAAAAAACCCCTGAGCAATAGAAACTGCAGCTGGAGAGAGGAGTCAGAATATGTGAAAGAAACAACTCTGCAGACACCAAGGTCAGTGGAGAAGGAGGGGAAGGGAGGAGGTGCTTCAGGTGCCAGAGCTGAGATTCCCCTGCAGCCAGTGGTGAAGACTCTGGGAAGGCAGGCTGAGATTCTCCTGTGGTCCATGGAGGCCAACAGCAGAGCAGAGATCCACCTGCAGCCCGTGGAGGACCCCACACTAGAACAGGTAGATGTGTGTGAAGAAGGCATGGGAAGCCTGCAGTGGAACAGGCTTCTGGCAGGAATTGTGGACCCATGTGGAGGGGCCCATGCTGGAGGAGGTTTGCTGGCAGGACTTGCGACCCTGTGGGGATTTCATACTGGCACAGTCTTCCTATGGCACTGCTTCCTGTTGGAGGGGCTCGTGCTGGAGCAGTTTGTGAACTGCAGTCTATGGGAAGGACTAATGTTGGAGGAGTTGGTGGAGGAATGTCTCCTGTGGGAGGACCCCCATGCTGGAGCAGGGGAAGAGTGTGAGGAGTTGTTCTGAGGAGGAAGGGACAGCAGCGTGTGATGAACTGCTCACAGTTGCCATTACCCATCCCCCTGTGTGGCGGGGGGGGGGGGCTAGGTGGTGAAATGGGGATTGAAGTTGAGCCTGGGAAGAAGTGAAGGGTAGGGAGAAGGTGTTTTAAGATTCAGTTTTTATTTTCTCATTACCCTACTCTGATTTGATTGGTAATAAAATTTGATTTGATTGGTAATTTTTTCCCAAGTTGAGTCTGCTTTACCCATAACTGTAACTGGTGAGTGATCTCTCCCTGTCCTTTTGTTGACCCAAGAGCCTTTTGTTCAGTTTCTCTCCCCTGTCCAGCTGAGGAGGGGAGTAACAAATACTTGGATGGGCACTTGGCATCCAGCCAGGATCAACTCACTACAGACTGTCTTGGTACCACAGATGGGGCATGAGGAAGTCAAGATAAGGATAGTAATTGGGAGAGGTAGTGGGCAAAATTTGGACTGAACAGAGCTAGAGAGGGAAAAACAGAGTTAGAGAGAGAAAAGCGGAATGATTGTGGAGAATGTGTGTTGTTCTGATTGGGGTGAAGGTCAAAATTCATATCTTGAAATACTGTTGATTGAGTGATGTGTGTTACTGGTCCATGATGTAGTAGGTGAGTGTTGTTGCTTTGCATTTCTTAAGTACAAGAAAATACTTTTTCCTGTGCAGTATTTGTTGGTGTATGTAGTGAATACAGACCCATAACCTTACAGTACTGCAATTCAAAAGGTGACAGACTTGCTTAGCATTGCAGAGTGTCTGGTCATTAAGTTTAGGAGTGCAAAAAGTGCAGAAGGTGCTGCAGAAGTGCAGTATAGTTTCTGTGTACTTTCCCCTGCATATCACAGTGGGAGTATTAAAGCCATTTCTGATTGTACTTCCTTCATGAGGTTTTTTTGAGTGTGCTGCATTTTTCCCTTCTTGTGTGCATATTTGTTATGTGGTTTCTAAAAACACAGCTGAATTCATAAACTTACTTGAAGCACTTCATTACAGCACAAAAGGTCTACTACCTTTTTTTTCAAGTTTTGATTAGCTACAGTTTACCTAAATGTACATGTAATTTGTGCAGTAATTTATAATTACATTATGCTAATTAGGGATACATAGAGTATTCAGGCTTTAAAGCAGTGTTCCATCACTCAAGTACTACTTGATCAAAAATATTTTAACATAGATGTCAATACAGCAGGTACTTTAGTAAATGGTCTAAAGATTCTGTGGCAGAATTACTAACTGAAGCGAGACTAGAGCAAAACATTTTCCCTTACAGGAATTGCTTAATTCTTATGTGGAAATGTTTTATGACTGTTTGTTCCATTGTATTCACTGGGAGAAGTAGTCTCTAAAGTAAACCATTTCTCAGCTGTGAGAAACCTTACTTAAAATGCATGCTAGGAATCTTTAGGATAAAACTGTGGTATGTTGCAGAAGAACACTGAAGTGAACTACTACATACTTTATTTTCTTCATGTAGATTGAATTGGGTCAGTAGCATACTTTCAGGCCGGTAAAAAAAACTTGGATGTCTAGTTGGAAATGCTTCCAAATGTGACAGGTATTTCTCATAGCCCCCATGGTGCTTTCCACTAAAGATCAATGTGTGAATCTTAAAAACTTTGTGTATGTTTATATTCTGGATTCTTGCAACATCTAGCAGGGCTTACTAGTCTTTAATATGTATGGGAGATTTATGGTTTTGGACTTCTGAAGTTGGAGTAGCCAGATCATGATGTAAGCTGTGTGTCATCACCATGTTACACTGTACTCTCTCTTCTAGTTATCTTACATATACTGAGTAAAAGTATGATTAAATGTCACCTGTAGTATGTGTGATGATCTTGTGTCATGTTAAAAGGGGCAGGAAAGAAGAATTTTCTGTCCAACCTGTATTAATTAACTTTTTGTCTATCAGTGTCCCACTCCCAGGAGATCAAAGCCTTTTAATGTCCAAAATAGTCTGTTAGCATCTCACCTAATGACACCCTTTGATTAGCAGGTTTGCCGAGGCAGACAGGACATTTGATACTCTTAAGTGCAGTCCTTTTATAAAAAGCGGTATAAAAACCCCTCAGCAGGTTTCTCCTATGAGTTATTTCACCATCAACGAAACTGTCAGCACCTAAAAAAGGACTCACTCTAACAGTTCACTAAGTAACATGTTTATTGATACAAATTTGTGACAGTTTATGGGGTTTGTGTGTCTGGAATAGGATCTAACTGCAAAAACACACTTAAACTATGTAGTAGTAATAATATAGGCACACGCCCTAAAGCAAAAGCAACTTACAAATAAGTAAGACAATTTACAAAGAATAAGTAAAACAAAAAAGTCTACACTATAAAGCAAAATCAACTTAGAACGAAGTAATAAGTAAAAATTTTAAAGTACTATGGAGCAAAAGTAAAATTAGTGTATATGTATAAAGCAATCGCTCTCCCCAAAGTGTCCTGAAAAGGTGGAGGAAGAAAAGGGAGCCCATTGGTTACCTCCACAGAGTTGATGGAACTTCTCTGCGATTTTTGCTTATGTTCACTCTCTTTTTGTACCTTTTTCTTAAGCAGTTTGAGTGGCTATAGTCAGTAAACTAATTTTGGGGTGATAGACAGATGAAATAGGCCTAAGTAGGCCTAAGGGTCCACTTCTAAGTTCCCAGCAGCCAGGATGTTTGCAAAAAAAGGCTGTGTTACCTCCATATCACTCCTTTCTTCGATTTAATCCTTTATGAGATTCTGGGAATGTCTCCCCAGATGCTGGGGTTTTCCAGGAAGCCATCAGGAGGTTTTTTTTTTCTTCTTTTGTATGGCCTTATCTATCACCTTACAGTCTTGGAAGAATGCTGATTTGCATGTTGAGTGCCTCTAATCTTCTTGTCATAGTCTGCAAATTTATTATCTATAGGAGATGTTTTTGACAGAGCTAACTGAATCTGCATATATTTTTATCTGATGCCTTGATAAAAAGAACTAGGTTGAGTCTCTTTAATTTATCCAGGTATAAAACCCAAAATGCTTCAGGTAGTCAGTCTGTTTTTCTTTTACTTGTCAACTGTCTGCTTTAAAAAAAAGTTCTTTCCTTCTCCTGGGACAGATGACTGAATAGACATGGGGCAGAGATTTGGCAAATTTGTCAGCATCAAGAAATGGTTATTTGAAGATGGAGATGACTTAATTTCCTAAGTTGTCAAGTTGCAGAACATAGCACTTTGGAAGAGAATAACTGACAGCATGCGTTCGTTTGCTCTATTAGTGGTGTCAGCCAGTTGGGGATTCTTGGATGTGGCAGATGATCTTTTGATTCCTGTTGGTTCTTCACTGTGGTTTATAAACGCTGGAGTCTGGGGTGAATCATAGGTTGGAATCATTAGAACTTTTGTTTGCTTCTCTTTGGATACTTTGAAAAATTCTGTAGTTAACTACTCACTGACTTCTGCTTCAGATCATTGCATGGTTGCAAGCTATCATTTATAGAGCCAGTTAGATCAAAATAGTGAAGGTGGGTGTTTTATGAGTTTACAAGTAAGGTCTTAAGATGCTACAGGTTAAGACAATTGATAAGGTATATTGCTATCCCATTGTAGTTTAGAAACTGAAGAAAATGTGGATTTGGTTTTGTAGACGGCAGTTTCTTCTTTGGCTGGATCATTCCTCAAGAAGCTTTTGGAAAAGGGGTATGCAATTCATCCTTTTTGCTGTATTGAGCAAGTGAAAAATGAACTTCTGACTCTGCCAAGTATTACAAAGCATGGGTGTTAAAATAGAAATAAACTCTTACAGAAATTTTCAGAGTACCTAACTGGTTTTAAGGAAAAAAACCACCAACGAAAAGATCAGTAAAATAACAGAGTAAAAACATGTGGTATGAATAGATAGCCTAAGTTTGATGTGAGTAGAGGTTCTGTAATTTTCAGCAGCTGCTGGGAATGCTTATGCATTTTATTGGACTTTCTGGAGACTTCAGGGGCTGAGAGGTTGATCTTCTCTGGTTAGTCTTTGTATGTTGGCAGCAGTGATTTTGCTTCATAGAAGATGGCTTGAAGGAGTGAATGGAAGGATGAGATGTCACTGTGTTCTGAGGGCTGGGGTAGGTTATTGCCAGCAGATGTAGACATGGTCAGTCTGGTGCACATCCTGTTGCTGGATCTGTTGTTGTACAAACTGCCTGTGAATTCTCATCTATTGATAGAATTTATGCCAAGATCTAAATTTCCAGATAAAAATGTCTTGGCACCATTGTACTGGTTTGCACCGCTCTGCAAATTATCTGTGGCTTTTTCTTTTTGTTGTTGGATCTTGCAAAAACTGTTCCTTTGTAGGCTTTAAAGTATTTGTTCTACTGTAGATAGCCTCTGATTGGCTGAATTTGAGTTAGGTTTTTTATTAAGTATTATCTAGTTGTCTCTGGTTCTTAATTTCAATTAGCACACTTTTATTGAAGTGTCTTTAGAATATGGCATCTCTTTATAGAGAGAGCTATGTTTGCATTGCTTGTTAATACCATATTTGCCTGAATCTAACACAAAGTAATCACTAAAATTATCCCAAATTTCTCTGGGTATATTGGGGGAAAACAGAATTTTTCCTATTTTCAGCATTTTCATTGCAACGTATGTGTGTTATTTTTTAATTTTTTTTCCTATTAAAGAAAACACATTAGGGTAAGAGGGATGTGGAAAGTATAAAAGGAAATTAAAAAATATAACTCTTTGCTCTGGAGAAAATTGAATACTCATTTCACATCCTTTAGGGAAGAAGGAAAATAAATAAAAAAATGTTTTGAGCTTAAAAGATAGTTTTTCATCAAAAAAGTGAATGAAGAGCTTCAAATAGTTATGTATAGGTAGGATGACGTGTGTGCAGCATTGGTATAACTGAAACTCTAGACGTGATTTGTACTAAGCTTCGTATCCAGAGCTGTTAGAGCTGTTTTCTAGACATCTTTTTCTTTTCCCAGGACTTTTGTGTTTTTGACAGCAATGAGTATGTGTCTGCCAGCATTAAATTGTTTTACATTAACTAAAATAACTACCTAAATCAAGATCTTTACCCTTCTAGACCATTTTTTAAACCTGTATTAAGATATTATTAAGGTATTATATTATTATGAAGGTATTATTTTATTATTATTAAGGTATTATCTGAAGTAGTACTATATAAGTACTATATGTATATACCTAACATATTTGAAGTCTGTAGGATTGGGATTTTTAGATGTATGTATGTTTCTTTCTGGTAATACCCCAGGATGAAACATGGAATACTGGTAGAGGCAGGTGAAGCTGTAGCACAGAACCTGGGAGATGTGTACCTAGACACAGTCAGTTGTGCTGCAAGATTTTTACAGCTACTGATAAATGGGAGTCAGGGTTCAGAGCATCAGGGGCTGCCAGTTGGAAAGCCATTGATTAGAAAGTAACTCTCTGATCAGCTGCTTTGCTTTGCTTACCTTTGGAAATCTGTCCATGTGCTTTGGTGAAGTGTGTTGAGTTAGAGCATTTAGATATATATAGAAACACCCAGCAGCATGGCATGCTGTAAAATAGATGTATTTGAAAGCAAATTCAGAAGTAAAGTAATAAAGGACTTCTGCTTGGCAATGGACTCTTTCCTCCTAGATTAATTTAAAAAAAGTCATAAGAATTTCATGGATTCATAGAATTAAACAATGGTTAAGGTTGGAAAAAACCTGTCATTGAATCCAACTGTTAACCCAGCACCACTGTGTTCACTGCTAAATGATGTCCCCGAGTACCACATTCACATGTCTTTTGAATACTTCAGGGATGGTGATACTGCTACTTCCCTGGGTAGCATGTTCCAGTGGCTGATCACCCTTTCAATGAAGAAATTTTTCCTAAAATCTAAACCTCCTCTGGCGCAACTTGAGGTTGTCACTTGTCCTGTCACTTGTTACCTAGGAGAAGAGACTGACCCCCACCTTCCTCTGTCCTCCTTTTACATAGTGTTAAAAAGCTGTAAGGTCTGCCCTGATCCTCCTTTTCTCCAGGCTGAACACCCCCAGCTCCCTCATCTGCTCCTCATCAAACTTGTGCTCCAGACCCTTCACCAGCTTTGTTGCCCTTCTCAGGACACGCTCCAGCACCTCAATGTCCTTCTTGTAGGGAGGGGCCCAAAACTCAACACAGGATTGGAGGTGCAGCCTCAGCAGTGCCGAGTACAGAGGGACAATCACTGTCCTGGCCCTGCTGGCCACACTGTTGCTGATACAGGCCAGGATGCCACTGGCCTTCTTGGCCCCTGGGCACTGCTGGCTCATGTTCAGCTGCTGTTGACCAGCACCCCCAGGTGCTTTTCTGCTGGGCAGCTTTCCAGCCACTCTTCCCCCAGCCTGTAGAGTTGCACAGGGTTGTTGTGACCCAAGGGCAGGACCTGGCACTTGGCCTTGTTGAACCTCCTACCATTGGCCTCTTCCCACTGATCCAGCCTGTCCGGATCCCTTTGTCGAGCCTTCTTGCCCACCAGCAGATGAAACATTCCCCCTGATCTTGGTGTGTCTGTAAAGTGACTGAGGGTGCCCTCGATTCCCTTGTCCAGATCATCAATAAAGATGTTAAACAGGACTGTCCCCAACACTGATCCCTGGGGAACACCCCCGGTGACCGGGTGCCAGCTGGATGTAACTCCATTCACCAACGCTCTGGGCCCGGCCATCCAGACAGTTTTTTAGCCAGTGAAGAGCACACCCAGCCAAGCCATGAGCAGCCAGTTTCTCCAGGAGATGCTGTGGGAAACGATGCCAAAGGCTTTACTAAAGTCCAGGTAGACACATCCAGAGCCTTTTCCTCACCCACTAAATGGGTCACCTTGTCACAGAAGGAGATCAGGTTGATCAAGCAGGACCTGCCCATGCTGGCTGGGCTTGATTTCCCTGTTTGTCCTGCACATGCCTCATGATGGCACTCAAGGTGATCTACTTCATGACCTCCCCAGCACTGAGGTCAGGCTGACAGGCCTGTAATTTTCTGGTGTCACGTTTGCTAACCTCCAGTCAACTGCGACCCCCCTGGTTAGCCAGGGCTGCTGGTAAATGGTTGAAAGTTGCAAGGTCCTCTGGCAGCTCCCTCAGTAACCTCATGTGGATCCCATCCAGCCCCATGGATTTGTGGATGTCTAAGTGGCATAGCAGGTCGCTGACCATTTCCTCCTGGATTATGGGGTCTTGATTCTGTTCCTCGTCTCTGTCTTCCAGCTCATGTTTTCACTAAAATGTGAACTAAAATTTGCAACATTTAAATAATTTTAATGTTTAAATAATGAATAACAGGAGCAGCAGAATAAAATGTTTTGTCTGACAACTTTTAACTCCTGTTGATGAAAGAATTGGAAGAGGTTGTGTCAGGTTTCAAGAACTGTGATGCTGATTTTATATAACTGTTTTGTTATTTGTAACTTTATGGATCATGTATTGCAGTATCTTAAAGTTGTTTCTTTCAGTTAAATACTGTTGAGGTTTGGGGGTTGGGTTTTTTTCCTGTTGTCAAGCAATATGAAACAGTAATTCTGTGATCAAAACGTACTTTGGAGAATAAAAACTGTTCTGGAAGTGTGTCATGCTGGGTACAGTACACCTTGGCAAGGAAAATAAGCTTCTAAACTAAACAGTTTGTGTATATGGCTGATGCCTGTTAAAAGTCTTGGAATATATGAATATCAGGGAAATATCAAAATAAAATTGACCTAATAAATATGTCTGGATCTGGGCCTGAGAAATCTGTCTGTATTACTACCAACATTAAATTAATCTGTTTCAGGTGTGGTGTATGTTTTCTTGAAATTTATTTATTTATTATTTAAAATAAGGCCTTTGATTGGACTTCCACTCTAATTTATAGCCAGTGTAGGTGATGCCACCTCTTGAACCAGGATAGTTATATCCTTCATCTCCTTTCCCACCTCCCTATCTGTGTTCCTTTTACGTTTGTTGTCTGACATTGTTGCATATGGCCTTATGGAAAGGTGGCTCAAAGAAGTGATCTGGCTGAAAAAAAAATTTATTTTTAGGTTGCTGATTAGGATTTTCATATAGTCAATTGAATGCTTTTCCCAGAGCAAGGAAGGCAGAAGGAAGTACACAGCAGGGGATGGCCAGTGATCCTCTCCTGGCAGCAGTGTTCAATTATGTTACCTTAAAGAGCCTGAAGTAAAGTCAGCTGGAACTGCAGCCTCATTTCTAGGCTAACTTTAAGGAACTGTGGTCTGTTTAATCTGCTGTAGATCTTCTTGAGTTATTTAGGTTAACAGGTCATATTGAGAGACACGTTTTATTGCCTCATTGCAATGCTGGGAATTCAGTCCTGCAGGACTTTACTTGGTTGACAGTCATTATTTAGGTGACTGGTTCCATTGGCCTAGCTTGGACCGAATCCAGTAAATTACTTGCACAAGAATTCTTTGACCTTTGTTTTCTTATAACAAGAGACAGCATATAATGGATGTCTGCAGATGATGCTTTATGAATGTGCTCCAAATTTACAGAACCCTGGGGGAAGAACAATGTTATATTCCTATTATTATTTGCTTTCTTCTCTCCTACTTGTATAGTCTTGTTCCTGTCTCTGTCTTTCCTATCTGCCACGTGCCTTTTGTTCTTCTTTCAGTATAAATAAGGTAGTTTCTTGGATTAAATCAGCTTCTCTATACCTTTCCAATTGAAAAATTGGTAGAGTTAGGTTAACCAAAAAGATGTGAGTAATTAGATTTGTCTAATGTTATCCACTTCTGGTTAAGGTAGCTCTTAGTCCTAGTTAAAATGGAAAGGCATTTTCATTTAAAATAGAGGGAGGGCACTTTGTGCCACAGTGCATGGAGCCAAGTTGGACTGTAACTGATTCAGTATAGGAAATTCGAACTATTTAGCTTATTCTTCTCTTATTTTCACCTTCAGTCTTGGAACTTTTTTTGATGGATATCTTCAGCGGATACCTTGCGTCTTTTTTTTTTTTTTACCGTTCTTTATTTCTTCTTGGTTATTTTTACTTCTTAGTAATGTCAGGGGAATAAACATTTCTTTCACCGTTTGCATGGGTCTCTCATGCTTCTGACCACTTTAGTTCTCTGCTGGGTGATGATTTAAAGATTGGACTCCTCAGGAAGCAGTGGGTTTTTCATCAGGCCCAGGCAGTCTCCATTTGCCTGAACGCCAAGGTTATAGGATCAGTCTTTGTTTGCTTAATTAAGATGCTTTTTATGTAGCTCAGAAGTGAGTTGTGACAGTCGCACTGTCAGACTGTTCCAGCTGCATAGCTTTGAGAGTGGTTTTACTTTAGTCCTCTACAGGAGACCAAAAGTCCAAAGCAATTCCTGCCGAGAGTTCACCCCAGTTCTGCTTGAACAGAAGCTAGATCCATGAACTAGGCTCTTCCACCAAAGAGCTGCAAAAATGAGATGTCCATGTTACACTCTGTAAGGACAGAAAGGAAAGGGATGATGATATGTTCTACAACTTCATTCAGTGTTTCTTCAGCCAGTATTTGTGTCTTTTTCACTCCTCTTTAGATCTACTTTACCTGCTGCACCTCCTTACTCTAGGACTAGTGCCCTTCAGCACACCGAAGGATGTGGTTATTCTCTTGGATCACAGTCAGCCTCTGTAGTGTTCACATTTGCACAGCTTAACCTGCTGATGTTTATCTGAATTGTTGATCAGTCGTAGCAGCTTGCTGTATTTATGCTGTGGTATCTTGTGAGTGTTGTGTCCGCCCCTGCTACCCGCCCCCTCCGCCCCCCACAGCTAGTTTAGTAGTTCCCCACAGTGTTTTTGAATGCTCAGACAATAAATCTGTGTCAGAAATCCTTTGCTAGAGATAAGACTCAAAACACACAACCGGAGAAAAGAGCCCTGCCATGCTCCGTGTGCTTAAATATTAGAGACCATCTGTATGAATGGTCACATTCTTCCATGTACTTGTTTCATCATCAACATACATGACAAAAAGGTTAAAACTTTATTCCATCCATTTCAGAACTATTAATAAAGTGTAAAATAAAAGGATAATTTGCTAAGGGATGAGGTTTGCTGTTCCCACCTGGCAAAGCTACTGGTGTTACTATGTGGTGTATATTGTAATTTGGCAGAGCAGAAGTGGGTGACAGAATCTGAGAGTGTGGAGGCTGAGAAGGATTTAGATTCAGAACCAGAGAAGGGAGTAGAAGGGATCACTGTCTGGTGTATTAATTTGCCAGGGTGCTACTTTATCTCAGATTGTACCCAGAATTCATGGTACCAGAAGTGCTCTGTGTCATTAGAGTGCAGATATCACTGCAGAGTTGCCCATCTCCAGCAAGGTGAGAGCCGAGTGCAGGCATCCTGCTCCCTGCCAGTAGGAGGATACTCTTCAGAACTCTCTGCACTGAAGTTTTCTCCTGCTATCAAAGTTCCCTCCTCCACTTCAGTTTTCTGTCTTCCATCTTCTCAGATTGCAAGCAGGACTGCAGAGAAGTAATTGGGGAAGGCCTAATGGACCTGAGTCCTCTTGGCAATAGGAGACAAAAATAAATTGGGTGAAGCTGAGCTCTGATGAGAGTGAATGGACTGTGTTTAACTCTTCTGCATAAAGGACTGGTTTAGTTCCTTGCAGCTTAGTGTCCTGGAATCATTTTGATTTATTTTGTGGTGAAGTTTGCTCAAGAAGCTTGCTAACTTTTTAATTATTAAATGGCTGCAGTGCCATGGCTCCCTGTCTTCAGTTTTGCTGGTGCAGCTGATTGTGGGTTTATGCTTAAATTGCATCAGTGATATAACCTGAAATAAAAATGTTAAAAAGTTCATTTCACTCCACATCACTGATCTGGTTTAAGGGGCAGCCCTGTACAGATAGTTGTGTCAGCAGCTGAGGGAGTGGTGGAGGGAAGAAGAGAACCTCCTAAACTTGTTTTGCCGCTAGTGGAAGTATATGTCAAACTTCCACAGGCTTGCAGAGGTGGGGCAAGGTAGACTATGCTAGCAGCTTCCCTTGTCTCAGATATATCATCGTCTTCTCACTGGCCTTAAGCTGCCAGCTTGCAGCTTTGGGGTGGGAACAAACTTTAATGCACTGTTACTGTGAATATATGCCAGGCTTCTTACATTAGGAATCTGGTCAGTGTATGATATATTCACTGAAATGAAACTACTACTACTGTGTGTCTTGCAGCACTTAGTATTTAATGTTTGGAAAGCTGAAGTGTTAAGATAAGTGTTAAGATACAACTTAGCTCACATATATACTGCATATGTAGGATTTTGTTCAAAATGAACTGATCAGTTCATTTTAGTGTCTTGACTTTAAAAAAAAAAAGAAAAAGATGTAATGCTCCCAGTCTACAGGCATCTTACAGAATGATTCAGAAGTTTTCAACCACTTTTTTATCTTAATTTCACTGTAGACTTAATGCTGCCTTTTGATAGATTGCTGCTCATTTTAGTGAAAGAATGTAAGGGACAGATGAGCGAAACAGAAGACAAAAGGCTAGAATCCTAAAGATTCTTCTTTCTGTGTGCAGCTCTCCATACCAATACACTGAGCAAAAATAATTTTTTTCTCTTCTACTTTTCGTGAAAGCCTCTTTGCTGCTAATATAAATTTTCTCACAGGTTAAGAGAGTTAGTCCTAAAGGTTAAGATAGTCACCAAGATGTACTTTAGCTATATGAATTTCAGGAATGGAATTTCTAGTGCCTCACATAAGTTTGCACAACCTGTTTTTGAGGTACTTTTAGCATCATAGGCTCCTATATCTGCTGTCTTGTTAGTTAGCTGGTAATGGAGAATAGCACTGTTCAGGGAGCACGGAGAAAATCTGTGCTAATGGCAGCTACCCCTCTCAGTTTGGAGGATGTGGTGGTAAGTTTGCATCTGATTATCAGACTATTTTTCCTTTGCTTAAAAAGCTTGTTAGGGTGGTATGCTTTGAGTTGTCCCTAATCTGGGAAGAACACATAAAGTTTGCGATAAGGTGATTCCCAAGTATAGGATCTCCTATAATGATTTTCCTCTGCATGTCATTTGGAGCATTTGAAGTGGTATGTGTGTCAAACCTGTTCCCTTTCTGTCATCTCTGGTTTGGAATTGGTTCACACTGCCCTAGGACACTTAGAGATAAACTTGATATTAGGAACTTGATAGTAGGCAGTGGTAGCAGAAAGACTGTTCTGTTGTGATCTTGAAGTATGTCGGAAGAATGTTATGTCAAAATGCTTATTTCCAGACATGCAGTCTTGAAGAATTTTAGGGATGAGTCAACTTCTGACCTCCTTTTTCTGAGGCAGAAAATGAGAGGTTTTTTAGGCTCTCAGAATGAGTGAGAGTCAGCAGAGACTGTGCAGTCAGCAGTGTGTGCACGTGTGCTGATGACGTCCATGGCACACCTTTGTGATTGAACACCTTGGTCAATACAGACATCATAGGAGAAGGAAATATGGTAGGGAGTTTTTGGACTCTGTCCAAGTTTCTCAGCATGTAAGTCTACCCCATGCTATAGTTTTTGGAGGCTTGTCTCCAGAATTCCAGAGTATGGAATCCAGGAATAAAATCTTGGAGCTAGAGCTGCGAGTAGCTTTAATATATGTCATAGTTTCAAGATCTAGAGAAGAAAGCTTCATTTGTCACAAACTAACAGTAATATTCAAATAAAGGTTAAGGGGAAACACACCCATTCACTTTTAAAGAATGGTAGCTTCCTTAATGTCAGATATCAGTTTTGATGTGTGTGGTTTCTTTTTCAATGCTTCTATGATCATTCCATTTTTTTATTTTATTTTTGCTTTTTTTCCTAGAGATGTGAATTATGCCCTCATAAGGATGGTGCTTTAAAGAGAACAGATAATGGGGGTAAGTTTTATTCTTACTTTTTGTGAACTCTCTTATTTTGTATGAGGGAAAAAAATCTGTGGAAAAAAAATTATAGGGAACCTAAACATAAGTAAAAACACTGGCTGGTTTGGAAAGAGATAACTGTTTTACAGTAACTTTTATTTGTTCAATTTAGGTTGAATTTAGTTTGAGAACATCTACCATTATTCTTAGTTTCATTTTTAGGAAAAAAGAAGAGAAGAACGGCATTTTAACATAAGATTTTAATGTGTAAAGTGGATAAATTTTAAATGTATTTAGTTGGAGCCCGAGCATTTATAGAAAGCTGTTAAAAGTGCACCATTCACAGAGGAAAGTGGAATTTTTATGTCTATAGCCCAGACTAAATGCACCAGTGCATTTTCAAAGGATGGCTCTTTCATGCCTGATTTACTAATAGGGTCTGTAACAAAAAAGTTAGAACTGGAAATCTGCAGTAGTGATTACCCCTCCTTTGCATCTTTCTAATTTCACCATTCAGGTTATCATCAGTTCTGCTCCTGCTGAGTAGAACTGCTAGAGAAGATATCCACTGAGTAGCCTGTCTTGGTTATGTTTGTACTAATAGCTGGGTGATATGAGTGAAAAATTGCAATGAACTTTTCAATCCCTTCTGGAATCCCTTCTTCTCTCTTTACTAGATACTTCTAAATTCCCATCCATCATTTATCTGTAAATAGCCTTGGTCAGTTTGATACTGAGCCCTTTCCCTTGTGAGAGGAAAAGGTGTTGATCCGGATTATGGATTTCATTTGGACAATCTATGTAATCTGCGTAGTCTGTGTCTATGTAAATTGTATTCTGCAGATTTTATGCTGTATACATGATATTCAGCTAATTACACCCTAGCTTAGTGTCGATGCAGCTTGATATTTCTGTTGCAGTTGAGTTGCAGGAACACAGAGCCTGCTCATTTTTGGGATGATCTACCCTTTCCCTTGTCTACCCTTGGACTGCTTCATTCAGTATATGCTGCAGGTTTACCATTCTAGTGTCTGCTGTCTCACACACCTTAGTGAACTTGGTGCTGTTTGTGTGTGTTGGGAGATTGTATTGAGGCTGTGTTGTCATGTGTCAGTGAAACTATCATCTTAAGTACCAGCTCAGTACTTTAGTTTTATTCCTTTTCCTCAGCATTCCTCTCAAGACAGGTTGATACAAGGCCGTGTGGAATTCATTTCTTCAGAAATGGCAGCTGAACACTTTCTCTTTTTTAGGAAATAACTAATAAGGAAGCCTCAAATCAATTGAAGTATACAATAAACTTTGTGAAGTGTTTTCAGGTAGTATTCAAGTAGCATTTGGGAATGCTTTGCTGTTGTCTTTGTTGGTTTTGAAACTTTTCCTTTGCATAAAGTCTTGAGAATTTATTTTGACAGTGTGCATCGAAGATCTGAGCATCCTATTAGTTATCTCTCTTATGGCTCTATTGTAATTATAAATTCTTGTCTGAAAGTGAGTTACTGTATAAGATTGAAATTATTTAAGTTTAAATAGCAAAGATGTTACAGTATACTATAATTTTAATGCCCAAGTATTTTCATCACAGTGAAAATCTCATAGGGTGTGAGAGGCTTAAGAATTTATATTTCCTTCTGAAAACATCCAGCCTCAGTAACAGACCATGTCCATGGTGTTCAACACAGCAATGGACCAAATGTCCTTTAAATAACAACTTTACAGAAGGATATGAACCTTGGAAAAAAACAACCTCTGACTGGTGTTGCATTTCAGAAATCTACACTCTTGACCTGAACTTTCCTTCGAAAAGTTGTCTAACAAGATGTTGTGTCAGAAGATTTTCAAACTTAAGGAAATATTGTTGAAGATCATGTAGTGGGCTTTCCAGTTGAAAATGGCATTTACAGTATGTTAATACTTAAATTTTTTTAATGCTGTTACACCATTTACTGCCAAGTGAAATGATAAAATGATGCAGGTTTCCTGAAGAAACTTTGAAACAAAGATTTCTGATAAAATCTTCTAAGGATCTAGCTTTATAAACTTGTAATTATGGAGTCTCCTTCTCTAAGTATAGAAATAAATGGTCTTAGAGTTTCAGAACAAGTGAAGAAACTGCTGATTTTATGTCAGTGATATAAAGTTATACTTCCTTCTGTCTTCTGGCAACAAGTAACTTCATTTTGTAGCCAGAAAACCAACGCAGTTTTTGTTTTGAATATGCAGATAGCTGAGCTCACACATGATCTGCTGATCTTGTAGATTTTTTTTTTTAACAGTCTTCTGGATATTTGCTTTTTAATAAGGTGAAGAAATGTGTTTTGGGCCTTGAAGGTACTGTATTTTCTTTTATGTCAGGAATCTTAATGGTCTAGTGAGCTTTTACTGTAGGGTTCCATGATTTTCTTAACCTGTGGTGAGGTGCTGCTACTGCATGGAGTCATTTCCCTGACCCAGCCCCCCATGCTATTGTTGGTGTAAGGGGGTGGCCAGGACTGTTCTTTCAGAAGCAGCCTGTACACTGGCTGTCTTCACTCATAGTCACACAGCTGTAGCTGAAAGCAGCCTAATCTTACAGCCCTTCTGTAAAGGTGTTATCTTGCCTTTAAGAACTCTGGCGCACTGTAATGTGTGACAAAGAAGTCTGGGAATCAAACTCGTGTTTTTTATAAGTATTTTAAACTGACTGTAAGTATTAATAATTGACTATACATTATGGTGGTGTATGGTGTGGTTGTGTTGGTATTCTGTGAGGTTTTTTGTCCCTGCCTCCTACTCCCAAATGGTGTGGGGTTCCTTTGTGTACATTTTTCCTCCTGCTCCCTCTCCTTTTACTGGCCTGTTGCTGCTTATCTGATCTTCTGGTGATCACCTTTTCTTTAGATTTGCTTTTTAGGTTCTATATCTCTGGTTGAAACCATCTACAGTGCGTTGATTGTGGTTATCAGTACAGTTGCCAAGGGTTAATGTTGGGTTCTCTAGTATCATCTGTGGCAAATACAGTTTTCAGTGATACCTTAAACACAGTATTTTTGGAGCAGTACTGTCATGGATCTTAGAACGTAAAAGTGACAACAGGAGATAATAAGAGGAGAGGAGCATATCATGGAGGCTGAATAACATTTGGCCTGCTCTTTTTATCACCATGGACTAGATTCTTGGGAAGGTTCTCATGTGCCTTCTCTGAATACTTTCCCAGCCTGCAAATATTTATAGTTTGGACCTTCTTGAACCAGAGATGGTATTCTTGTGTTTAATAAAAGAAGAGTTCCATCACACTATTAGAGTGTTCCCTTCTGTATAAAGGTTTAGTGTCCATAATGTTGTGTGGAAAGGCATTTTGCAGTTGAGCTGCAGGATGTGTCAAAGTGTACACCAGTTTGTTTTGAACCTGTTACCTTGTGGTTTTATTTGATACCACTTGGCACTTGTGAAGTGACAGGAAGTGGCAAAGATCAGTTATTCTGTGCTCACCTTTCCAGTACTCCTTCCTGTAACCTCTTTGGGTACATCCATTCTTGGCTTTGTGATGGTGGCTGCTGCTGCTGTAATCAGAACCTATAGTGAGCCCAAAGAGAGAATTCTGTCTAGATTTGAGCAGAATATATCCTAGTCTGCTTCAGTGTCCCTCCTGTGCTTTCCATTGTGGAGACCTGAACTGACCCTGAACAGAAGCAGCTGAGGTCTGTTTGCACATGTTTGTTCGGTCTCTGCACACTGTGAAAGTGGTCATTCTGCTCCTGCACTTGCACAGATCTTGGAAACAATACACTTGGATTTAGCAGAGTGTAACCTGAACTAGTATCCATGATGTGGCTTGTCTGCCAATGAGTTTATCTATCCTAAGGATTATTAGGAGTTAACTGTGTTTAGCTGCACATTTTATTTAATTAATTTGTTAAAAGTAGTGGGATATTGCACAACTATGAGTGGGGCATTTGCCAGAAATTTTAGGAAGAAACTTTGAATAAGTTTTATTATTTTGTTTGCCTAATATCCATGACTCTCTTACAGCTATGGTTAGGTTTTGTGAACAAAAATATTCTTCCCTATATGTGGATTTTGTGGTCTTTGTTTTTATATAAACATTAGGACTTCTTAAGTGTTCATAGATTGGAGTTCTATGAATTAAACTATTTACTAGGTTTTTTACACTTTTTTATTTATTAATTTCCTATTGATAAAAAATAGAAAAGTAAGATTTAATTGACAAAGGAACTTTTCTCTTTGAATACATTTATTGACAGAATTCCGTGATAAATTTGGTATGCATGTTCATTTAGAGGCATCTTTGTGTTTTTAAACATGACTGAATATAAAAGTTTTTTAAAATTATAAAACTTGATATGTATATGAGTTGCTTATTGATTTGCTGTCTTATGTGTAAGAAGGCTATTGAAAAATTAATTTTTCTTTAGCTTAGTACTCTTGTATGTGGATTAGGAGTTGCATAAACTATAAACACTTTATTTTGAAAAACGGAACAGTGACAAGTGAGCATTTCTTTAAAGATACTTGAGAATTGTTGATGTTTGGCAGTTTTGAACCTTTCAGTTCAGTAATGTTTCTTTAACTTTTGCAGTAGTTTCCTTTGGATTTTTGACACTCAGTGAGGAGAAAATAAAATCATGACCATTTGAAGTGATTATAGTTTTTTGAATCCCAATTCTTTTATCTTCTCATAATACTGAATGTGCAGTCTGTTGTTTAAGCAGATTGTTCACTTGTGTCTAATTGTGCATCTCCCAATTAAATAGTTTTCTTGCAGTTACCTTTGTCCACAAATTTCTGTAAGCCTAAAAGGCTTGATTTTTCTGTATAAGTTGTTACTTTGAAATCTGATTCCAGTGGATGATGATCAGGAATGCTGTGTAACAGCATTCTTTGTGTGACTTTTCACCAAGACTTCTTTCATGCAGCTGCTTGGGAAAAGGCCAGATAACAATGTGGTGGTTTTATGTAATGTCCAGGCCCTCTTCCCACCCCGTGGGTTAGCATCAGGATCTCCCAAGTCTATAAAAACATTATATGCTAGGTTTTCCTGTAGCTGTTGTTATTATTAGAGTCAGCAGCTCTCCCTGTCTTACTGTTCTGATGAGTTTTCTTGGTGTTAATGTCTAAGAATGTGGATGGTGTAATGTCATATGTACACACCGAGGTATATGCATTTTGCAAGTGCTTAGCTACAAATGTTCTGGTCCTTGTGAGCAGATTTGCAGGAATGTGTATTTATTTTTTTTTTACTGGGAAAGACAGTAAAACTTGATAATAAACCTAAAATATTTTGGTAATATAAATATATTTATTACTATATAATATATTGTATATTTATTGATTTGGTATTGTATATTTATGATTTATATTGCTAATAATCATAATGTATATTTAGAAATTTTTTTTAAGTTTTAGGTGCTTATTTATGACATTTCTTCCTTTTGTTGTATGAAAAGATTTCTTGAGGGAGGTGGAAGAAACTCGTTAATTCCACAGCATGCTGGATAAAATTATTAAAACTATTAGCTTATTCAGTGGACCAATGGAACTTTATCTGTAGCTGTTTTAAAAACAAACTATTTGTTGTGCTGCTGAGTGATGATTGAAAGTGAATCAGTTCTTTAGTTCAGGAGCAGATTTTTCTAAATCGAGAGTTTGGTGAAATTCAGTAGTAGGACTCTGTGGGATGAAGCCTTTTCTTCATAGACAAATAATATTTCTTTACTTTTGTAGCAGAAGTTGTCCATTCTGTACCAGTGATAAGGTTGATTACCAACCACAGTGATGAGAGCTCTAGCAGTTAGTATGAGCACCTTCTTTTTACCCATCTTTTTGAAGAGTGGATCAAACAATATAGTGAATAATGCTGTATTAACAATAGTAAACTCTAAACCTGTATTTAATAAAGTAAGAAAAAGACAGTAACTTAAGCTGACGGATTTATTTTCTGCAGATCTTCTTGTTTTTGCAGGAAAGGAAGAGCAGAGTCAAAACTAAAGTGTATGAAATGCCTTAATGAGGAGACACTTAAGGTTTAAAATAGTACTTAATCTTTCCTGTTGGTAAATAGTAGCAGTAATGGTCTTATGTACACCTTTGAAAGGTGAATCCAGCAGTCTTGGAGTCAGCCAGCAGGTCTGATAGTTGTGGAAAGGGAAGGTGCAATTTTCATATAATCCAGGACAGCTGCTGACCTCTGCTGAAGGGAGTGTGGACTGTGGTTTTCCCATGACTGGGTGTTTCTTCAGTGGTGGTTTTGTGTATGGTAATCATATAACCTCAGTGTGGATTGCATCAACCTATTTACTGATCTTGCTGGAAGGTAAACTTTTCAGTTTCCCACAGATTTAGTAATCAGATGAAAAAGAAATTATTTACCCTGCCACATGGTAAACTCCTACTACAGGGAGAGGGCAAGAATGTGCAGTTGAAAGTGAAGAGTAAAGTGAGACCCTACTTT
Source organism: Manacus vitellinus (assembly GCF_001715985.3). NCBI lineage: Eukaryota > Metazoa > Chordata > Aves > Passeriformes > Pipridae > Manacus > Manacus vitellinus. The sequence goes on from NW_021940535.1 coordinate 37,304,377, forward strand.
TTATTGACAGTCCGTAATTGAAAGGGATTGAGGAGTATCCTTAAATGACAACCTGGAGGAACTCTAATAAGAAACTAACATTTCAATAGGCACCTGCTGCAATAATAAATACATTCACTTGCTTTGGAAGTGAGCTGTAGTTAGAAATAAAGTAAAACTTCTTTAATGAGATATAAAGGGCTCTTTAGGAACTTAGTCAGAATGCATAAACAAATTCTGCTCTGGAGTTGATGCACGGTTAGGAGATGATGATCATATCCCAGAGCTCTCTTGTGGCTGGAGCTCAGAGTGACTTCATGATTTTGTCCTCTGCAGTCCATTAGTGCTTTGCAGCTCAGCTTCAGCATTGACCATGGGATGTAGTGTAGTCCCTGCTCTGTGTCTGTGTAGCACTGGTCTATCCCTTTTCTGTCTGTTAATTCATAAACTTGGTCTGGATGGTAGGATGGATTGTGAGTCAGTTGCTGTTATTTTGTGAATATGACTTAAAAGACTATCAAAGCAAAATTTGCACTGGAAAATTATTTAAAAGTACCGTGAGTTTATTTATGGTGAAAGTGCTTGTGAATCAAGTTTTGGGCAATTAAGTGCTAGTTGTAAAGGCAAAAATTTAGTTAGATGGCTAACATACTCTGTATTATTTATCTTTCTGAGTTTTTTTTGTTAATTTTAGCTTACTTTGGTCGAGTTTGCTTCTACTTATAAGGTTCTTTGTTGGCAACAGTCTTGTGTCTGCTGGTAATGAAATTGTTAGGAGTTCCTTGTTCTCTGTCACATTAGGATAGATCAGCTAGGGGTCTGGAGTCTGAGTGTTGTTGCTCTGAATGTTAATGAACAATGTACAATGAAATTATACCTGCTAAATATGTACTGCTAGGTTTTCACTGAGTGAAAAATCAGGCACTGGAAATAAAAATCTCAGTGAAAGACTGGTAAAATTTGGATAGTTCTATGCTGGTAATTAAACATTTTGTGACCTAGAACGAAACTTAAAAATTGGCAAAATTCAGTAGAGTGTCTTTCTGAGGGATAAATCACAATTAAAAAGGACTCAAGTGAAATGCTGGAAGTTTTGTAAGCTGTATTTAAACTTGGAAGACTTTTCAGCAAGAATTTCCAATATCTGATATTGGAAAAAATCGTTGTTACCATTTTTTTACCAAGTAGATCTTGGAATTAGCTTATGTGTGGTTTTTGATGTTGTTTTAGCGTTGGTAGAAGTTGTTTCTAAAATCTCTTCAAAAGAAAATGTCTTAGTTATATTTATGTGATGTTTTCTTAGAAAGCATTTTCTTTAAATGTAAGCAGCGTTTCCTGAAGTTATTGAACTTGAAACAAGCACAATTGAAATAAATATTTCTAACTTTAATTTGTCTATCACCAGTAAGTAAAAACTAAAAACTGATGATGTTTTACAGTTTCTGGATGGAGACATTGATTATTGTAGAATATTGGATTGTTTAAAGCAAAAAAGGCCCTGAGTCTGTCAGTCTGTGGTAGCCTGAGGGGCTTTTCCCAGCAGTTTCAGAGAAAGCAGTTCTGATAAGAATGCACAGAAACAAGCAAACTTGATGGCTGATTTGAATCGTTGTAATACATTTCTTAGGCTTCAGTTTAAAAAAAAGAAATTAAGTTTATTTTAAAGTAAGCAAGCCAGGCATTGTTATCTGGTAAAACTACTATTACTGAGAAGGCACATATGTCAAATGACCACTTTGTCAAAACTTGAAAAATAGTAAGGTAAATAACAAAACCAAAATGAAACAAAGTAATCTTGAGTATAGAGAAAATTTTAAGAACATTTTGCAAGCTGCCAATACCTGCATTTGCAAAAATGTACGTCCCTCCCTTCCAGCTAAAGTTGTCCTGAAAGGGCAGAAGTCCAAAAGTAAATTGAAGTCACAAAAGTGAATTGAAGTATTTAGTGGGAATAGAGTTTGTTAGCAATTACTGCAAGTTTCATAAGTAAAATTAAAGTGAATAATGAAATCTGTGGCCAGTTGTTTGAATTCAAACCATACACAATTAAAGTGAATGGAAGCTTGTAATTGATTTAAACAGTAAATGATATGGTTTATAAAAATGGGTTTAATAAACTCATTTGGAACAAAAGTGATCTCAAAAATGGCACGAGTTTCCTGGCTAACTTTGGAGAACAATTAGGAAAAAATAAGAGTATCCTGCTGTTATTTCTGTGGGGTATTTGGCTGAAGAGGAATGCTGATAAAATGATTTCAGTTGCAACAGAAAGTAGTGAGAATATTTTACATGTTGTTGAATGTGTAGAACAGTGCTATTGGAGGTTTTTATTTTAAAATCTAAAACATGGATGTACAGCAGTATTTTTCACAGTTAAACATTTGTAAAGCTCAAAAGGACTGGATTTCATGATGATTTTTTCATTCCTAGGTGGGAAGGAGGGGAAAGATGTGTAGTTGCTGATGAAATTATAGTCACCTAAGAATAATGTAACAAGTGATTTGAATAGGAAGTTTATAGTGCAGTCTTTATGGCTTGGATGGAATAAATTGAAAAATATGAATTTAATGTTGTCTTTAATATCATAAATCCTTTTAAATGCTTTCTTACTTTTTGGGCTTTTATGTACAGTTTGAATGGATGTCTCTTTAGAATGTTTCATTATCTCCGCAGACAAAGTAGGCAATTGTCATCCAGTAGGAAACAGTAGACAGAAGCACTCAACTCTGGACATGGCAATAGGTCCTTTATTCTGTTGGGATTCTGAACTCTGTGCTCAGCTGGAGAGTAGTTGTCTACAAGAGAAGGAAGTGTCAGCAGAGGGTTGGGAAGGAGTTCTTGCGCTGTGTTATTTGTTCAAGAGTTCTCTTTTTGCAGAAAACGTAAGAAGTCTGTTTCCATGCTAGTGCTCCTTCTTTCATCAGTGAGACAGAGGAGAGGTCTCACACTCACTTTGTTTGGCTGTAGTTGTCCTGACTTCTAATGCTTATCCTTGTAACAATTGCTAGTAGTCTTTTGATGCTTAAGAAAATGGTGGTTGTTTGCTTCCTTTTCCATTTTCCTCCACTACTGTTTGGTCCTTACATGGCAAAACTGAATCTGCTTGACCTCCCTTAAGTTCAAAAATTTTGTGGAGGAGTCTAGAGACGTTGAGTTCTTCAAAGGTGGAGATTCCACAGCACCTTTAGACAACCGGTCCTTAACCACACTTGTTATGGAAAAATACCTTCCTTACTCTTTCTTCAGGGACAGCTGCTGCTCCTTTGTCTCTTTCGACTTTTCCAGGAGAGCTGGTTGTTGCTCTCTAAGAATTCTATATTTCTTCACCAGTTAAACTTTGGACAAAAGAATATTTAAGAAGTTGTGTACAGGGTGTGTGAATCCTAGTGGTAGCTGGTCCTGGAGTTAGGCTTCTTTTTGGTGGAGGCATTTGAGGCTGGTAATAGGAATGCTGCAACCACCATTATGGTTAAATTATTGTTGAACAGACTGTGATTTTTCAGCAAGGTCAGATTATCTGGAATCTGAAGGTGCCAGATAGAAACCAATGGAAAATGTCCTTGGTGTCAATTCTCTGGGCTCTTACTGACCCCTTGTTCAAAAAGTGCATTACTGCTGTGGTATCTCATTTGTTTCATTGTATAGATACTGGGTTTGTTCCCATGAAAGATGAAAGGGGGCCACTGCCCACAGGTATCCTGGATGTGTGCTTTGTATTTTGGAAATAGCAGTATGTTAAGCTTATAGGATTTGGGTTTTCAGGTTTTTTTGGATAGTTATGAAGGAGTATTCAAGTAAAGTTACTTCTGAAACTGGTTTCTTGTAGCGAAAATTCTTTACCTAAATTTCAGTTGGCTTAGTAAGTGATTTTTTTTAATGTCTGGTATATTTTGTATATTTACATAATAATTTTTCATTATGTGTAAGGGTAACTGGAGTACAGGTTTAATTACATCTGAAATAAAAGCTTTTGCCATCTGATTATGTGTAGCTAACTGAAGAAGGATTTTTTTTTCCCAAATCTTAGTGTCACTTTTCTATTGGCTTAGTGGCTTTATTAGATGAATGGTGTTTCTTTTTAAAGATAAATATTTCCATTAACACCATGTTAACATTTATTTCTCTTCAGTAAAATGACTCTGGCATTTGCAGTTTGCAAATCTTAGAAAAGCCCTTATAACACTTACCTAGTGAAACTATCTGTGAATAAAATAATGAAGCAGCAAAGATATTGTATTTAGTTGCAGTTGAAATACTAGCATGATATGTGTGATATACTGTTGTGTGCATGCACTTTTCATTTTCTATAGAAATTATAACTACCAATTTAGTAAACAGGAAGGGGGAACAGAGATCCATTGGAAGCAACTGGAGAAGATTTGTGCCTTAAGAAAAGCCTCTGGAATGGCATATGTGCTTTTTATTCTAAATATCATTCCAGAGTGTCAACAATACTACTGTAAGCAAATACAGTTTTGTGTTTAGCTCAGTTTGAATCAAAGTACACTTAGGTGAAGAAATAAAAACCCTTTAGATTCATTAGAGTAGTTGAGAAGAGAAAATCCAAGATGAAAACAAATCTCAAAAAGACCTGCAGTGAGGCAGTATGGTAGGGTTTGTGTGGGGTTTTTTTATTACTGTTGTCTTTTTCTTTCATTATAGCATGCATTTACACAGTGATAATTTACTTTGCTTGCCTAATCTAATAATCTGCTAGATCATCTAATTATATGAGTCTGTCATTTTATGTCCTTAATGTTTGCATACAAGTAAACCTGGGTACGAAGAAAGCACAGTTCTTTTTAAAGCATACTGAAGGTCTTTTGATGAGAGACTTTAGTTTTCCTCTTGGGAAAGGGCAGAATTCACGTCAAATGATTAGCCACAGCAAATTCACTTTCACATGAGGTGTTATTACTCTTAATAATCCTGTTATTAGTGTCAGTATAGCAATATGTTGGGTTAGCTGTATAGCAGCTTCTGCTAAATTTACAGTTACAGCAAACAGTCGTCCACTGGAACAAACCAACAACTCTCAGCATCTTAGTATTGAAAAAAGGCTTCCAAGTAGTAGAATTGGTGTTTCCCCCCAGCCCCGTCCAGCCAAATGTTAGGCAATTAGGAACCTTGGTTTCTCAAAATGTTGTTAAAGTCAGTATGGTAAGTAACTAACCATTTATTGATGCCCCCAAATTAATGAGTTAGAATAGGACTGGATATAGGAGTTTGTATTCCTGTGAAAAAATGAGCTGGGCACACCTTTACAGAAGGAAGAGATTTCACAGAGGGGTATGTGGGGGTGTGTGTATGTGTTGGGATTTCCTTCTGTAGAAAGAAAACAGGAGTCTATTCTAATCAGAATGACATTGTTTAAGTAAAAATTATACATAGAAGTTTCCTATGATGGTAAGGCTTCCTTGAATATTAGTTTGGTCAGATGATATTTCCCTTTTGCAGGAATTTGCATAGCTTTTATGCAATGACTGTTAATCCAAGAAATTTTAATACTAATCTGTTTTTCCGTTTGTGTGTCACTGTATAAATCATTAGTATTTGAATTTCATGGAGTATTACTTGTATAAATTCTCCCCTGACTAAATTAAAAAATGTATTACAGCTCATTTAAACTTTGGATAACAAAAATGAAATGTAAACATAATGCCTGTAATATTCTAAACAGTTAAAGTAGTCCACGGAAGAAAAAGTGTTGCAAAAGATTCTTTGTACTATAATTGAAATGTCTTTTGAGCTTCTAGAAAACATTAAAATTAAATACAATTATAACTTTTTGTAGGTTGGGCTCATGTGGTTTGTGCTCTGTACATTCCCGAGGTGCAGTTTGCAAATGTTTCTACAATGGAACCTATCGTGTTGCAGTCTGTTCCTCATGATCGTTATAATAAGGTATAATTATATGTCTTTTTATATCTGATGTATTTATTTTAAAATTTGTGAGCTTTAATGATATAAAACTACACTTCTTAGAATGCGCTTTATATAAAATTAATATATGTGTGCAGTACTGCTCTGTGTTTTCTGCTATGACTTTATGGTAAATTGAAGAATTAATAAAGCTATATTATTAAATTAAGCTGTAACGTTATCTGCCATGTCTCATTAGTCTTTTACTGATTAGGGACTATTTTGTTAATTAAAAATATTGTGATCTTTGAATAACAGTTTATTTTGAAAGGAATGTGAAATATTTCCTATAGATTAAAATACTGTTACAATTTATTTGAAATGTTATTATTAATTACCACAAAGTCCTGCTGTTTTAAGTGTTGATATGAACATAAATAAGTTCATAAACATTCCTTTTAGGAAGAAAAGGTATGCTAATATATTAAGACAGAAGTTTGCAGAGGACATTTGGAAAGGACTTTTGCCTTTGTGAACAATATTCACTTTAGTGGGATTATTTGCTTATAAAAGAACTGCTCCTAAATAAGTGTCAGTGAGATGGAATGTTTTATAAAGTGTGGTGAGACTTTAAATAAAAAATCCAAAAGGCAAAGCAATGAAACAGTGCACTAGCACATAGAATTAGGGGAAAATAGAGGCCAAAGAGAGTTACCAGGAGGGAAAATTTATATAGTGGTCTTTAAAATAAACATCTTTGGAGTTCTGCCAGGAGATAGTGCTTAATTTACCATGTTTTTTTTCTGTGCACTTTTTTCTTTACTAAACACTGCAAAATATGCAGAATTACCAAGTACAGTAGTCTTAAATGCAAGAAGAAGTGCAGCAGACACTAAAGCATGAGGCTTGTCAATACAGAGACATTTGGCTGCTATTTTCCTGAAGTTTGCCTCCTTCTGGGGTAAAACCCATCACATTACATAACAAATGCACTGAATGATTTATTTAGTGGGTCAACTATCAGGAAAGCTCTTCCTATACAGTTGCTTCCAAAAAGAAATGGATTATTAATTGCTCTTCTATTTAGTAGGTGTTTGTTATTGGATGGCTATGCATGGATAGTATCTTTTTGTTTTATGTCAGCTTTATTTGTCTCTTTCAGGTTCATTTGAAACTATGTGATAATTGAATATAATTACGGATTTTAGGAATCTCTTCTAAGAACTGATAAAAAAATAAGTGCATTTGATTTGCCTGGTCGTGAAGGCAGCTGTTAGACTTCCCTTTCAGCACTTGCTGCAACAATGAGAAATTTCCATACAATTCCTAGGTTTGATTCTGTGATCAGGGAGTGCCACTGAGTAGCTGTTAGAGTAAACTATTTCTTGAATTACTTTTTACTTTGTAAGGTTTTTTTTTGCCTTATCTTTCCTTCTGTCTTTGCTTTTGCAAAGAAGGTTTACATTTTGAATCTTTGAAGGGAAAGTATTGGCAGAAACATAAAGGCAGCTTTGCAAAATGTGTATTTTGCCTTTAAAGAAACTAAGATATTTGTTGTGGTTTTTTGAGTAAAATTTTCTTGCTGAGTCAAAAGCTTCTTTTCCAATGAATTTGGGAGAAGTCAGAGTACCCTCTTCCTTTAAGAGCTTAGAAGACAGTGCCATTGTAGGTGGTGGGACACTGAGAGTTTTAAACTTCCACATTCCAGAGGTTTTGGAGGTGTAGCATTTGCATTGATTTGCAAATGCATGAAAGTCTTCCTTGTGAAAGAAAGACAAAGGCTCTCAGGCTTCTGGAATTGTTGTGTGTCCAAGAGAAGGTATAAGTTGAGACCTCAGCTATAGAGAACTTACTGTTCGTCATGGAACGGGAGGATGAACCTTCTTTGGCCCTGTTTCATATGAAAGACTAGGAAACAGGTTTTATATTTCTAGTGACTGTTGTAGGAAATACAGTTTGAGCTTGTTAAAACTAGTAAGCAGTCTACCATGTTGTGTTTAAACTTGTTTGTAATGTAGCTGGTTGGTTGTTGTGATTTTTCAGTCATTTTACTGTAAATTGGTTTAAGAAGTCCTGAAATGCAGACCCTCCATGTAGGGTAAATGCTGAAGAAATGGGGCCTACATCCCTACTAAGTGGAATGCTTATATTGCTTTTCTTTCTGTGCTTTGGTGTGGAAAAAAATAAAGAACTTTAAACAGAATTCTGAGAAAAAGCCAGAAAGTAAATGAAGATTGAGTTTTATGAGGTCTGTTGAACTTTCTGTTTATAGAAGTATCTTACTTTGAAGTTACTTACAATTAATATAATGACTAAGATGAGGTTGATAGACCATGACCTTGTTTGTCCCTAAAACCTAAATGTGTCAGGTCATGGTATGGAAAGCTAAAAAGCAGCCAGTCTCAGACCCTGTCAAACAACTGAATTATCAGTATACACCACCTTGATGTACAAAAGAAGCAAGGCAAAGAATTAAGCAGGATTATCCCCTTTCTGATCTTTCAAATGTTAGGATATAGGCTATGATTTTAGGATATATTAGCTATTGGGTTGAATGCTTCTTTAAAGTCTTGTGGAAACTGTACAAGAATGACTTGCCTACCTTCAAGCCTTGCATATTAACAAAAATGCTTTAGGTAGCTGACATCTCATGTTAAGTGTTCTAAAACTCTCCGTAAAAGGCTGCTCTGAACTCAGAATTTCAGTCATTTTCATGTCTAAGTAATGCTGGTTTTGCATTATATATATATATGTATATATATGTATATATATATATATATTTATTTCAGTGGTATCTTGGTCCATTTTTTTCAATTGTGTTTTCTACTACCTTGGTTGATGTTATTTATTTTTTATTATTCTACTCATTCTCTGCTGCCCTGAAGGGAGGTTATGATAAAATTGCAATAAATTAAAATATAGACAATTTTCTTTTTACGTAAAAAAGTTTATCTTTTCTCATCTGAGATCTTGTAATGGGATTTCTACAGAGGAAGCAGTGTGTCATTTATGTTTATTACTCAGCAAGGGTCTCTCTCATTTAAAAACAAACACTTAATTGCCCCAGTGCTGAATGATACTTTCATTAAGAATCTATTCTTAAATTGTTACATTTTGTGCATAAATGTAATGTGATATAGAATCTTTCTAAATGGTATTTCGGTAATTAGGACAGGAAAAAATGGAAACAGATTTAGTTTTGCCTGATATTTCTCTCTGGAATGCTGGTGAGAGATTGTAGCAATGCCTGGTATAGTAGCAAGCTTCTGTACAGCATGTTTACTGGCCATGTGTTAAAAAAAACCAAGAAAAAGTATTGAGTAATGAGAAGGAATTTGGACTTCTTTCATCTTAATTTTTTTCTTCTGTTTTACTGAGAATCTTTTTGAAAATACTAAAAATTGCCATAGAATCCCAGTAAAACAAATAAAATGACAAAAATTCTACAAAAAGATTTTCAGGTACTAGATAGGTTGGTTTCATTTTAGCTTGGTTTGGAGGTTGAATTGGGTTTGATATACTTATTCAAGTGTTGTTTGCAGAAACTTCTTGCTTTATTGGTTTCCAAGATGTTTATGGGGCTGTCCAAGTCATGCTGAAATTAGAGTTTTTTTAAACACCAGTTTTATTAAAAGTAACTGAGCATCCTATGTATATTGAAGCATGCTATGACACTTCTGAAAATTCTTTGCACCCAACATACAAAAAAATTTCAAGTTTGCAGTTTTTCTGTGTGTAATTGTGGAGACACACTCATGTATACTGTATGGTATATTGTACCAGTAGGCACTCAGTCTAATTTAATGTTTCTGAATGCCCCCAATACAGATTCTGTTAAATGAATGTGAAAATAATTGAGACTTAAAAGGACAAAACCACAAACCTGAAGGCAAGGACAGTCTTGAAGCCTAATGCTATTAACCCTTGGCTGTTTAACCATTTGGGTAGTTGAATAGTGGTATGGAATGTAAGTAAATTAGTATTTGTACTGCCTTAACACTGGTGAAGTGTTACACAGAATCCAAGAGTCTACCAGGTGATCTCCTTTTGCAAGCAAGCAGAATTAGACTTTCATAAAAAAGTTCTTATACAGGCTTAGCTGCAGAATCCAGTTCTCAGCCTAGAATCTCCTGTAACACAGAACTTATTTGTATTCTTCTTATCATGTTAAGTATTTTCTCTTTGATAGACGTGCTATATTTGTGATGAACAAGGCAGAGAAAGTAAAGCAGCCACTGGTGCTTGTATGACATGTAATAAGCACGGATGTCGACAAGCTTTTCACGTAACATGGTAAGTATATTTTATTATTTAATATCTCTGATGTTCCAGAAGGAGTCAATGCACACAGTGTGATGAATAAACGTATTTTATTTAGTACATTTTTGAGTAAAGAAATATAGTAAAGTGATTTGCTTTTATTATAAAAGGGTTTACTAACAATATGGCAGTGGCAGCGTAGATATTGCTGTGCTGCAAAAGCTGACTGGTAGTACTCCCTTGGGTTGTATGAAATGGTGTGTGCTCCTCTGAGTAAGGTTTAGGGGGAGTTGGCTTTTTTTCTTGGTCTTATGTTATTTTTCTTAGATGATATTTATTAGGATAGGGGAGTGTGTAGACATTATTTACCTGCTAACTGATTTTGATGCTTACTTTTAGTAAATCAGTGGGAAAATTACTGAGCTACATGTAAAAATGCACTAGATTCACCCATTCCAGTACAGATTTCCAAACATTTTGGGGCTAATTCACCTCACTGGTTTTATCTAAATGGTACAGATCTATCCTGAAATATTCAGATTTCATGTATTACTGTTGGAGAAAAACAGCTGTGTCCTCCACCATCTGATTCATTACACTTAAAGGTATTTAGGTTTGCTGGCATTCAGGAGATGCTTGTCTCACTTTATAGACTTCTAAAAGAGGCTGAATAATTATATTAAACTGCACGTTAACATGTAAAAGGAGGCAAAAAGAATTCCCCCCCAAAATTTACAGGCATTATTTGTTATTTCAATTTCAGCTGAAGTTATTTTGCAGTAGGTAGCTGGCAGGTTTATATAGGCTGTTTAGCTACATAATATGTGGCTTTACCTGTCTGCTGCCCCAGTATGCTGCTTCATGACCAGTTCAGTCAGGGAAATGGTATTTGCAAATCTGCTTAAATTACTTAAAGGTATTTGCTTCAGTGTAACTAAGTGATAATTCGTATGTCTTGTGCAGCTCTTAAAGGATTTACTTCTATGTTTTAGTGCTGATTTCTTGGCAACACTTAATTTATTTATTTTCTTTTAATTTCTTGACTGTGTTGCAGGTTTTATTCTTTTGTAAGCATCTAATTTTTCATTGGATGTGATCAATGTCAAGTTTCTTTTTATGGTGAAAATGGATTGTGTTCCTCAAAGCATGCATGCCATGTATAAAGGGATTATTTACAGATGTGAAAAAATGTATACATCTAAGTGCTTGTATGACAAGGTCCCTTTCCTTTCAAACTCTTGCATACAAGAGTTCTTTTCATCTTTTTATTTTCTTCCAAAACCCTGTTTTCAGTGAATGCTGTGAAGAACATGAGGATTACGTTAAAAATTAAAACATTTATCTTGCCAAATTTTAGAATGTTTTGATTCAAAAACTTGGTCTTTAAAATGATATCCAGCAGGAGAGTGCTATGGCTGGGGATATTGAGAGGCTTCTGTAATGTTTAAAAAAAATGGAAGAAAAATGTGACAACTACAGAAGGCAAAAACCGAGGGCAAGGCATATCAATTTGGGATTAAGAAAACTAACATCTAATGAAGAATGAGTTTTAGTCCATTTGGTTTTTGTACACCAAGCTTAGAACAATAAATCTTTGCTTGAAGAGACCCTCTTGAATGTTTTCTGTCGTTGGTATCTGCTGTAGATGTGCATGTATTTAGGAAGTGATATTTCTGAATTTCCCAAGAACATATTTTTAAAAAACAGTGAAAATAAACCACCTTATATATTGTTATTTTAATTTTCATACTCCCGTGCATCATTTTGACTGTAACATTGCATTATTATGGTAATGAAAATGATGTAGAAAATGAAACTGAATATTTGGTTTTCCAATATCTAAGTTGATTTTGGTAAAGAAAATAAATCAACATTAAACATGTGAAAAGCAAAATTGATTTGAAAAAATTGTAGTAGAATAAGGTAATAATTAGCCCAGGCAAAGCAACTGCTAAGTCTTGTTATTTTTAAAAGAGATTAACCTGCCATAGTATTTTAAACTAATAAATATGGTTTGATTTATTATATAATTCAAGTTCTATTTAGAATAAAAAAAAAAAGTGATTTTCCTGGCATATCAGAGAAGGATGTATGCAACTTCTGAAAAAACCTTTGGATCTGCAGTATAGTTTTGTTTAAAACTGTTCTTTCCATAGATAATTTTTGACTTGAATTTGAGGTGAAAATCACTGTAGATTACTTGGTTTATATTTGTGGGAGTAGCTGCATAGTAAGTATAGATTTCCAAGCTATAAGCTTGTGTGAGTGGCTTAAAGACTCTGAAAAAGGCATCAGGCCAAAGTGTGAACCATACATCTTTTTCCCTGGAGTACAAAGGTCAGTTTTATGCACATGTGCCGTTGGAAGTCACTTGTGTGGAAATCTCTTATTAATTGCAGATATAAGCATCCATACATTATCAGCTGTGATATCGTGGTACGAGCTGCTGTAAATTTGCTTTCCTTGAATGTTGTTTGGTTTATTTTTAGTGCACAGTTTGCAGGACTTCTTTGTGAAGAGGAAGGCAATGGTGCAGATAACGTCCAATACTGTGGCTACTGTAAATACCATTTTAATAAACTGGTATGTATTTGTTAAATTTTATAAATAAATGTCACTGACTTATTTTTTCACTCTGAATTGCCATTAACACTAGAAATAATATTTTCATGTAGCTCAAAAAGTCGATTGTATTTCATTAAAACAATGTTTTAATCACAGTTACAGAAGTACTAGCTGAAAATGTTTTTATAGTGGTTACTTTCTAGATGTGTGGGTTTTTCCTCTCTGCCAGAAATAGCATGCACATTTAGTGGTTTTTTTCATTGAGTTCCTGTAATGTTCTCTTTCGCTATTTGTTTAGGTGCCTTCTAGGAATTTAGTCCATTTTGGAGTAAAGAAGCCATCCATTTATTTCTGCTTCTGTTACTCTTCTCCCCATGTCTTCTGTTCTCTCTCTCATTGTGTAGCCAGCAGATATTCCCTGCCTATAAGTTCTCTTATACATGACCTTAAGGAAGTGACTTGAGGTTTGATTTTTAAAAAACGAACAAACAAAACCTGTTGAAATGTCTCAGATATTTCATTAGGTTTTGGATCAGACCTCTGGGATCTTTCATATCACTCCTTACCAGTTTGACAGATCCAGATAACTGTTTCTGAGTACACGTGTGAGGGTGTGGACTTGAAGGACTTACTGATGTTTAAAAAATGTTAATTATGAGTATTAAAATATATGGACTTATGTTCAGATACTGCTGTAAGTATAGTTAAACTTGCAGATTACTTGTTTTCACTGCTAAAAAAGGTGAATACTTAGTGTGACTTTTGAATAGGTTGCAATGAGATAACATGGGGCCAGTCAACCATTTTAGCTTTCTAGAAGTTAAACTTGGTGAGGTTAGCTCTCTGCTCTAGTGAATACTGATGAATTTGCTTCATAATTAAGAGAAGTCATGGCTTTCAGGGCCTTACTAAACTAAGTTGGGTTTTTTTTACTATCCTGAGGTAAATATATACAAAAGGACAAAAGTGATCTATTACTTAGCAGTGAAGGCAAGCCCTTACACTGTTACGTATTTGATTTGAATTTTGCAGTGCTGCTATGATTGAGAACATTTATGTTTATTTCAAAAGCAAATTTAATGATAAAGACATAACTCTATATTTGACATATGATTAGTTAGCTTTCCTTTATGAAGCTGTAGTGGTAAGAAGAGGAAAGACTGGCAGGATTGTTTTAAGTGTTTCAGTGTTTCTTTAGGATTATTGTGACTGTTAATGCCTGGTAAATACAAGTGCTTAGTATTTACTGCTGAAGATGGTGGGTGGTGTATATCTACTATTCCACTGAAAATTGGTTGACAAAACACCATCCTGAAGTGTCTATAATGCTGCCTCAGTTATGATGAAATAAAAAACATTTAGAACCCTGGCCTAGTGTAAAGTATTCTCAGTCTCAGACTAGGCTCTCAGGCATTACAGAAATACAGGCAGTTACATGTGCTGCTTGTAAACCCATACATGACTACAGCATTCTGTATCCTGGTTCTTAATCCATTTAAATGAAAATATTACAGACAGATCACTTGAATAATAAATAAGTCATGAAGCCACAAAACAGCCACCTCACAAAGCATTTCAGGCACGTGTCAGGGCTTCACTGTGGCTTCATGAGATACTCGCTTCAGCAGCATCTTTTTTATGTTATGAAAATGTGTCTAGCATTTTTTAACCTTTAAAAAGTGGCATATTTCATTTCTCTGTGGAAAGCATATCTTGTAAATTTGTGGGAGGTCTAAAAGTTGATATAGGGTTAGGCTTTTTTCCTGGTGTACGTGAGATAGTCTTGTGAATTTTATTAGTGTCAGTTTTTCAGTAACTGAAGTACTGAATTTCTTTTTCTCAAGCATTAAGGCATCTTATCAGTTGAAATGCTTTATACTTTTTATTTATTCAAATGGTTCCTTTTCTCTGTCCATAAATATATTTTCTCTTTTTAGAAAAAGAGCAAACGGGGATCTAATAGGTCATATGATCAAAGTTTAAGTGATTCTTCCTCTCACTCTCAGGATAAACACCATGAGAAGGAGAAAAAAGTAAGTGGATTTGTCGTTGCTAATTATGTGGCACATCTGCTTAATAGTAGCGCTTCTGATAAATTCAATTTTTGATGAAAAGCCTGAAGGAAATCTTGTTCCTGAAGCACAGAATAATAATAGAGGTACTAGCATCCAGTAAGGAAAGATTTTTGGGTGCGTTTCTACATGCAGCTTCCTGTTACTGTTTATCATCAGTTTTGGGGTATGCACTGAAACAGTCGTTGGAAAGGCTGTTTCCCTGCAACTTCCTTTGCTTTAGTTCTCCACTAGAGTTTTTCTTGTATATTCTTTGTGACTATGTAGGAAAGAAAACCAGCAGTACACATTTTAGCAACGGTGCAGTTAAACAACTGCATCTAGATTTTTATGTTTTGCCCTGCTATATCTTTTTCTCTCATCAAAGAACTGACATCTCTTCTTGACACATTTTACTGGAACTGGTGGTCAAGCCCTCTGTGATGGCAAAAGACCTTGTTACTCACCTGTGAATCTTCCTGTGAGGGTACTAAGAACATAACTGACTGGTGATTTCTAATGTTGGCATATTCCATTTAACAATTTGACATCACATATTTTTAAAAAAGGAATTTTAAATTTATGATGATTACTATTTTGTGGTTTTATTACTGCTGGATTAATAATTGTCTATAAAAAATTTGTCATCTGAATTCAATAGGGGATGATTACACACCATGGCACAATAATGCAAATAAGCTTTGGCTCTTTTTTAGTCCTCTAAGAATACATGCAAAACTGCTCACTTGCACACATCCTGTGCATCCTAATAGCTTAATAGAATTTTGTGTGGTTGTGAGTAAACTTAGTTCTGCATTATTAAAAGTCATTACATAAAAATTGAAATCAAAGAATCCTTTGACCAAATGTGTATTGTACACAGGAGCTATATTTATAGTAAAAGGAAATTGAATAACAAATGTCAGACTTCAGACTCTTAGTCTCCTTAATATTTGATTTGGATTTTAAGATCACTTCCATTTTGGATGGATGTTGATCTCCAGTTGTTTTTGGATTATCTTCTACAAAGTATCTTTAGATTTTTATTAGTGGTGTAGGTGAATAGTTCGATCTTCATCTGGTAATGCAGAAAAGATTGTGCATTGCGATGCAGTTGTACCTCTAAATCAAAATTTATGGCTAAAATAATAAACATATGGGGTTTTGGCAGACTTTTTTTTTCTCTTAGTAACACATTGGTAGAAAAAACCAGTCTTGAATTATAGACTACAGAATTAACTGCAAGGTAAACTCTTACTAATATTTGCCATATTTTTTTCTTAGTTTTTCACCAGAGTAATATTTCAGGTCATGTTTTGTCAAAATAACATGCATGGATTTTTACTCACATGGACAAGACTTGTAAGCTGGTGGGCTGATGATTTTTGGGTTGCTTTTTTTGGTTTTTTTTGTTTGTTTTTTAAATGATTTTGACTGAAAATACTTTGACCACACAATACTTGTGAAGTCCTCAGGGTATACTTGGAGGGACTTTGTAACAGTGTGTTCAGTCGATATATCAGCTGTTTTTTTAGCTGGCTGCTCAGCTTCTCCTGCTCTGGAAGTGTTTTGGTGTAGACCTTCTAGAAATAGTAAATGTTGTGGCTTGCCTTTGCAAGTCCTGACCCTTTTCTGTGACTTAAAATTTGCTAGAAATAGGATATTGAAGTTTGTTCTACCTTTCATGAAGTGAAAGGTAATCCAAAAGATCTCATGATCTGCAATAGCACATGAAGCAATGCAGTTTGAAGCACTAACCTATTATTTGATATGCAGTGTTTCTCATGGTGTGAGAATAATGAACAGTATTCGAGTTAAAACCACCCAGCGGTGAAAAAAGTTGCAGTTTCCTAAAGCTGTTCATCATCTAACTTTTTGTGGCCACAGATTCTTTGTTTGGCATTTTTAATCTTACACATTCTATAGCTGAAGAACAGACTGTTCTTTGCAAAATCCTAATCTTCAGTCAGTAAACTGTAGGCGTTATAAAGGCTCATTCTCTTGGTAAATTTGATTACCTTCTGCATGTGATGTCTTACACTGTATATTTGATACACTGTATCAAGTATCTTGGAGGACTGTGGTCATTTTTTAGGGTGACTTTCCTTATTTCCTCTTCTGTAAATCTGTTTGGAATCTAGATTGTTGTCATATTATGAAAATATGTATATATTTCTTCACAGATACAGTAGTGTCTCTTTGTGTGGCACCCCAGGTGCCCTGTGGCCACTGTAGTTTCTTCTTTATCTTTCGTTTTTGTTCTTTGGAAATTTGGATAATCTGATCTGCAGGCATTGTTAAAGCTTTTCCTTTTGCCAAGCAGTAGCTGTATGAGTTGTGGCTTGGAACAATTTTTATTTCTCAGACCTCAAAAGCTATCCATTTGTGCATATGGAATACTAGATTGGAGTAAGAAGAGGTTGGTCTGAAAATGTTGATGTAGATAGATAACTATCATTTTTACAAACAGACACTGCTGAAAGCCTGTGTTTTCCTTCATAGAATGTGTTAGTCTCTTCTGGACACTCTGCTAACAAAATTACTAATAAGGGTATAATAATAATAATAAAAAAAAATCCTGAACAAATTTAACCAAACCTTTGGTATGATTTAATTGTAATGATGAATTTGAAGCTACAGAATAAATAGCTTCATTATATTCTGATTACTGCTGCCTAAGTATTGTTAGTTTCTATGGCAGAGATGCTATTTAGAAATGATTAGTGATGAGGCTGCATCCCTCATAAACAGGATTGGTAATATGTTGCTTGACATTCCATTATAATATCCCATTTTCTCAGGGCCCAGGTGTTTACCTCAAGCTTTCTTGGGAAAAATTTAAGCCACCATGACACTGTAGAAGAACACCTTGCTTTAATGTTCCTGGCAGTCTTATATTTGGAAGGACTAAAGAAAGACCTAAATATATCTGGAATTGACCTTTGTATAAAGTCTTTTTAGCCACTTACATGAAAATTACTCAAGATTACTAGCTTTATATGTTTTTGACTTCTGAAAAATGTGAATATATTGCATATAAAGTAACTACTTTATAGCAGATGAATTAACCTAATTTCTTTTCTACTATTGAAGTGCTTTGCTCTGGACTGAGCAGGAAGGGGAAATTTAAAACACTTGCTATGATAGCTCATATGATTTAAATTAAACAAAACTGGGCTTGTGACTGAAGACTGCAGATGTTTAGTCATTCCGAACATCCCCCCTTCCTTTGTCTTCACTGAGTTTTGCATACTGGGCATGACACTACATGGCATGGGATATTGTTGGTCAGTTGGGGTCAGCTGTCCTGCTTTTGTCTTCTCTCAGATTCTTGTGCCCCTGCAGCCCACTCGCTGGTGGAGTGCGGTGGGATGAGGAGCAGAAAAAGCCTTTGGCTCTGTGTAAGCTCTGCTCAACAAAAATGAAAACATCCCCATGTTATCAATACTGTTTTCAGCACAAATCCGAAGCACAGCTCCATACCAACTACTGTGAAGTAAATTAACTATTTCCTGTTCAAAACCAGCACAATTTCAGTCCTATAACTGTGAGAGATGTAGAATGAAAAGGTGCTTTAAGATACTCTTTTTCTTTGCTTTGGATCCTAGATTAATACAACATTATTAATACTTTGACTTTATAATGGTTTCTAGAAGGTACTTTAGATACTTTTTTATGAATCTGCATATATGTATTATATATATATGCTGTTCATCAGGTACAGTGTTTTGTGTGCTGGTAGACTACATGCAGTTAAAGATGATCTGCAATGTTAAGCTGACTGAGCCAGGAGAATTGAATGTACTCCTTTTGTTTGCCATTCTGTTTGCCTATTTTTTAACATAAATTTAACAGTTATCTTTAAGTTACCTTGCAGACAGTGGAGTATTTCACAGCATGTAACATAATACGTAATTTAAAATTTTAATGCTTGCAGTTTTTATAGGAATAAATGAAACTGAGCATTGATTTAGTCTTGCACCATTTTTGAAGTTGAAAAGTGCTACTCAAGTGTGTAGCATTTGAGTATCCATTACTAACCATTAATATTAAACTGTGCAAATAACAGAAGAAGCATATCTTAATATTAAATATCAAAAGAAGAGTAGCTCATTCTGGTTAAGAGCTGGTAGTCTTGGACCTCATAGAAGCTTTGGATGGCATTTTTATTATTGATTCTTGAGTCTTTTTACCATTAACATTGAAACTTTGGACCATCATTCCTGTGCTTAAGTGAGGCTTTTGAATATTTAAGTAATTACATCAAGGACTGGTACTTTTAAGAACAAGTTTTATCCTTAGAGCTGCATATGTATGTGTTTGAATAATGCTGGCAATAGTGTTCAATCTCTCCCTATAAACTATCCTGTGCCTGTCTTCTTTTGTTACTGTGACTGCAGCAACACTGCTGCTGCATTGAATTTTTCTGCTGTGGGTTATACCATTTAAAATGATAACTAGATGAATGCCTGAGCAAGAGTTGTTGTTGTAAAAACGAGATAAATTAGGATTTGAATTTGAAACTTGTGGACTGTGGGCATCTTTCATTCTGGAATTGCTACAGTTCTATTGCTCCTAGTCCCAAATAAGAGGCCAAACTGATCGGCTGTTGGGGATTAACAAGACCTATGTGCAGCTTTCCGTTCAGGATGTTAGTTGTGATGGTTGACAGCTCTGGATTTACAGTCTTTGGTGGCACAAAGATAGTGCAGAAAACCTATAAATGACAGAAGCACCAATCTAAATGCTCTGTTCTAACAGAACATTCTGATAAATTGGAATTATTTGAGGGAATCAAAAACAGCAGCTGAAAAATTAGTGGTTTGGACATTCAGATGATTTTGATTACAATAATCAATAAGGAAAATAGATTTGAAAATGTTCCTAAGGTTTGAAAACTTGGGACAACCAAAGGTAGTAGAGGTTTATCATTTTTGTAATAGAGAAGGGATAAAAATAGAATAATTCAAGGTCAACCCCCAAGCAGTTTTGTCTTGAAGGACTAAGCACTGGTGCTTGCTGATAGTGTGCATGTGTTTTAATTCTTTCAAAACAGAAGTTAGTCTCCTGCTCCCTGAGCAGGTGAGTTCTTCTCTGTTCTGTGTCTGCCTCCTCTTGTGCCTGTTACTGTCCATCTCTCATGTTCCTTCACAGAACTAACACAGCTCACTAAAACAGCAGAAAACACTGCACTTTGTTTTTTGTTGCTGCTGTTTCAGTAGTTTTGAGTGGGCACACAAGCTGAACAGTTCTGGAAAAGGTGAGAGCAGGGTCAGAAAACGTTTTTTTCTCCTTTGTAACACTGAACTGTTAAATGCTGCACTTCAAAACATATTTTAATGAAATAAAGTACTGTGGAAACCTCATTGGAGAGGGCTGTGCATTCTTGAGACAAAAATTAATTGTAATTAAATGTAGATACCTTCAGCAAGTTAAATGATACTTCCATGTGGAAATATTATGAATTAATAATGCCATTTAAGAGAAAAGCTGAACTTATCCACTCCATCTGTACTAGAAAAGTTATTGTTCACTTGCATTATTTTCAAACATTGAAGTGAAAAGATAGATTTTATTGCATCTATTCTGTTGTGTCATGGTTTAGGAATGGCATTCCCTAATTTATTTCCACCCTCCCATGCTTGCTCCCTCCCCCCCTCCAGTGGGAGATAAAAAAAGCTAGGGATTATGGGCTGAGATAAGAACAAGTTACAATGACATAAGAAAACTGAACAGCAACAGCTACAGTCCTAGTAACAGCAAGTGTATAAAAGAGAGGGTGTTTTACATGCAAGATGCTCACTGAGGTGGCACAACCCCCAAGAGAATGAACAGAAGGCAGGCCCCTCCCCTCCTTCCTGGCAGAGAATCCCTTCCCTCTGTCCCCCAGTGATGATGTGGGTGGTATAGAATAACAACCTGGACATGTTGGTAACAGATCTGAGCTACAATGAAGTTATACATGTATCCTTAGTTTGATATTTCCATGAGATGGTATTTTTGTTCAGGAGTCTGGTAAAATGTTTCTCTGAAAGTATGTTAAAGAAAATGAATGATGTCATGCTGACCTTTAGAATGATCCAACATGTAAATGAGCTAAAGTGAGCTGTATTTATGAAGTCATATTATATAATAATTTTGTAGATTGAATCTTTGTGGAGGAAATAAAAGCAATCAATGTGCTTTTTTCCGCCTTCTCCATTTCCCTCTCCCCTGCCCCACAAGAGGCCAATGTACAGAAAGTGCTATAGAATTAAGAAATATTGCACCTTATTTGTTTTCTAATCTTGCAGCATGTAGGTGTTGGTATTAAGATGGTATTACGTAATTTTTTAGATAAAAACCAAAATCCAAAAATGATATCTTTGGTGATAAAATTCTGATTAATCATGACATATGAACTCTAGGTATTTTATACTGATATTTATCTGCACCATAAATCAGGGCTCTTCAGGTTCTAGGTTGAATAATGTTAAGCTGCTTACCCAGTGGCTGCATGGCAGTCACACTTTATTTTTCTTACAGTAACAAAGATTTGAGAAGCTGCCTAAATCTGGTCCGCTGAACTACCTTATTTGTGAACCAAGATTAAAATTTCCCTCATTAATTTTGTAGCTGGTGCTGTATTTTTTTATTATATTCTTCCTTCAATTGTGTCTTCTGCTAAATCTTGGGTTTACAGAATGTAATATTGCATTTGTCAGCTCTGCATAGGTGTTTGGAACATCTGAACTCATGCTTAAAAATATGAATGGGTTCTGCCTGCCCTTAGTGCTCCCTTAGCTTTTACTTATTGGCAATATTATTTTCAGTCCTTGTTAACAGTAATTTCTGCCTTTTATATTCCTTACTGTAAACCTCGTAGGAGGTCAGACATATGATATGATTACCTTCCTTAGAATGAGGTGTTCCCACGTGGCTTTCTGGATGGATGTTTGTCTTGGTGAGCTGCTGATATGTGTTCTGGGGATTTTTTAGAGCTATGACTGAACAGAGATCTTACAAAAGTGAAGCATGTAAAGTTGTCCATGAAGGGCTAGTGGTTTGTTCTTTTTTTGGCAGTAGGGGAGGTGATTAGTTAGTATGGCCTTTGAGACAGACTTGATTAAAAGCTGTCATATTTGTTAAATATTGTGGGAATTTGTGTCCCTCTTTTACTTTTCTGGATTCCAAAGTGGATATTGCAGAACTCTTGTTATACTTAGTATGCATCTTTATGGTGAGAAAAGGGTGCAACTGCACTGTGGGAGCTACGTCTCTTCATCTCAGCAGGTTGTTTGGGAAATTTTTATTCTTACCAGTGTAAAATCTGAGCATTTCTTTCAAATGTTTTCCTGCAGTGAAGTGTTCTCCACTTCTTTGATGTTATATGCATCTGGAGTTAATTCACATTCAGAAGTAAGACTTCTGAACTTTCCTTAGGAAGAAAAAAAAGTAAAAAATAAAAAATAGAGGGAGAATTATTAGAGGAAGTATAACTTAAAAGGAGGAGGGAATGTAGAGGTAAGGACAGCAGATGTCCTGTGAGTGAGAGATTTGTATCCAAAAGGCCTTTGGATGGGTTACCCCTCCAGTGTCCTTGAGTGTTAAGCTGTGACCGTGGTAAGCTGTCCTGTCAGACTTTGTGCTGGTGCTTTGGATCTGGGAGAGGAATTTGATGTGGTTGCTGATGCTTCACTTTACAGAAATGAAGCATATTCTTTCGTTTATGCCCCCTCCCTTCCTGCTGTTCTTGTGTCCCCTTTTCCTTCTTGACACCTCCTTTTGTGTTGAGACTACTGTCAAAGTGATTTCAGTACATGCAAAATGTAGTTTGAAGTTCTCCTAACTGTTCTTTTGAAGAGAATTTTATGTTTCTTCACCTTTTAGATGAAATTACACTGAAAGTAAGAGAACACTAGAAGGTCAACAGAAAAGATTGTAAAACATGTTCATTTAAAAGTTTTCCTATTGTTTACTGATATTTCTGTGAAGTTTCATCTTAAAGCATATTGAAGTCATTGCCCCTTGGCTCCAAAATTATAAATAAAAAAAATTCTTTAGAGGGATTTGAATTTCCTAGTAGAATGATAAAAGCTAAAGAAACTCAGGCAGTGGCTTAGCCATTTCATAGCTTCATTCTTGAGGCTTATCTGGGGTTCAGTGAAATTGTTACTTGAGTTTATCTAAACATCATACACGTGATGATGTAGTTTGGTAACTAGCACTGGTGAAAGTCTTTTGGGTCAACAGATTTGATGAACAACATGGCAGTCTGGGTGTAGATGCTTCTGTTTTTTTTCTTGATCCCTGCTTATTTTTCTGGTAGTATGGGTAGCATTTTTGGGATTGTTAAATGTAAGATGTTATTGAAAAGACTGGGCACTGCATTTGAATGCTTCCTCTCCATATTTTTTTTTTCTTTCACATGTGTATTTTCCAGGTCTAAAAAGAGGCATACAATCTTCCCTATAGAAGAATACAAAAAAACCACAAAATCAACCTCTCTGATCTAAAACTCCTTCAACAAGCCTATATTAGGTTTCAAAAATTTAAATCCTACCTTATGGTGTGTATCATTGTAATTATGACACCTGTACACTTTATTGTCAAAGGAAAAATTCTGTATTTCTATCCCTGTGGCACAGTGAGAGAAAAACCCCAAGTTCACTTCAGTGTGAAAAAAACCCCAAACCTAGAAATCCCCATGAGCTTTTTAAAGACCGACCTTTGAGTTTTAAGACGTGTACAAGAATTAAAAGAACTTAATCTATTGTATTCTAGCGGGTATATTTTTACATGAGATTTTGGTGACAATTGCTTTGTTACTTTTTTAATGAACTTTCTGGGTTAAACTCTTATTTCCTTTCTGGCAAAATTAGGCTGTAAGTTTAGTGGTTTAGACTGGTTAGAAACGTGGTGATCTTTAAGTCAGCTGGTATTTATAATTCATAAAGGTAGAGATAAATGTG
The DNA here is from genome assembly GCF_001715985.3 of Manacus vitellinus. Taxonomy (NCBI): domain Eukaryota; kingdom Metazoa; phylum Chordata; class Aves; order Passeriformes; family Pipridae; genus Manacus; species Manacus vitellinus. The sequence continues at coordinate 37,328,045 of NW_021940535.1, forward strand.
TTTTGCTTTCAGCTTTGCATCTAGGTTGTTAATTAACTGATTCTACTTTATTAGAGAATTTGAGAACCCATTCTCTTAATATCTTAGGCTGATTCCATGAAATAAGTCCCTCATATTTCTTCCATTGTGACTGAAATAGAAAGCTTACACTTGGTCATACCTCAATATCTTGTCCTGGTGCTTGGTGAGAGTGGTTGTGCAGCTGCTGTTGAACAAATTATGTTTTCTTTTGAGAGTCTGGATAATCATTTTGATAGAGAAAGATCAACATGGGTAATTTTTAAGATGCAAAACAGTTACTGAGTTTTCATATGGTTATGCAGACTCATGAGAAACATTTTCTCATGTTTTCAAGCTGCTCAATGGGATTTTTAAACCCCTTGTGTCAATCCATATGTATGCACTTTTTTTACTAGTTTTCTGTTGAAACAGTCATTCTGAACAAATAGCCATAGTTCTGTAGAGTTTTGTCTTAGTACATGAAAATTTCACAAATACATAGTTAAAGAAACAAAATACTTGAGTGCCAGTACCTTACAAGTAACTTTCTCTCACACCTGTGGTTTCTCAACATCTTTTGAGATTGGCTGTCTAAATAAACTATATTATAACACTAAGGAAAAAAATTACTTGTTTATGATTAAATTGGTAAAACTACTGAACTCCTTTACTCTAAGTTTAATTGTTAGTTTTGTCACATGGGGTATTTTTTTTTTTTAAGTATTTGTCTGAACTGTTTAAACAAATGCAAATTGGGTCTGATTCTGTAATTCTCTAAGAATTGATTTCTGCCGGTATGAAAGACTTTTCTTATACTCTAAAGGCTCTGGGTTAAAAAGTTACTTTCTCTCTGTTTGCACAATTTCATTCACACTGCCAATGCTTCATTTTGTGTTTAAAAAATAAGAATTAAGAAAAACCGCATTAAATTCTCAGCTCTTTTAGAAAGCACATTGACTTGTATGGCTTTTGGTATTTTACTCAGTTTACCATGGAAGATACTTAATCTGTAAAATGTATGCACCTTTTTGGGAATGAAATCTAAATCAGATTTCACATTATTGTGCATGGAGATGTCAGTAGGGGAGCCAAAGCTAAAACCTTGCATTAATTTACATTAGTATCCAACCAAAAAATACTGTAGAGGTGCAGAAATGCAGAAAGATCTTTGGTGAAAAATGGAGGAAGATCTCTGAAGCAGAAGCCATGTCTCAGTTTTTAATCCAATTTCTTTTGTTGATTAATTGATTATTGGAAAGATGGAGAATATTAACACCAGTGGATTAATAAATGCTGGCTATAATTGAAGAATTTCAATTTGTGTACTTTGAAAGCAAATGTAAATACTTGATTTACTTTTTAAAAATTATATTATAAAAATTTCAGAACTTTAGTGTGGTTTCGAAATAACATTATTGCCATCTCTTAAATTTTGGTAACACTTGATGCTCTGTAAAATGGGTTATGTTGAAGATGAAGCTGAACTTAGTTTGTATTCTCTTTTACAACTTATAGAAATATAAAGAGAAAGATAAACACAAACAAAAATACAAGAAGCAGTCGGAGTCCTCACCATCCTTGGTTCCATCTCTTACTGTAACTACAGAAAAAGTAAGTCAATGTATTTTTTCTCCTCTTCCACTTCAATTACTTATGTTGAAATTTCATGGTGTAATCATTCCACTCTATATACAGGAGCTTTATAATGGCATAAATTCTATAATTATCAAGCACACTTGATATTTTTTCCTATGATGTAAAATCCTAAATACTTTGAAGTTTTCCATATAGAGAAAGACTTAGAGTTTTGTATTTTAATCATGAGGGGTTTAATGACCCCAGTCAGGTGCCACTGATACTTCCGTAAATTTTATTTAATTGAATTATATTTAATAATTTGAGCAGTTTTAGAAGGTCTTTCCTTTGAAATTTACTTGTGTGTGCTGAGCTGACACTGAACCTGTAACATTTAAAACTGGTAATTATGAAATTACAGCTCATGCTTCATATCCTTGTAATATCATATTGCCTTTTTAGCAGTCTGCTCTGTTAGGTTCTGTGGCCTTTCCTTCCTGATAATATGCTGGCAAATACCCAACTCCAGGGGCAACATACAGGGTTAAATAATGACAGTTCTCATTGTACTCGACAAGAATCACCTTTGCTATCCTCCAGTGACACGAATGTTGGCATTACAGGGTGGGCAGTACTACTGAGAAATGGGTTTACTGATCTCAGAGTTGGAAAACATTTGTCCCGTTCATGTGGAAATGTTTGACATCAGAGTCAGGCAATCATGGTTTGAAAACAATATTGCAGAGATCCTCGTAGATCATTGTGTTTTACCAGAGGTGTTGAGGCTTATGTTAACTGTATGTGCTTTGGTTCTGAGCTGTTACACTCAACAAATGTGTGTCTGCACATGGTGCACCAAGAGCTTGTCAGGGTGAAGTGACTGAAATACCAAGTTCATCTCTAAGTTTCTGGAAGTATTCCCTCAAATAGTTGTATCAATGTCAAGCACAATCTCCAAGAAAGTTAGATTTTTAGTATGCTTTGCATATTTCTTTATTCTGCATAGTAAGATTATTAAGTTAAGAATGCATAGCTGTTAACATCCCATTATTTGTGACTCATGCTTCTGTTAAGTCTTGTTTCTGGTTCTCCTGTATTCTCTTTGACACTGTTGTGTCAAGTAAGATAGTAGTCAGTGATTTTCTGAAACTCTCAGTAACTATTAAAAAAAAGAAGAAAAGGTAGAGTCAATTTGCCACTTTGCTGTTTTGATTTAAGAGCTATTAGAGATTGCATTTGGTGAGTGTAACAGGTTTTTTTTGAAATTAAGTTGTTGAACACTTTGAGTAGTATTGACTGGTCTGTGTGATTTGTTACTTCATTTTATTAATTTACCTGAAACGTATTCGTCTTAAGTCTGAGATAACTTGTAAAATTCATAGCCTGTAAAAGAGGCTTCTTATGTGGGAACTTCCTATAAACTTTACAACTTTGGCTTAGGTTTTATGCTATGTATGATCTTATCTTTTTTGAATTACATCCCTCTTGTACTTTGATTATCTAATAATCATAATAAGTTTTTACAAAAAGTGGTATTAATGTATATTTTTGTAGAAGTTAAAGGAGATATTTTGAAATATTGATTATTTTTTGCCTCCTGCCTATTAGAATATGCTTTTAATGCCAAAGACACTGTTGGATTCTTTTTTTCTGCTAAGCTTATTTCTAATTGCTTTGTTCTCCTTATATTTGTCCTAATTACAAGGTTTACTCCTATGGTTAGTCACAGGGGTGAGCTCGAGCAAGTTACTAAAGTGAATAAAAACTCTCGAATTCTAGAAGTTAAATTATAACTGAGCTAAATTAAAACAGAGTATTTACTGTGGAATTTAAATACCAACATGTGCCCTTTTAGTTTTCTTATTTAGCCTTATGCATCCTGTACGTTTTCTTTACCTAACCTATCTGCTTCATTTACTACCTTCTTTTTATAATGCTTCGTATTGTCAGGAAAATTGGTTTTCAGTTTTTTAAATGAGGTTACTAAGTGTGATTGTTTTTTTAAAATGTATCTACTGGATATGTGGAAGTGATTTTTTTTGGCTAGTTCCTTCAGTTAATTTTTTTTTCTGAGTCCTGCCTTCACTATTTACATGCATTTGTCTTTCTGGGTTATAAATTCATAATGTGTTCCTCAAAAATTTGAAATTGTAATAATGAAACAGGCTTTTTTTTCTTCTGAGTTAAATATTTAGTTCAGAATATCATGTTAATGTGCTACTTTTATGTGTCCTTTTACATAGCATTGTCAGAATTGGTTTGGACTTGATGTCTGTTACACAGCAGTGTCTCTTTGCTTGGAATGCATTACTTCATTTTGGTGTATAATCATTTCTGCTACCCTGGTGTTGCTGTGAGGGGGGACTGAAATTTGAAATGAAATTTGTTTTTTCTTTTTAAAGATGTTAAATCCTTTGTGATATAATGGTAATGACCATTTGTGCAAGTGATGCCTTTAAAGCATGTTTTTATCTGGATGAGTGGCTTCTTAAGATAACATCATGGAAGGCTGCAGAATAAACTGTGGATTTACATTATGTGAGTTAGTGTATGTGGATTGCCTATTTGTCCTGCAGAATTTAATTTCAAGAAATTTTAGTGAGGTTCCAGTCCATGCCATTTTGAGAGGCGTTTTCGTGCATCCCTGTAATGCCTCAGTAAATGTTTTTCAGTCTGAATCAGTTAAGTTTGAAAAAGTTTGAAACAAGAAATTCCTGACTACTCTGTGATGTATCTACTAGCAGTTTTTTCACTTTTGGGACATAGATACAGAATGTTTTAAGAAGAAATAGTATAACTTAGGAATTTGAATTCTCGTGCTACCTTTTCTTCTGGCCTTTCTCTTGGTGGAGAAGAGCCATCAGCCCTGTATTTGCAAGTCCTACCAGGAAACCTGCTCCAGTGTGGGCTTCTCTCTCAATAGGTCTGCAGGTCCCTGCCAGGACCTTGCTCCAGCCTAGATTTCCCAGGAGTTCACAGCCCTCAGGCATCCAGCTGCTCCAGCGTGGGCTCCTCCCTGGGCTGCAGATGGATCTCTGCACCCCTGTGGTGCTCCATGGGCTGCAGGGGCACAGCTGATGCACCAGGGGCTGCACCAGGGGCTGCACCAGGGGCTGCAGGGGAACCTCAGCTCCGGAGCCTGGAGCACCTCCTCGCCCTCCTTCTGCACTGACCTTCGTGTCTGCACAGTTGTTCCTCTCACATGCTCTCACTCCACCCTTCTCTGGGTGCAGTGGCTTCTGCCCAGTAACTTTTTTTTCCTTCTTCACCATTTCTAATGGTGTTGGAGTGGCTGGCATTGGCTCTGCTGGACTTGGGGGAAGCTTCTAGCAGCTTCTCACAGAAACCACTCCTATAACCCACCCACCCCTCCCCACTACTAAAACCTGGCCACGCAAAACCCAGTGTTGGTTTTGGACTCTACTCTTACCCTCTGGCATTTTTGTGCAAGAGTACTGCCTTACATATCTGTATTAGGACTAAAGGCTACTCAAGCCTTGGAACATACTGTGTATAGCAAGAATGATTATTATACCTTTACCATAAATCTCAATCTTTCCCCGGAAGTTTTAAGGCCTGCTGCAGATGGATGATATAACTCTTCAGGGCACACAGAGTCATGTATGGGAAGTGTAAAAATGACAGTAGCTCTCTGTGCACCAAGTGGGCAATGTGAAAGTGTGCTTTCCTGAAAAAAACCTGCAGACTGGTTTATGGGAAGCTTGGAGGAACCCTGATACACACAGCTTGGTAATTGCACTAGCAGGTCCTGAGTGTTTTGAGAATAGGTTTAACATTCATGAAATAGTCAAGTCCTCCCAGACTAACTCAGGAATGGCATTGAGAGACAGCATCTGTGGAATCTCCTTTTTGGGGGATGTCTGCACTGAAATGAAGGGAGGTGACTGACTGCAGTGTGAGCAGTCAGTGGGGCAGCCTCGAGGAGTGTATTCCATTTAAAATGCGTGTGCTGGGAGGGGACAGCATTACAAGCTCAGGGGGGCTGCAGAGGCTGAAGCCATTCAGTAAATAACCAAAGGTGTTCTGCCTCTATCCTCAGGTTCTTGCTCCCTGCCACTCGCACTCCTGATCTCAAAAAAACCCAAACCGAACAAACAATTTAACTTTGCCATGGTATATTAAGGTTTTTCTGAAACATTTCTATCAGATCTTTGCCTGTTAGAACTTAGCATTTTAGACAGCAGTTTGTTCAGTGGTGGGAAGGTTATTGTATGAACCCATTAGCTTAATAAGCTAAAGTTTTGCTGCAGTTTTGCCTTAGATTCTGTTGCATGTCTTAGGGATTCTGGAAGCAATTGATGTAGGTGTATCTGGGTTAGGGCACTTTGTTGCAATTAACTCCTTAAAGTAAGGAATATAATTTGTGGGGAAAAAAACCAACCCAGCCAACCAAATGATACTAATTTTATTTGGCTTAGGGTATGTTGCATCATATTAGTGTTCAAGATAGGCTGAGAAAGCATGTAGATTCCAGTGCACTTCACAGCACCTTCCGAAGCACTAACAGCTGGTGGAGCAAAAAAAGCAGAACTGTGATGTGCATGCATGTTCTCCAGAATCTGCCAAGGGTGGGACTCAGGCTTGCAGTCAAACCAAATCTTCACACAGTATTTGCAAAATAATGCTTACTTGTCACTGCCTAGCCCTGGCCAGTGTGTACGGCCCTGTTAAACTCTTTATTTCCCTTTAAAATAAACAAGTATTTTAAAAATCCTGCAGGAACGGGGAAGAGGGACTAGATAGCATTTAAGTGTGTTGATATCTATAGAGAATTATCCTTGCAATTAATATTAACTGAGTTGATAGGGGATATGAATTAGTCTAGGAAGGTTTTTGATAAGAGGAGGAATCTTGGATCCTAGAAGAAGCCTGACTTTTGGTTTGGGTTATTGCATGTCTGGAAACTCGTTGTTCAAATGGCCTGAGTTTGAACTGCTGCTTCTTAATTCAGGTCAAGTGACATACCAGTTTCCAGAAAATTGAACATACCATGGACTTCGTAATAGTTCAAAAAGTTAACTGCTATACTTGCCTTAGAGTTGGCTTCATCTTCATTAGAAACACCAATATAGTTATATGAATTTGAGGTAAATTTTTTTTAACATTGTACTGTTAACAGACTCAAACTGATTTTTCTTCACTGTTGTACTGAAAATCTGTAGTATATTTTTATAGCAGCTGATAGTAATTCATACAGAGTGGTATGCAACAGATTGAAACTTTTGCCTTCCTCAAAGCTTGTTTATTTAGTTGTCTTCTGTCATTTGCAACTGAAAAGTAAGGTTTATGTAAATGTCTTAGCTGTTTTAGTGAAATATGGAAAACTTTGTATAGCTGGTATATAAAGCTGTTTGTAAAGATGAAGAAACGTTTTGCTTTAGGCCTAAATTCAACAAGCATCCCGCTTGGGAAAGGGAAAATGTGTGTATATGCTCAATTCTAAGAGGCATGTGTTTGTGTGGTCTTTAATCAAGATAAATATAGATACTATTTTAAATTCTGTTCTGTAAAGAACTGAGAAACAAGCTCATTTTGAACAGATGAGTGGCTTCTAGGTTTGATCCATATTTTTTTAAGAAGCTTTAAACAGCTATTTTACTAGATGATTTAAGTATGAATAACATTGGAATGTTTTTTCCTTTTTCCTGATTTTGCTTTCATTTTTTTTCCTCTGTTACTAAAATTCTGCTATCACATCTCCACTTTTTCTTTAGTCATGAGGAAAATTCTATTCCTTTGTATGGTTTTCTAATGTTGTGCATGCAGTTTCCCTGCCCACCTAATTACTTTCTGTGAACCTCTTTTGACTATTATACATCAATATGTGCAGTTGTGAAAAAATTTAACAGAGGAATAATGGACCTAAAGATAAAATTTTTGAAAGCCCTGTGAAGAGTGTATGAGTGTAGGAGAAGGGCCAGAATTCTTGGGGGTGGGTGGGGGTTGAGGAAGAAATTTGCACTGGAAACTCAAGAGTGTATTTTCCTTTTACTTCCTATCAGACAGTGGGTTCGAAGTAGGTGTGTCTTGGCCAAGTAGATCTCATGATAGTAGATCTCTTGATGATAGTTAAGGAACTGGATGAATGGGACAGTTCAGATGGCAGAGAATCCTGATGTGATGATGGGAAAGGAAGACATAAGGGGCAGTTGGGCTTATTGATTTTGGTTTGGTGTTGGGATTGTAAAGTCTTAAAAATGCAAGTTCTTAGGTTCTGAAGCCTTTAATAGTTCCACTGCTGATGGAACAATATTTCCAGTTTCACAAAAAAAGCTATGTAAAAAGTGTATGTTCAGAAGAGCATTTAAAGTTAGTTTTTAATTTTTAATTTTGAGCATAAAATAGCAATATGCTATTTAAATAGACTATAAGTAAAGACTGTAACCATAGATATGAGATTAATGCATTGACCTCAGTGAAGTAAAAATTTCAACCAAAGCCATTAGTTCTATGCATTTTTTTCCACAAAATGAAATTTTATGTACTTCAGTTGTTTGCTGAGAATCTTCATGGTTCAGTTTCTGCAACTCCTGCTGTTTCTGGTTACATTAGTATTTGAACACTTCTCAGCTTGTTTGAAAGAATGGGGTCTTTTAACAGTTCTTTTTTTTTTTCAATTTTTTTGTGTGACCTGTTTCTTTTATTTCTTCTCTCTTATCAAAATGCTAGACATACACAAGCACTAGCAACAACTCCATGTCAGGCTCCTTGAAGCGATTGGAAGATACCACAGCTCGATTTACAAATGCAAATTTCCAGGAAGTTCCTACACACGTTTCAAGTGGAAAAGATTCTTCAGAGGCTAGAGGGTCAGAGAGCAAAGGGAAGAAATCTGCAGGTCACAGCTCAGGTCAGAGGGGAAGAAAGCCTGCTGCTGGAAGAAATCCAGGAACAACTGTGACTGCAGCTAGCCCTTTTCAGCAAGGTACTGATTGTTATGCTGTAATGACATGGATTAGAAATTTCATATATTTAAAACTTGAAAAGTAGTTTATCTTTTATCCTCAATAATGAGAATGTTATTCCACTTTGGTGAAAAAAACCCAGCTTTTTTCAGGCCAAAAAGTTTGTTGTCATAACATGAAAAAGAAGGTCGTGCGTCTTAAAGTGCAGAAGCGATGCTTTTGTTCAGACTGTTAAAGTATTCTCTTTATCTGCTAAAAAAAGAAGTGGCTTTATATGCTGAAAAGTTAGTCTGGGATAAACTTGAGCATGGATTTGCGTCTAGAGGTCTTAGCTCTTTAAAGGAGTAACAGTAATGGTTTGTAGTCAGTGCACATTAGAATGAAACTGGATTACCTAATGGATAGGATGCAGTAGCCCCCAGATAATTTTTCAAGATGCAGACATTTAAAGTATACCATTTTCTTCAAAGTGAAAGACCTTTTTACTTAACTTTTTTTTTGTTGTTGAAATATATTAACAGAAAATGCTTATGTGACAAGTATATATGGTTTATTTACCTTAAGTAACACAAAGTTTTTACCTTACAAACATACTAAAACCATGCACTATCGACACTTCTAAAAAGCAAATTTAAAAAAAATTTCTGTATTAATGTAAATTGTATTTTAAATGGAATTCTTAACAATATTTTCTGGAGTACTAATGACAAAACACTAATTTTTAAAGGGGATGGGTTTTCTGTACCTAATGTCATATTTAGAAATATTTTCTTGATGGGATAGTTGTCATCAGTCTGAATTCTGTGAAATAGAACCCACATGCATCCACTCATATAAAATTACTGAATTTCAGTGGAAGTAGATGTTTGTAATTCCCAAGAGTGCTCCATTTTCTGCCTTGCATGCACTAATACAGTGATGAAACAACTGCATTCCAAATATTATAGAAACAATGTAGTTCTGTGACAGTGCTAAAGAAGTCTTAAAATGCCAATTTTATACGGTGTTTTTCACTTACTTTCTTGTGCTTTTGAAAAATACCTCTTCTGTGGAACCACCTCCTCAGCCAGGGTAAATTAAGTACAATTGCTGTTCCTTTGACCTGTGCCAGACCCTTGATTTTGGGTAGAATGATAAGGAAGATTGCAGAGATAGTGTAGGTATGATCATAGCACATTTCTATCAGCCTTCTTTTTTTATATGTGCATGTTTATAAAAACCTGCTCTGACTTGCACCAAGTGTTTGTTTATTGTAGTGGCTTCAAAACATGATGGATGTCTAAGTTGCCTAAGCAGCAAAGTTGTTATTCTTCTAGTATTTAATTTTACTTTGTTTGTGCTCCAAATTTAAATCTGAATCTCAGACACGAATTTGAGAATCATATCCGGCAGAATGAAGATCAGCAGGAGAACCAATGAGTTATTTAGAAAAATAAATTCTTTAGCTCTTCGTAGTGCTTTTCATAAAGTCCCTCCACACTGAAGTTTTGTATTCTAAGATAGTAATATTTCCCATCAGTTTTCATCAACTGCAGGTTAAAAAAAAAAGTACTTTTTTTTTTTTTTTTTTAGGAAGCTTTTTGGGCACTCCTGGGAGCATAAAGTCATCTTCTGGAAGTTCAGTTCAGTCTCCCCAAGATTTTTTGAGTTTTACAGACACAGATCTGCGAAGTGACAGTTTCACACATTCTCAGCAGGCTTCGTCAACCAAAGATGTACATAAAGGAGAGGCTGGGAGTCAAGAGGGGAGTGTTAATTGTTTCACTTCATTAATTGGTCTCCCTTCATCATCAACTGTTTCCCAATCTAAAAACTTTGAAAGCTCACCTGGAGACATAGGAAATTCAAGCCTTACTTCTACAGCATACAAACGAGCTCAAACTTCTGGAATAGAAGAAAAAACTGTAACAGAGAAGAAACGGAAAGGAAATAAACAAAGTAAACATGGGCCTGGTAGACCCAAAGGAAATAAAAGTCAAGAAAGTCTTTCCCATCTTTCAGTTTCTTCTGCTTCCCCTACTTCATCTGTGGCATCTGCTGCAGGAAGTGTGACAAGCTCTGGTCTTCAAAAATCTCCAACTTTGCTCAGGAATGGAAGTTTACAAAGTCTTAGTGTTGGTTCATCTCCAGTGGGTTCAGGTAGGCATTTATTGGATTTGTTTTCTTACCTCGAAATATGTTTCTATTATTTTAGCTGTAATTCTGAGTATGCTTTCAAAAACAGGGTATCATTTAAAGTGTCATGGAAGAGTAAGTTTTGTTCCGTGTATTGGTGCCACTGTGCTGTAGGTGGCTGGAGTAGATTGACACATGTATTGGCCTATAGGCAATATAAATGCAGGTTTTGAAGCTATAGGGGGAAAAGTAAGTTGCATGAAAATAGGTTCTTTGGAAATTACATGTGACAGGTTTAGCTAAAATAAGTGATAATACAGACTGTATTGTCTGTATGTTCTGTTACACAGAGAAAACAAAATTGTTACTCAGGCATGTCAGCTGTGCTGAGTACATCCCTCAATTATTTTTTCCCAATTTAGCTTAACTAAAAATCAAATTGTCTATATGGAGAATTACCAGTTTAAACATGCAAAAATATATTCCGAATCTGGACCCCTGTGCAGCTGGATGACATTCTTATATTCTTGCGTGCTTTTTAGCAATTAAAGTTGGCTGGTTTGTTCTTCCTCTGTTTATGTGCATCTGGGGCTGTGAGAGGCTTTCTGTTCCCAGTAAACGTGTGTGGAATGGCCTAGCAGAATACTGTATCTACCAAAGTCTTTGTTGCTCTGAAGTTTCTTTCAAAGCTTTTGTGTTTGGATAAAAATAACAAACTACCTGGCTTTTGAAACTTTGAAATTTTGTCCTGTTTGTTGCAGCGAGATTTTTGCTTAATTTTTCTGTTATGGTGGAAAAGAGAAATGGAACTTGAATTTTTGCTTTTGATATTGTATATTTTCATTGTATAAACAAGAAATACTTTTAAAATATACATGCTTCAAGAAACAAAAAACTTCATATTTTCTTTAGAACAAGGAAGGCAGGTACTTAAAACCTTGATCTCAAACCCACATTGTTTGAAATCTGCTAGATATAGGCAAATGATGATTTTTATTAGGGGTAAAAATGACTATTTCATTAGGCAATAGCAGTGGCAACTATATTAAATATTATTTTCCTGTATTGAAATCTTCAGGGAGAAATGGTTTATGACAGAACTTAGAGTTCACTGTTTATCTTTTTGTTTGAAATACAATTTTAATAACAAGTTCACCTCATACCTGTTATGAACAGAGACCATCTTGCAGATTTATGTCAGTGTTCTGATTATTATAGTACAAACTGTCTTAATCCTTTGTAATCTCTTTGAGGTGGATTATGTATAGTTGTAGTTGGGGTAACAGATAGAAGTACAAGGTCTTAGTTTGAAGTGAATGACCCGTGTTTCGCCCCTTATATTTGTCTGAATATTCTGGTCTTGTCAGCACCTTGAACAGGCCTTTCCCTGGCCAGATCCATTCTTATTTCCTCTGTCCTCTTTATTAGATCTCACTCTTCTATCTATAAAATACCAGTGATAATGTTAAACTCCTTGTTTTGAAAGACGTGGTTGGAAATACTGGGTAGGTTTTGTTACTCTTATCGTGATATTCAGCCTATAATTTCACTTCTGTTAAGCATACTTAGATTCTTCATAGCCAGTGTTACACCCATTCTCTAAAACTGGTATTTTCTGAAGCTGCCAAAGAATATGAATGAAAAACAAACAAACAATATCACTCCAATAAAAACAAGAAAACCCAAAGATACAAAACCAAAAGGGATGTCTTTGTCTTGGAGCGTGAGCTCTAAATTTATCCAAAAAATACTGTTTGAACCACAACATATTGTTTTAATGTACTCTTCTCCCTCATTTCCCCTTTTCCTTATGGTTTTAGTGCTGCTTTCCTCACTTCATCATAAGCATTTTCTGGGTTTAGCAGTCCATTTACAACTTTGTTACAATGAGGAAGGACATATGAGTGTTATCAGTATTATCAGAAACATACATTTTCTCAGGTATGATATGTGGGTGTTTCTCTTTGAAATGTGTCTACATTGTCCAGTAACAAAATCTGACACATGTGAATCTAAATTATATGATCCAAACCCCCAAGTAAGCTTTTATGCACGTAAATGTAGTGAGAGAAAATGCAGGGCACTCAAGTCAAAAAGTTTTTACCGACTCCTACTTGGAATTGCCTTGTTATTTCAAAGAAGCAGAATTGGGAATGAGCTAGACCATACTAAACAAAGCTTTTGAGGCACTTTTTCAAGAATCTCTTCCTCTTTTTTTATCTTTTTTAATAACCTCCCTACCTGCAACTATCTGAAGCTACCATTCTTTTTCAGTTTTCTGAAGAGTACTTGTTGAGATCCATAAAAATTATGAAAAACATGACTTCAAAGATGTATGATAATTGTGTTCATAGTTAATGCTCAAATTAGATGAAATATGAAGGAAAGCTTATTTTACAAGGTAATGCAGATTCATCATGTGCTATTTATACATAATTAAATGTCTTCCATTGAAGTTTTATTCAGAATAAGTATATTCAGCTCGTTTTCTGAAAATATTTGTCCTCTCCAAACTTTTATCTAGTCCACAAGACTTCTGTTTCCTGCTTAGTAAGAACAGAGAAGTACCATGAATAGTATAAGGACATGTGATTAAAAGCTGCTGCAGCACATACACACAGGTTTTATTACAGTTGCCCTGCAACTGGTCTGATGTGTTCGGATTTTGATCACTTAAATGTTCAATCTTTATGCCCCTTATGATTTTTTCTGAAATGTATTTATAACCTCTTAGGAAACACTGAAATAAGGTTTTATAAGATTTAATTGGTAGGGGCATAAGGAATTTTTGTAGTAAATTAACATTTTAGTAGTATATCTCTCCCTGTTTAAAAAAAAAATTCTTTAGCTAATAACAGCTGATTAACAAACCACACTTATCCTTCTGTTGGGATTTCACAGGCACTGTAAGATTATTGTCTAGGAAGATATAAGTCAGTTTTCAGTGGGAGTTATACAAAACTGATACTAGTTCACCCCATATGGGGTTGGTCTTTGGAGTGATTTTAGAATCCGAATTTTTTTAATGGGGCCAAGGGTGGTGAAGGGTGAGAGGGTGAGTTCATCTGAGTTCTACAATTTTAAAGAGCTATTTAACTTTTCAAGTCTGGTAGTTGTGTTCTCAGCATCCTTCTGGGGAATGATACTTAAAGATTTCTAGTCTGTAGTATGTAAAGCATTGATCCTTTCTGCTGAAGGCTTTTAATTTTTTTCTTTTTTTTTTAAATTTTCACAACAGCATTGATTAAAGAACAGAAAACTTTAGCCCAGGGATTAGAACAGATGGTAGTAGTACCTTGTCCCAGTAGCAAATTCCAAGATCAAATGTTCTTTTACTACACTTGCACTTTATTTCAGCAGGAGTGCAGAAGCTAATAAGGTGATGGGAAGGAAAAAAATATACAGTTATGATAAATAACTTTCATGCATTTTGTATTTTTCTGTCAAGCAGTTTGTGTGGCTCTGGCCCCTCTTTGTTTGGAGTACACTTCAGTGCATGAAGAACTTCCTGAGATCTCATGTCCCACAGCAGTAGGGAAAGGAACATTTTATGTGGCATACTGCACTTTCTGGCTTTTGTGGAATAATGTAGTAAGGTAAAATGGAAAACAGTCAAGTATCAGAAGTCAGATGAAATTTCTGTTTCTTTATGAAGACTGGAGAAGGTTAATTTAAAAATTTGGCCTCAAAATGATTAGCCCATTGTTTCAGCACTATTACTGTGCCCATCTTCTGGAATTCCTTTGTCCCAATTAAGGCAAGCTTATAATTTGTCTTCCTACATTTTTATCTCTGCATCATATATATTCTACCCTTAACCATGTATGCTCTGGTTGGTAGTACTAGACAGTTTTTGAAATAAAGGACACATCTGAACCCAGTATTTTACTAATATAGCAATGTTTCAAGCTGTGATTGGGAAAATGTTAATGTTTTTTAGGGAGAGAGAGGGACTCAGGTCCCTCTGAGTTGGTCTTATGCAGTCAAATTTCAGCTTTACATACAAGTTTTCTACATGCTTCAGCTTGGTTCCATGTATTTTGTTCTCCTTTCTCATCTCACTCAAGCAGTGATAGAACCTTTGTCAAGTGTTACAAGTGTTACACTGTGCAAGATCATTGTACTGTTAAGCTCCTTGTCGTGCTGATGATGTAAGAGAACGCTGAGTTTCAGAGTAGAAATGTAACTTGAAATCATTCTTATTCAGATACTGAGTCCCTCAGTACTTATGTTAAATCTTCATGATGCTGTGTTTAGTTTGACTTACTAACTAAATCTACTGGGAGAAAGAGTTTAGAAACAGTTATTCTGAAACAATTTGTGCTATTAGGTTCATCTGCTAAGGACACCAAAGCAGAAGTAGTAGTCTTGCTATGTTAAAAGCCAGTTTGTATTCCAGAGGAGGTAGAATACAAAGAACAAATTGATACTAATAGATATTAATGTCCTTTTAGGACTAAGTCAAAATTAACATGCAGGGTTTTTCATTCTTTGTATTTGAGGCTCAGCAGAAGTGATGTTGAGATTGGTAAACGGTGTACAAGATTAAAATATTAAAATTGATGATTGTTGGTGTAGAAAATGTGGAGACATTCATCAGGTAACAGGGAAGAAATCACACAAAGGTAGTAGCTTATAAAAATGGGGATTATCATGAAAAGGGGTCCCCTCATCAGTGTTCTTAGCTAAAACAGTTGTTATCAGCAGCTACAGCTAAAAGTATTGACAGTTCCTGATGAGGAATACCTCATACTTCCGTGTTCTTAGACTGTCAGTGTTAAATTTCAGCAAGTCTTTAAACTCGTGGAGTGGTAAGAAACTGGTGAGTCAGTTAATTCTGTGCAATTATGATGTGTCTGACAGAAGAAGGATAGTAAGAGATACAAAGATGTAATGATTAATGGTGGTTATTGTGAGTTATGGAAAAGCACTTATTGGACTAATTTCCTATTTTAAAAATAATTTTATTAATTATTTTTTATTAAAAGTGGCATAGTAGATGTCTACATTTCAACTGATACAGCATGACATTTAAAATAAAGAACTGTAATGATAGGAAGTCAGCAAACCCTTCCATTAACTGTAGTTAATAGTTAAGTCTCAATTAAATTTTGATCAGAGAATTATTAAACCAGTGTTTACTTTATTTTGTTATTTCCCCTTGCGTCAGTCATCAACTTTTTGCTCAGTTGGTTAGAGCCAGGTGTTGCTAATAACACCAGGGTCGTGGGTTTGATCCCCATACAGGGGCCATTCACTTAAGGGTTGGACTTGATGATCCTTGTGAGTCCCTTCCAACTCAGAATATTCTGTGAAATCTGCTGGATAGCTCTGCAATTTTTGAAACTATTATGAGGACAGGGTAAAACAAATCTCTCGGTCAGAATACAAACTAAGAGTAAAGTTGGTGGACCTAAAGTAAATGATTGCATCTTAGAAAGATGGATGTATACTTGTAGGATAAGGATGACCTTCTGGGGAAGGAAGGGCTGTAGAGAAAAAGTATAAAGGTAATTAATCAGCTATGTCTGAGTTCCCAGTGCTGAGCTATGTTTAAAAACGTTTTAATGCATAAACAGCAAACTAATGAGAAAGGCAGCTCTGTGCTCAGAGCGTCTGGTCTTTGAATACTGTGTCTAGTTCTGCTGTCTGCTCTGTGTAAAGAAAAGAAGAGCCACAAGAAAGATTTAACTACTGGAAAAAGCATGTTATTGGAGAATAGCTAAGGAGAGAGTTTATTGAACTGTGAATATCGTAAGAGGAACTGAAAACTGTTGCTACAGTGATCCTTAACAAAAAAGGTAGAACATGATCAAGTGAAAGAAAGTAATAGTTGAACAATTTTCAGTTCTGAAAATTTAGATATATTTTCTAGAATATACAGTTTAGTTGAGCATATTTATTGGATTTGCAGGTGGAGGACATTCTAGAGCTAAGAAATCAATGTGTTTGCAGAGATTCTTGTTTGGTTCTTACCTATGAACCTAATTCTGTACTGTATTGTCTCTTTGATTTCTAAAAGAAAAATTAGCATGGTGCATCAGTTTAGCATATGAAATAGTCTGTAGCTGGGCAAATAATGCATTTCAAAATACAGTAGTTAGTGCTGAATTGTTAGGCAGCATGGGTCTGTAGAAATTGGTTTGCAACACAGTATGTTCTATGCTTTTATCGGAGATTTGGAAGAAATTAAGTCATCTTTTCTGCTTGCTCTGGGGGTTTAGGGTGGTTTCTAAAACTGTATGTTGTAAAAAATGTACTTGGATGTAATGAATTCCTTGATTGAGAAGGCTGTGTACAAAAAAACAATGAACAATGAACACATCTCTTCTAACAGAGATGTGTTTTGAAAACAATTATGAAAAACTTCTGAATAATAATGGAGAACTGAACATTATTTCATATTGAGATGCTTTAGGGGAAAAAAGGCTATTGTGATCCCTGTGACAGTCATTTCAAGAAGGGATAGAAAAGGTACATCACTTGAAATTACTCCATGAATATTGCAGGTAGCAGAGCACTGTATTTAATTATGACTTTCTTCCTAAATTATGACTATGAATGTGAAAGTTGAGAAGAGGCGTATAAAGATTAATGTTTTTAAAACATCCTTTTCGAAGAGTCTGAAGCTATTTTGCTAGACTGGAATATCTTTATTTGAGAATATTTCCTTTTACAAAAATGTTTAGAAGCATGATCATAATTGTTATACAGGAAGAATTAATATTCCTGGTCAAGATGTTTTTATTGGTAATTGCATACTGCATACTGTAATTACCTTGTTTTCTGTTAAAAAAAAAGGTTAACATGGAAATACAAACCTATAGTACTTAATTGGATGGGCTCTGAAAACAAGAAATGTTCAACCTTTCCACTTCTGGAGTCTCCAAGCTGCCTGACTTTCCACGGAAGCAGAGGTTTTTGCTTGAGATGCAAATCATGCTCCCTGTGAATGTTGGAAGATTAGAAACTCTTGGAGCATTACTTTGAAAGAAAACTTGCTTTGAAAGAAAACTTGATTTAAAACAAAGCAAAACAAAAAAAAAAGTTTTCCTTTCTACAAAAAATTTAGGTTTTTTTTTTCCTTTGTTTGTTTTGGATTTTTTTTGAGTGAAAACAGATGTGAGGGCTTTCTGAAGTGAAAAAAAAAAATGTCCCAGGGAAGGTAAGGTAAGTTCTGTTAGCTAGGAGAGAGGTTCCATGTCAAGCTGCTGAGGCCTGCTAATACTGGAGAAGATCTCTGCAGCTGTGGAAATTGCTTGACTGGTTAATTGTTTTGTAAGAATGTGTCTCTTAGGTTAAAATGGAAATTTTGAAGATTATATCTTTAAACTAGATTCCTAAATTATGGTGAGTCTGGGCATTAGTTTCTATTTAAATTTCAAAATCTGTATTTATTTATTTATTTATTTATTATTCTCCGACAATCAACCACAAATAGTATGTTTAAATTATGAACTTGTAATACATTTCAGATGCTACAAAACAAAAAGCAAATTAATACAGGAAAGGGAATATATGTTTTCTTAACTTCCCTTTTAGGTTCTTCATTTAATAACGAAATAAAGAAATAAAGAAAATTTTGGTAGTTATAATTTTAAACAACTGAGCAAAAACATGTAAATATTTTTTAACTGTTTTAAATTTTGCTTTTATTTAAGTTTTGTGACTCTTCTACCCAAATATGAATTTAATACAAATACAAGAAGTTCTGCAGGTCTAGATTTTGCCCACATAGATTTTTTTTTTCAGAATTGGCGTGTAAATACCAACTTTTTGAAACATAGTAAGTATCTGAATGAATACACTATTTCGTTAGTTGTATCTATATTGGCAGAGAAGAAAACGGACTGGGAAGGGCTTAAAGGCTACTTAAGTTTCTGTACTTACTATTTTCAAATTCCACTATAAATCTTTCTTGTTTGGTAGGGGAAGGTTTTCAAAGAAGTCCATGAGCTTTTTGTAAACTGTTTGCTTTTACATTATATTTGGCTCATAAGCCAACAAAGTGCCTTGTTTGGTGTTAGGTTTGAACTCCTAATAAAAACTCACTTATTTTAGACCTGAGTAATCTGATTAAACTACACTGCATGGATGAGATTTATCAGACAGCTTTGCTATTGCTGTTGTCTACATAGTGAAGAAAATAAATTGCCTCCTTTTCCAGGGGCTGATTGTCTTTGCAGATACATGGAGTAAGAGTATGTGGTATTATCATTATTATATTAAAAAAAAAGGCAGAAAGAGAAAATGCACTGAAACTTCAGTTCTGTGCTTAGATTGCATTAGTTCTTCAACTCTTATTAGAAAACTAAGAATTAGAATTTAAAATAGATATGTCAGGGGAACAGGGAGACGCTGTGAAGCAATTAAGATTTCTGTCCTATCAAATGTCTTTGTTCCAGAACTTGATATTTGCTTTAGAGGAGTATCTCTTTCCTGAAGATCACGGAAATAGTCCTTAGTGGAATTCTACTGTTGCATGGAAAATAAAGTGAGATACAGGTGGCGTTTGCTTACCTGAAACTGTTCAGTTCCCAGGATCTCCTTTAAAAATTACTTAACTTAAAAAATGTCTTATAAAATGGTATCAAATGAAGAGGGTTTTTTTATAGATAGATTTTAAAATTAAAATATTCATCTTTTTGAGTGTGAACATTTTTCAGCATCTGGAGTCAATTACTGGAGTATGGCATTCTTTGTAAGTCAAATGTGAGATAGCAATCAGTCTTTTAACTCCATAAAATCTGTTAAAGGTGACATGGGAACATAAAAAAGTGTGTGTGGGGGACGGTAGAGAAAAGACTTGACTATAAAAGGAGCAGTAGGGTTTTTTACCCCTCCTTGAAAATTGTACTTTTCAGATCTTGCAGACTTTCAAGTCTTTCAGAAATCAAATATAGCTGAAAAATAAGTGATATGTACATGTTGATAGTTCTTGAAGCATCTTTGTCCTTCTGAAGACTGTCCAATTCATATGGCGAAATTCTTTTTTTGTTGTTATCCTCAGTCAGAGGTGACAGCACTACAGTCAGGTTTTTAAAATCAGAAGGAAGTGTACTTTGCATTTACATTTTCCATTTATTTGATGTGAAGAGCTGCAGTACCAGAAGTTAAACTGACTGAAGGTTGTTTTAGGATTACGCTTGAGGAGAGGCTGTGATATCTAGAGCTGTTATTGATTATTGTAATAATTGCTTAGATTCCCTTGTAAAGTTTTAAACAGAAAACAAATTAAATAGAAATGCTAACATAATGCAGTGGTAAACAAAAGACTTGTTACCTTAAAATAATGGAGCTTTTCACTGAAAGATGTTGCTCAGGGACAAATCCATTCAGACTTATATTGGACAGATTCATGTGTTGATGTATAGGACCTATACTACTTTTTAAAACAGATATTATAGGGCCAAGTGTCTGATTATCAAGTCCACATTTCCTTATGATTCCTTTTTATGTAAGTAATTTATTTTACTTCCTAAAGTAGGAAGTAAAATGGATGTGATAGGACTAAGAACAGCAGCTTTCTGAAGTTGTAGCTAACCTGTGCTGTGGTAGTGTAGTGTCACTTGGTACAACACTGCAGCTTGTGCCCCTCAACAGTTCTTGCTGTGTAGTGAAGTATTTGCTGTGTGGTGGTCCCTGGGCAGTTCCATGTGCTATGGCTGATGACAGTCTGAACTTCCAGCTGCACTTAAAATGGCAGGAACCAACTGGGATAGCTTTACAAGTACAACTGAAGATTTCAATAGCATTTTTATTAAAAACACTTTAAAAAGGGAAACTGTGGAATCCAGTGTCAGTCTAGATGTTAAAGACATGTCTTAGGTACACTAAATGACAGTGTGTCCCAGTGCCTGTTCACTGTATGGCACTACCTGATACTGTGCAAACGTTACCTGTAGTTGCAAGATCTTTGTGTTCATACACCTGAGTGGGAGCTCATTTTTAGTAACCCTCCCCAGCATAAATACAGTGCAGAACATTAGCACAGGTAAGCCAAAACTGTATTTCCAGGTTAGTCAATTAAACCTCTCTTTCAGGAGCATTAGGCATACCTGAAAAAGTGCTGTAGGAACTTGATATACAGGTATGCCATATACACAAAATGTGCTATTAAAATACTGATCAGGGCAGTTCTTATCAGGGCTTTTGTGGTGGTAATTCTGGAAATAGTGAAATAAACTATTTTGTATTGTTAGAAAAGCTACTTCTTATCTGATCCTGAATTTAAAGCAAATTTTTTGTGCATTTGAAGTAAACTAGGATTTAACACTTAGTTTAGATGCAGACTCATTACTTCATATTGTTCTTTATATACTTTTTATCCAGCATTTAGATAGAAGTCTTCATCTTTCAGTGTGAGATCTGGTAGATATGTGAGGTGTCTGTGAGAAGGCCATAAGGATAGCAGTAAGAAAACTTGATTTTGACAGTGATCTAACTTGCTGCATATGTTTTTGTGTGAGAGAATTACCTACACTGGTAAAAAGTTTCTGAAGAGAGTTCTCATTTAACTAAGTAAGTGGAAAAAAAAGGAAAATTTTTGTCAAGAAAGAGTGAGTGAGCATCTATGGTGTTTGGACCTGTGTAGCTCTAGAAATCTGAGTTGAGAACAGATTCATGGAATCTGGTAACAGAGCTGAAGAATATGAACATATTCTTCACACAAGCTGGAGCTTGTGTGTGAGTAATGGTATCAGGTCCTTTGTACTTGGCTTGCTTTTATTTCTGTTTCTCACTGTTTATTTGTTTTGAACATTTAGGAGAAGGATTTCTTGATAAGAATGACCAGAAGTTCCAAGTAAATAAAAAAACTCCAAACTCCACAAACAAAAAAAAACCCCAAACAAACAAATGAAAAACCCCAAGCAGGCCTTCCCCCCCGCATTGCCCCATTCTCCTAAACAAATGAAAAAGCAGCTCATAAGCTGTCACTATAGTTAGCTTTCACATAAGAATCTCAAATTCGAGTTGTTGGGGGGTTTTTTGTCTGTTTTGTTTTGTTTGTTCTGAGTGTAGTGTTTTTTGTTTTGTTTTGGTTGGTTTGGGTTTTTTTTATTCTCTTAAAATATAATAACTGTCCTGGGCAAATGTCTAATCTGAGGGATTGAGTGGCAACACTTTCAAGGCACAAAGTTACTAGGCTCTTTTTCTGTTGTGGGAGTAGTGATAAGCTTAGAATTGAAATTTAGTTTTTGTATGCATAACCAATTCGCTTAAAACCAAGTAACAAATGGCCAAAGGATGGTGACTTGGATGTAGGTATTACTACACAGTCAGTTCAGAGATATTTTGAAACTAAAGTGAATGAACTGGAAGCATCAAAGTTTTTTCTGAGCAGAACTGATTTTAAAGAAGAGTAATTGTGAGGTTCTAAATAAAGCAGGCAATAGTAGCTACCATAAGGGCTGGATAAAGAGAGGAAGGATTCAGCCAAGACTAAGAAGAAAGTGTGTAAGGCTGCAGAGATGAAAAATAAAGGAAAACAAAGAATGTGAAGTCCATCTATTACAGCATGTAGTTTTTTGGCATATATGTAGTTACTATTCACAATATCTAACCTTTCTTGACACCTTAGAATGTTGGAGTTCCATAGCTTGGCTGTAAATTGTGGGAGAAAACTAGATGGCTGGGAGGGTGCTTGGGCACAGGAAAGTCAGGAAGGACATAGCTGCCAACAGAGGCAGTTATAGAACCAAGGAACCAAGACAGTGGCTCTTTTTTCCTTCCAGAATAAAACACCTTTTTTCATCTGCCTCCTGCTAATTTATGGAGTGTCGAAGGGAATAGTGGTAGGGGAACACTTCTCCTTCTGTTCTATGCTGAGGCTTGGGGAGAGTCTAGAATTAGCTCCATCAGTCCCAAGGAGGACGGATCAAGTGCTGGCCTTTCCTCGTGTAACTGGATGAGGTCTGTGTTAGAACAGTGTTTTAAAGGAATTCTGTTAAACGGGATGTTTCCTTACTAGGATCCTTTGCGTATCTCTCAAAGTTGGATATCTGCAGCTATCGATCTTTTCCATTAATTGGTCTCTTCCATGAATTTGTGTAATAATTTTTGAAGCCATTTATGCTGTTAATACCTGAAAAGTGAGAAGTGAGTTTCAAATCTTTATACATTGTAAAAGGATGTACTTTTTCCACAAGTGTTGCTGATCATGTTTTGGTACCTCTCTGAATACAGTGAATAATCATTAAAAATGTTCAGCATCTTTACAGGGTTTTTAATTGATAAGTCTGTAATTTCCCTGTTACCGTTTTTAGACCTGTATATCTTAAGATATTTTTGTCATTCATGCTACATATCCTTCCTAACTGTTCTAGATGTCTCTTAGTGCTACTTATATCCTCTTCTAAGAGATGCAGATAGTATTTGAAATACAGATGCAATGTGAATTTTTAAAGTATCACAATTATGCTTTTTGTTTTCTGTTCTCTTCTGATGATTTGAAACACCGTATTTGTCTTTTTTTTTTCATCATTGCATGATAGTTTTGTTACTTCCTTTTGGAAATCTTAAGGATTCCGGAAAAAAGAACTTTGAAAGTAAGAATCAAAGTTGTGAATCCTTTCCTGACATATTTATTTCATTGAAGCACATGATTATTGCAAAAAGTTCCTTCTGCACGGTAGCAGACTATTAGAGTGTAATTCATGTGTCCTATAATTGGCATTGTTCTCTTAAGGATTGTATATACTGTCAGTGTTAAAAAGAAGTTATCCCCCCACATTTAGTAGCTGCAGTTGGAAGTGGTGCTACTGCACTTTGTTTCCCCTGCTTTATTTTACTGTTCTCCTACTTTCTGTTACTGAGTTGCCAGAAAAGTGCTGTTTTAACCCCATGTTGCTGTCTAGGTCTACTGAACTGTTTTGTCAGGTCTTTAACAGCATCTCTTCCTCATCTGTCTACGAAATGTGTATGTTGTAATACATTTAGCATTGTGGCATATCTAGTGTATTCTGCTTTAAAAATTTCTCATACCTCTTGAGTGATGCTCATTGTATTGTGGTTGCTTGGGTTAATGATAGCTCCCATGTGGTACAGTTTTAAAGAAACAAAAGCAAAAGGTTGTAGCTTCAGGCAATCTAGGGCTGAGCTTGTTTGAATAAAATAAAATAAAAACCACCCACCACCATCCCCCCAAGCCCCCTTCCAAACCTACTCAGTTATTCCTTAAATTTGAAAGGGACTTTCCTTAATATCGAAAGCGGTGGTGGATCAGCATAACTGGAACAAACTGATATAGTAATAATAATAAATAAAGGCTATAAGGAGTAGATGTGGGTGAAACAATTCTGCTGTTGAGGGTGGCAAACTGCAGTTGCATTCTGTTCTCTGCACCTGAGACAGAATCTGTCCAAATAGTATAATGTATATGATTCCAGACATTAGTAACTGTGCGTTTAAGTAATATTTTTTCTGTGTAAAGTTTTACTTCTAAGTATATTCTTGTACATTTTGTTAGTTCTCTGAAAACTCTTGAGAAAGTTAATTAAAATTATCAGTTTCAGTTTTGTTGGATTAATGCACTTTTGTCAAGATTCATTCAGGATTTTGTATATTGTGGGTTCTTTTCCTGTACCACAAAATGAAAAAAAAATCCAACTGTATTTTTTACAGTACAGACTTTGTATGTAAAGCTTTAATTGAAGTTTTCAAAATTTTAAAAGTTTTTCCATTGAAATACCTTTGGCTAGTTATTTGAGTCAATAGGTAGAAGTCAAGGCTTTTTGTTTTCTTTTGTTTTCTTTTGTTTTCTTTTAAAATTATGTCTGAATTAGTTTTGTAAAAATTGAGTGTCAATGACAGAAGTTTAAGGTGTCTTTATTGTTAGTTCATTTTTTTGAAATCCTTATGTTCAGAATAGCCTGGCAGTTAAGAAATGGGTTGTGACAGCAATCTTCAGTAGTTTCCGATGGTGATGAGAGCAAAGAAGAAAAATAAAGCATTCAAGGCAATTACCCTGTTGGAAGATGAACAGTTATTACAGCTAGACCTCAGAGGCTGATGCAGGTAGAAAATGCACCCATGGAAGTATGACAGAGGTGCTCACCACACTCACTTGTAAAATCCTTCATTCAATCATCTTGTCACACCAGATGTGTAAGCTGAGGGATTTGTTCATTAGTAGTGTGAAAAAGTGAAGTAAGCTGAAACTAAAATAATTCTGTAGTCACGAGGTCATTATCCTAATCAGGAATAAAGTGGTGGCATAAGTGTAAGAGGGCCAGCATCTGCATGACTGTCACCACTCTGCAACTGGGCATTAAAGTGTCGTGATGCTGCAGAGGCTCTGTTAGAGACTTCAGCTACTCAGCAGAGGATGTGAGTGTGCTCTGGCACTTCAGGATCAGAGATCAATACTCTCTGAAAACCCCAACCCTTGAAGGAAAGGAAATTCATGTGAGCATCTCCTTTGGTGTACCACTAGTTGTACATTCTTTCTCTCTGCGTATCTGAGTTGTTCTTGAACTGAGCTCTCTGAAGTCCAGGGTTTCACAACCATTTTCTTTTAAACTTCTTGATTGCTTGAGTTTGTCTCAGTCTATCAGTGAAGCAAAACAGATGCCTCGTGATTAAAATTGGCAAGGCAACTTCGTTTGAGTTTTTAAATTTGTTGCAGACAGTGAAATTGAAATCAGTCTTTTCTTGGGAGGATTGATTGCCTCTGAAAGTATTTGAATTTTTATTTGTAATAGTAGCTTTAGAATGCAGCTAATTGGCGTGTACTGGAATGTTCTTATACTTGACATTTAAAATCTAACCAACACTGATAAAAGAAATATAAGTAAAAAATTATAGTGGATAGAAATAAATCCATTTTACAATTTGAGCTACTGTAAATGATCAGAGCTCTAATACAAGAAAGATGTATTCAGGTATATTATTGTTCACTGCAATTCCTGTCTATACATATATTCTTTTGTGTGTCTGTTAAACATGATCTTAACATGAAGCCCTTTTTCTCCTAACTCAAAAGCTTTCTCGAAGTTGATGAATGCCATACATAATGGTAAGTTATATTAGAATCTTTTTCAGAGATTCATTTATCACAAAGGGTAGCCTTTTGTGGAAAAGCCTGATTGAAGGTCTGCATATTCTATGGATTGAGTGAAATACAGGTCTGCAGTGCGTCAATTGTTCAGTACTTGAGTGAAAACTTTGTAGATTGTCTGCAGGAGCCTGATAGGTCAATAGTTCCTCAGTTCTCTTTTTATGATCTTTTTGTGTGTGTGAAGTAAAACGATAGCAGTTTTATTCCAGTTCTGAGATTCTTTTCTTTAATTTTGTGAATAGTGTTTCTAGTTCTTCTGTAGTGCTCCATTCATAGGTGTGTTATAGTGGTGTCTACCTCAGGCATTCTCCCACTTGCCTTCCTGACTACTTAAATTACTACAAGTAATACATGTGAAGGTAGCCTTGTTTTGTCCATTCTTTGTTCTGACAGCCTGATGCTGCTCATTTGTGTCACTGATAACAGAACTATCAGTTTCAGAGGGAGAAATATTGACTCTAATGGATCTAATTGCAGCTTCCCTTTAGTATTCAGTATTGGCTTTGTACCCTTATTTCTGTATTCACTGATAGCAAGTGGAAATGAAATATATCTTATTAAATTAGAACTTGGTTTACTCTTTCAAGGCTTTGTTTATTTGTAAGAAACAACCATCTTTACATCATCTTTACAAGTTACTGAAAGATTTTAAACTCTCTCATGAGGCTAGTTTGAAGATGATCAAGTTTATTTCCCAGTGTGATATTTAATTGGTGTCAGGTGATCTGTTAATAAAAATAGGAATTTTTTATCCTTTGGTGTCAGGCATATAGAATTTTCTTATTGCTCTGCCAGTATGTTGGAAGAGCAGTGCTGTATTATATTGACTTGTAGTTCAGCATATGGAAACGAATTTATATGTTTGAAACTTTGCATGGTGAAGTTCTTAGCATTTTAAACTACAGATCATTAAGGTTTTGCTTTTCACACTGTCAGAGCTATGAATTACATCTGTTAGGCAGATGTCTACAGTAGTGGGTCTCTTAAATAATAATATTACATTTAATTTATATTTCATAGTCTACATGTGGTGAGAAATATTGAAATTTCTCTAGATTTGCTTTGCTTTAGTAAAATAGGTTTAGCTTTTTGCCTTTTGATATAGGGTTTCCCTCTCACTCTCCCAGGTATACAAAACACCAGCTTTGAGATGAAGGAAAGCAAGCTCACCATTTTTCTGAACAAAAATAAAACATCTGAAGGGTATCTGACAAAGTGTGCTGAATTTGGAACTTGGTGAGTTTCTGCTATTTTATAAGCAGAGCCTTTTTGCTGTTTAATGTTGAGGAGGTATAGGTTCACAACAGGACAGAATAGAAATGGATGGAATGCCATTTGAGACTTCTTTTCACATTGCACTGTTTGTTTTTTTAAACTAATAGCACAGATGTTAGAAGAACATACATTGCCAAGCAGTAATAATGCTTTATATGACTTACTGTTGTGGAGCAGCATAATCTTCGTGTTTGTTTTAGGATGGTGTTTGGACAGGGTTTATCATTTAACCTACCTTTTTTGGGGGTGGTAGTGATGTTTCATGGTACCTTCCCAGGTTTAAGTTGGTTTCTTTTTATCTCCCAGTATTGCAGGACTTTTTTTTTTTACTCTTCCACCCTAACCACCCGTCACCCCCCCCCATATTGCAGGGCTCATGTTTTGGTAGAAGCATGTATATATATGGGTGAAATCAAGGAGGGTAGGTAGAAATTTTGAAAATATGAACAGCAAGGGAAGATCCTGTCATGTATGTATATAGGATGAAAATAAAGTGTTTAAGCTTGAGATAAATATTTAAATAAAGGAAGATCATTTACTCCAACAGCCTATTCAGATTATGAGTTAGGCAGTCTTGAGGATTGTGTCACTGTCAGTAAGAGGTTTTGATGGAATCTGTATCAGGAACTTGTTTTTCCATTGCACTGAGTTTAAGCTCGCTGCATATCAGCAGGAAAAGACCAGAAAGAAAAACTGTTTTATTTTGAGTGGAGACAAATAGAAGTTTGGAGGAGAGAGGTTTGTTTGTGATAGTTATGCTGTACAGGTGGTGGGCGACGCCTGTCAGTTGAAATTTGGTGTTGACAAACTGTAAAGGAGAAAAAGATAATAGCTGAAGTGTTGAACGTGGTTTGAAAGGGTCTAGTCATGAAAAAGAGGACTAGAAAATGGAGCCATGCAAGCTGTATCCTTCTGGTAAGGTTCCTGCCTTTATAGAAAGGAGTCAAGACACTTCGAGGCAGACAGTGGCACACTGCAGTTTTGCCAGTAAGAGACTTCGTATATTCAGTGCTGTGTTTTGTGGGTTTATGGTCAACTTCTTGTATTTTTCATACTTTTTCAAAAACTTTTAAAAAACCTCACAAAAATTGCAGTTGAGAGATGTGAAGTTTTCACTGCTAATCACTGTGTGATAACAATGTCCTTTGTCCTTCTCAGTCTTACTCTGGACCTTACAGTCAAACTTTTTTGACTTGGCCTTTCATTCTCATTTCTTGTTTTATGGGCCTACTACTGAAAAAGGAGCAAGGGGGAGTACAGACATACATGTCTGTTGATGATTTTAATGCATACTTTAAAAAGAGAGTATGGGAAAAAATGACCTGGTTATTTTATGTTAGAGTTAGCTGTAAATTGTAATGTTTATTGTAGCCTTTCTGTGGCTACTTCTGTTCTTGCTTGTTCTGTCTTCTGTCCATTTGATTTCATACTTCTGTTGCTGTTTTCAGGTCTTTGTTTTTGGTTGTTCTGTCTTATGCTAGTTTTTGAGTTGCAGTGAGGAGGGTTATAGCACAGAACAGACATCCGTTGTGCCAAGTCCCGGTGCTGGGATTGGCTTTAGAAGACAACGCATTTCCAAAGAAACTTCAGTTCTGTAGCCTTTGGCCTCTGCATCTGTGCAGGCAAAATTTAATATATATGGTATGATTTTTTTAACAAGATATCCTGAACTAAACAGAATCTGTACTGAGCATGAATTAAGATTTTGGAATCTAGCTCAAATTGGGCAGAGTTTTTCAGTGTTGATAAAAAGGCATCTGCCTCTATTGAAACATAGAAACAATAGTGCTCAGCTAAACTATGTAAATTGTAAAAAAAGAACAAGATAAGGGCACATTACAAAGTAATTGAAATAGTTCCTTTATGGACATTTTTTTTGAAGTATTGAGTAATTATTGTTTGGTTGTAAAATATTACAACTTTAAGTATAGCTATCTGTCCATGAGATTCTAGAATACCACTTCAAAGCTTTAGCTGTTGCTAATGACAGCTATATGTAGTCTTTCAACAATTTGGGCAAGAGCTGTTCTCCCCTCTCCCAGCTTCCCACTGGAATCCAAAAGAGAGAACTTCGGAGGTAGAAACTCCAGCAAAAGACTGTATTATGTGAACAGTGAAGAGGAATCTACTGCTTCCAGTGACTCACCATTTCAGCACTGAGGTAGATTGCTGTCAGAAGAGTTTGAAGCTATGGTGTGTTTTCAGAGATCTTAAGCAAACACGGTAAATTTTCTCTGGAAATCATTAAGAAATGTAGATCACAAGTGTCATGCTCCCGCTCAGGGAACTCACTAGGTGAGGTTAGAACTGCTTTGGTTTTAGTTTGTCATTCTTAAGTAACTTAGGCTTGTATGTATTGGCTCACCGTACGAAAGTGAACAACTACATAAAAGTTAAGATCTTTATCAATTGTTCTTCCATATCTGTCCAGCTTTTTCTTTTACAAGATCTTTCTGTGCTGTGACATACTTGAACTACAGGTCTTTCCTGTAGTTCTGAGCATATGTGTCTCAGATACAATCATGGAGCTCTTTATCTTAGTGCTCTATTCTAGAAGAGTACTTCAAAACATTTTGCATCAGACTAGAATAAGAATGAAATTCTTAATGCATCTTATTTCATAAAGCTGAATTAGTTATGAAATGTAAACAGGCAGTTATAAAGCATTTCAGTGATTATTGTGGGAAATCATCTGGATCACCTGGAGGAAAGAAATGAAAGGAGGTTTGTCCCTCTGTCAGCTATCTTCCACTGCTACACTATCAAAAAAAGACTACACAGTTTAACTAAGGTATAACTTTGCCATGAGGCATGGTATGAAAAGTTACAGCTGTTCAGAAAGGATTGGAAAAAATTCACTGGGACAAGGTTAGAAGCAAATTTAAGGCTAATAATTACAAAGACTGTTCCTCAAGCTCAAAGTCCATACGTTATAGATTTCTAGAGACTGGGAGAACATTTGAGGGAAGTATTACTACATGCTTGCCCTTTTTTTGTGTACTTTGGTAGCTATTATTGTTCGCTGTTAGAGACAGATACAGTGGGCTAGAAAAATGACACGGTTCTCCCAGTGTTCCTAGATCAGCATGTCATTCACCTGTCTTCTTGTGTCACATTTAAACCTTTTCTCTCAGAGAGCAAATTCATCTTGAGTTGGCTATGAAAAATGTGGGTTTGAGCCCTTCTGCAGTGGAGAGCTGTAGTGTAAGACCTGTATCGGCTTGGAATAATTGGAAGTGGGAAAAGGCACACTGCACCAGGAAGTTGTAACCTTTCTGACAGAGGTTTAGGCAGTTTTGAAATGTTATACTTAAAAATCTGCATGTGGAAATAAAAGACTAATTGAAGGCTGTGCACTGAGCTTGGTCTAAACAACTTGTAAGTGTTGTTTCATGTTAGTTCGCTGGTATATGATTCCTTACTGTTGCAATGTATTGAAGAGTGAGTTCTGTATCACTGATGACATGTGTGGTCATTAACGAACGTGGAGTCAAGTATAAAATACCATTGTTCACTCTCACAGGTGGGACTAGCTGAACACAAGAGTAGACCATTTTGGTAGCTACACAGATCAGTTCCGATCCTTCAACCTTATGCCATTATTGAATACATTTCTGAGTGACTGTAGACAGCTGTACAGTCAGGGTTTTGAACATAGGGATGGGAGTAGGCAGAAGAGATTGACTGAACATCTTTTACTGGCTGAGCTGTCAAGGATTTGAGGATAACTTTAATGGAGTTTGATAGCAGACTTCAGGTATTTGCTATATATGTGACTTGGCTATGTTGAATT
The DNA here is from genome assembly GCF_001715985.3 of Manacus vitellinus. NCBI lineage: Eukaryota > Metazoa > Chordata > Aves > Passeriformes > Pipridae > Manacus > Manacus vitellinus. Next base: position 37,358,787 of record NW_021940535.1, read on the forward strand.
GTTTTCTTCAGTTATGTCAAGGTTCTTGTCTCAAAACTCTTGTCAAGAGTTTTGGTCTTTGTATATAAATCTGATCTATAGAGTATAGAGTATTCTCAAAGTGAATAATTGTGGCAGTCTGCCTTCTGTCAGTAGGTATGAAACTAGAACAGTTGTTCCAGTTTGAAAACTTGCACACTTGTATCCTCCCTCCTCCCCTCTACCCCCAGCAGTATGTACTCTTTGGGTACTTCGAGTCTGGGAGCTTTTTTTCCTTCTGCCTCATCATGGAGAGTACTCAGAATGCCCTTCATGAATGGAGGGCATTGACTATTGATCTGTGATAGGCTGTTGTGCTTCCATCAAAAATGGATGCCCAGTTACTGAAAGGGAGGGGAATGGTAGCCTGTTATCCAGCTGCAGATTGGGAACTTGCATTACTGTGCACTTCTTGAACTGTTACTGCAGAATCTTTTAGAAACCTGTCTGAAGGTGAACTCTTACCACTTTGTTCATCAGCTGCAGGAAAACTGCTTGATAATTTCTTAGATTTCAGATTTCTTCATGAGGGAAATAGATTGATCCTTAGCATCCAAGCTCATTATCTCATAAACTGAAATGGAATTCTGTTGCTAGCTCAGCAGTTTCATATGTGACTTTCTTCTCCTTTTGGACAACTGTCAAAATAACTTGTTTTTATTTGCTTGTGTTTTGCATTAGATTCACTTTAGTTTATATCCATATTACAAAGTAACGTAGAGGGGTACCTCTTCCACTGTTAAATTTTACTGGAATAGAACATGTTTGTCCTTATATAACAGAACTTAATTTTTTCTACAAGTTTAGTTACTAATTAATGGACTGCTTTATGCAAAGGCACTTTTTCATTTTGCTCGATATAGAAAGTTGTCAGTGGGTTTAGGGGAGACTTTTTGAGATTACCACAGGAAGTGAAGGTGCTGAAAATGTGTATATAGCTTCAGTTTTTGTAAAGAAGTTCTTATGACTCAAAATCCCCTTTTATTATTGTGAGTTCTGCTATAACGCCCCTTGAGATTGTTGTGCCTGCCCCGTGTCCATCTGTCCTCCCCTAAGTAGCAAGGTTCTCTAGTTCTGTGCAACTTTTGTGGACTTGTAAGTTTACATTTTAAAAATAACCTCCTTGACCATACACTGCTTATTCCTGAAGTTTTGGCAAAATGCTAAGATGAGCAACCTGTGACATATTTCAGATAACTTCCTCTTTTCACAATTGTTCCAAGAGTTCCAAATTACTGACCTACAAAAGAAAATACAGCTTTAGGGAGAACATTTTCCAAGCTTCCTAGGGAAGCAGTCTACCCGTTGTCTCTTGATTTTGGCCCACAGTAAGCTTTGAGTTTGTTGTCCAATTTTTAGCAAAAAAAAAGGAGTCTAAAACATGTAAGTTCCTGTAATAGGAATGGACAGTGTATGGCTACAAAAGTAATCGCTGCCTGTTTTGTCTCTTGCTGAACTAGGCAGTCACCAGCATAGGAAGGGAATGTGAGGGATAACGGAGGGGGCTGTAGTACTGGAAAATAAGAACTGAGGATTTCATAGCGAGATACAGAAATTGTGGTGGGAAAGCTTAATGTATCAGTGTCATTTGTGAGATGCAACACTGTTGAAAGTCAGAATTTAATCTCTTATATTAAGTCTTATGCTCATGGAACTACTTACTTTTGCAATTTTGAATAAAATCACTAAAATCGTGATTTTATCACTGTGTGTCACCTGGTGGATGTTGCTGCAATGCTAGTTCTTAGTTGAGGCTGTTTTGTTTTTCACTATTCTTGAAGTTCTTTTTTTTTCTCTACTAGCTATTTTGTCATTGATTGTCAGCAAAAAAAGAATGCATTTTTTCCCCAATATGCATTATCTGATGTGTTCTCTGCTCTACAGTACTACACAGGCAGTTACTTGTTGTCCAGAGATGCCTTTTTTTTTGTTGTTGCCTTTTTTTAAGCCTTTCACTCCAACAGTGCAGGCTCTATGTACATTTTATCTGTTAGAACCTGAAATCAGTGTTGTGCAGCTGTGCTCGTGGTGTTACACACGGTCAGAGTTTACCTGAACAGGGTTACATTTCTGTTTCCACCTGGAGCTGAAAGAACTGTGTTCTCTTTAAAATGCTGAAGATTATATTTGACCATGCTATTTATGCCTCTGGCTAATTACACAATGCCATTCATCACAAGTTTTAGCTACTTGGCTTTTCAGTAATATGGGAAGAAAGTCAAGGTGGTTGGTTTGTTTTAAACATCAGTGTAGTTTACAGTGATTTGTTTAGGGTTTCGTTATTATTCATTCCTGATCCAGAAAGGGATTTCTCTCTCCCCAAACCCCAAAGGACAACTCAGTGCATTTGAGACATTTCTAATGTGTTCTGTCTTGGCTTTCTAATATGATATGCACCTAGTTTTTACACAAGTTTTTTTGAAATGGCGTGAAAATCAAGGATTTATTTGTATTTTTAGCATACAGTTCTTATTTGAATGCTCGCATGGAGTAATATCTTGGTTGCATGACTAGTTCCAGAAGGTGCATGTACTTTATGTGTTAAGTAAAGTATTGCTGAATAAAAATACTTATCCCAAACAGAGTGTGCGGATAGGTCATATTTGTCCTGTATTTTGCAACAGCAACAAATAGTGTTTTTAATACTACTGCAGCTACTGGCATCAAATATTAGCTTACCTCATTCCACTGGCAAACTAGTTTACTGCTTGTTTTTCTTTTGAAATATTTTTTATGCCTGTGATTTCATAACTATATGCTTGTATTCCAGAATTTTATTTTTAAGAGGAAGAATAAACCTTATCATTAAAATAGAAGCAGCAGAAGCTCTGCAGTTACTAAATGTGTAAGATTTTTAAAAATTAAGAAAAAATCTACAAGAGCTTTAAAATTTTGGAGTTGTTTTCCCTTTCTGGCAAAATATCCTACTTTTTTAGTACTTGACTCTCACCAAAAATTTTGTTTTCTCCTCTCATTACTATTGATATTTTATGAGAGTGATAGTATTTGTGGTGATGAGCTCTTATGATTTCATCATAGGTGTTGTGATATTTCATTATTTTTACTCTTAAAACGTATGGTTCCTGAAGCCTGATAATTGCATGAGAATCTAATATTTTTCAAGAATGTTTGTATGTTTAATTGTTTTCAAGCATTCAAAAAACAAAGGGGCAAATCTCATCCTTTTTATTAATTTGAAATTGCTGATCAAAAGCAGATAAATCTTTTGAGGCCCTGGGCTATATTTCAGCTTTCGTGGTTGTAGTTGTATCACATGTAAGAGTAGACTCAGTATCAAGGCTGTTTGTTAATCATGTAATTTTGGTGGTGTGCAGGGACAAATTGGAGCAGGATCCATAAAACGTACGGTGTAGTTAGATGAGGCAGATAACACTGGGAAAAGATCATGGCAAAGTGAACAGTTTAAGGATCTTAACTGCTAATAGTGCCAAACTGTAGATTTTGGGGATGGAGACAAAAAAAAAAACCAAGGAGGGAGAGGTGTACTAAGTGGAAAAAGATACAGAAGTCAGAAGAACAGCAGAGCAGGTATTGAATTGCACTGTAATGAAGAGATTGGGGAGAAGATGACAAGTCACTAACCTTGGTTAGGCAGGAAAAAAGTATTGTCAGGATGTGTCTTCAGCTGTTTTTTCGTATCTTCTTTCTCTACTGGGACTGGCTGATTTTCTCTTCCATTTTTCTTGACAGTTAATGGAGGCAGGGAATTTAAGATGCATCAGTGTTTGCATATTATGTGTGGGTTTGGATGATGTTAGTCTCCCTTGACTGCCTGTGCTCAGAGGGATATCTGGGTGGCAAGTGGTGTTTTAACATTGAGTATCTTCTTATTGTCACTGCCTTCTTCAAATCCTTATTTGTATGAGTGACAAACTAGCTCCACCCTTTGCCTTCTAACTGGCATTTCAGTTCTGTTGCTTTTTTTGATCTAACCATGTTCATTCTACTTCTGTTTACTCCCTGTGGCACTCTTCCTCTAACTGCAGTTCAGTGCTACCATGCTTGATATTCCTTGGCCAGCTGACAGCTCACTTATCTAATGCACGTGGAGCCTAACGGTTTCATAGACAGGTACTACTTCTTGTCCTGGGCTTCTGGTCACTAGGGGTTTTTTTCCCAACCTCTATAATGAACTTTACCCTGCATGTAGATGAACAGAAGTAATGGCTTCACAGAGGGGTATGAACTCTTCCTATTTAAATTGCTAACGTGCAAGTCTGACTAATGTTAATGTATTTAGTCATTTGTTTGTTGACTGTTCTAGCAGAAATGTTAGTCAAGCATTCATATAGATCATGGATGGAATTTTTGTTTGTGAATAAATGAAATACCACCAGTTCTATGGGCAAATCTGAGTACTTCGTCCTCAGACTTGCTGTCAGTATTTTTCTGAAAAAGCACAAGCAATCCTTAGCTGCCAAAATTACAGTTTTGGATAAATGTATGTTGTTTAGAAACATTTACTTTAAAGTTAAAAAGTATTTTTTCCATTTGTGTGGTGTATGTTCAGTTATATAGCCCAATACTTCATTCTTTACTTAACAGTAATTCATTTAAAGAACAAGCTCTGATAGCAGACTCGGCCGAAGGCAGGCATTTTAGCCAAAAATTCTGCTACTGTTAATATTTGAGCAGTTTGTAACGCACAGAAGTATTTGATTTATCACACGTTTTACAAAAACTTAATACTGAATCAATCTGTGTTCCCTGAACTGTAGAATGTCAAATGACAAGAGCACTTTTATCAATCAGCATGGTTAGAATTTCAACACAGGAGCTTTCTGCATTATGTATTAAGTGATCTTGTTTGTCTTGATTAATTTTTCTACTGCATATTTACATGGTTACTAGAAAACTAAGGGAGGAGGAGAGAGAGATGCATGTAATCGTTTTTGTAATTTTTTTCAGGTATTTTTAGCAGCAATGATGTAGCAGTATCATTTCCAAATGCAGTATCTGGCTCAGGATCTAGCACTCCCGTTTCCAGTTCTCATTTACCTCAGCAGGCTTCAGGGCACTTGCAGCAAGTGGGAGCTCTATCACCTTCAACTGCGCCTTCTGTAACTACTGTTTTTGCTGCAACTCAGGTAAACTATCACAAGAGTTTAAGATAGCAAACCATGTTATTGACCTGCTTATTTTCAATATTAAAAGGAACCATAATTTGTTTGGAAAATAGGTTAATAAACATTGTATTTGTTGTGAAAATGTTATAGTGACTAGAAGTTCCCCATGATATTACATAGTCTCATCTTTGTTGAGCACATAGATTTTTTTAAAAAATAGTCTGAGGAAGTGTTTAGTAATAATGACTATATTGTGACCAGTAGTAAAAATTTTATTTACAAGTCTTTTATCAGAACCAATCAAGAAAGGATTTAAAAGAGGAAAATAGTGTAAAGTTTTCCATGTTTTATGCAAAAATGCTGGTATCAGTTAAAGAACAGAGGGTTTGTTTGGGATATTTGACAAATGGGCAATTAAGGCTAGCCCTGGCAGAGATGGCCTTGATAACAAATGAATGTTGACATGTTATAGGTTTGTATATGAGAGGTCATGCAAATGAAGTTATGTAGCTCATGTTTGATGATGAAGGAGTAAGGAAGACATGGGAGAAGTGCAGAACGGTGGCATAGTAGAAGTAATGAACTAAAAAAAATATCTTTATGATAGTATTTTGTATGAATTTAAGTTGGACAAGATTACATTAGCAAGACAAGAGAGTCCAAAGTTATAGTTGGAGAAAGCCACCAAGGTTAGTGTGCAAGTATGAAGGAATGCTACACTGGATAAGATGATTTTATATTTCTTGTTTCTTGTATTTTTCATTTTATAATGGGAATCTTACAATGAATGTATCAAATATATATCTTTTTGTGTGCATACAAGCAATAAGCTTTTAAAGAGTCTGCAGTGATTTAAGATAGTGGATATAAACATGAAGAATTAAAATCAAGCTTAATGTGTGTGTATGAGGATGAGTACAGTACATGTATAGCAGCAATACTTTGTGAAGATAAACACAGAATACATTTCAGTGTCAAATAACAAGTTGTTTTAGGTGCCAGTTCATATTTTTATATAATTGTTCTGAACTGGTTTCCTAAAGATATAAGGTGGTTTCACCCAAAAACACATCTCTTTTGCACAAATTGATAGAAATTACTTTCAAGAAATGAATTAAAAATATGGTGCTTTGGCAAGTTCTCTCTTTTTTTTTTTTTTTTCACTTCCAAAGATCATTACACACTGTTACTCACTGAAGACTCTTAAATTGAACAGTCTGGAGATACAAGGAGAGGTTGTGTCATAGTTTATGCAGGTGAAAAGATTTTAAAAAACCCCAAATAAGTGGATGCTCAGTTTCCACAGTGGAGAGGTTTGCCATTGGTGTCTTGGAAAGACTTGGCCTTTTGTGCTGCTCAGTGTACTCATAAATGATCTGGGGAAGGGAGGAGGAACAGACACCAAGTTTCCTGATTCTGATGGGTTATGCAATGAGCCATTATGAAGATCAGCTGTCACAAACTGCTGAAAGACCTCCCCAGCCTGTGTTGACAAGGTAGTAAGAGGGCAAATAAAGTCCATGTTAAGGGGAGAGGGCAGTTTCTATTCAAAACAGATAGGGTACATGCCACAAGAGGTACAAGAAGAGCCATGGCAGTGAACAATGGCAAAGAACATCTTTATAAGGAGTGAGTAAATAGTGAAGGACTCGTGGCCTGAAAAAGAGACACTGAGATGGGATAAGACAAAGGTCTGTAAAATCAGTTGACATGGAAAAGTTAAATAAGCAAGAGTGGTGCACCATCACTTCTATTTGTTAACCTCTGTCAGAGGATAAACATCAAAAAGCAATGGGACAAACCCCATATTTAGCAGTCAGGAACAGAAATACCATAGTATTTTTTTAGCTCTTGTTGTCACAAAGAGAGAGAAGTATACCCTAGGAGATAGACTTTCTCTTACTATTTAGCTGAACTAGAGAGCCCTCCATAGGTTAAGTGCTTGAAATTCCTGTCCTTTCTTTGCCTTTGTTGTTTGGGAGTTGCCTTGGGGGCTTTTTTTTCCTCTCCCCAAAGAAGCAAAGAAGTTATGTGTCTTACCTCACTACCAAACTTGTTTTCAAGTGGTTGCAGATTTGCTTCTCAGAATCTTGGTCACAGGTACTATCATTTAAAGAGCCTTTTGGTTCTGAACTATACAGAGAGATTCAAATGGTGAGAATCTTTGGTTGACAACCTTAAAGGTGAGGTCCTGGCTTTGAACAGAGAATTAACGAACTCCTCCACTGCTTCAGTGAGTCTTTTTTCAGTATAAGGTCCTTACTAGTTTGAAGAGATTCAGTCGAGAGAGCCTAGTTTACCATGCAGTTGTTCTCCAATTGAAGCAAACCTTTTTTTTTTTTTTCCCCCCCCCCCCCCCGTTTTAGCATAAATGACTGATTACATGTGAAGGGTTAGGGTTTACCTACTTAGTTCTGCAAAGTTTCATCAGAGTGCAGTGTCTACTTAGTGGGCTCTTGTGGATGTAGTCCCAGTGTTTACCCACCTCTTGACCATGGAAGTATTCAAATAAGAGTGTGCCAATATATTTTTTGTGTAGTGTTCTGAAAACTGTCACCTTAGGTTTTAAGCTAAGCTACCTCTATAGCAGGTAAAAAGTAGTAGTTAAAAAATTAGATTTTACTTAAACTACTATTACTTAAGAGAGCAAGTATAACCAAACCTTGGCTGCTCAATTATCTAGTCAGGGTGGCAGATGTGCAATTGGAATAGCCTCTAGGATCTGCTGTTAAGATGTATCCTGTAAGATTTCAGCTGTTTTCCTAGATCTCTGTTGGATGTTTGTAATTACAATTTTGGAGACATCATAAATTTGCCAATTTTTGATGGATTTTTTTTTCCTTTTTTTTTAAAAGACAGGGTTTTAAGAAATTCTAAAGAGAAGGTCTTGGGAAAAAATATGTTTCCACAGAATTAGTATCAGAATTAGCTGATATATTTTGATTAGGATGGTATGATAGGCCCCTAGTACAGAAAATTTTGTTCATAGTATTAAAAAAACTTGCAAGCAACTGCCCTAAATTAAGTAATAATAACACAAAATAATGATACTATTAAATTTAATACTACTCAAAATAACGAAAAAACTTATTTTTAATAACTTTATATGCCCATATAAAACTTCAGCAATCAGAACTTCGAAGTGCTGCTTTTTCCTTCAGCAACTAAACAACACTGATTTTAAAGCTTAAAAAATCTCACAACTTGAAAATCCTGGATTTTGATTTTTTCATTTTATTGACCAGTATGATAGTTCCCATACTGTAGTTTTTGTTTAAGACAAAAATATAGTATGGGCCTTGTTACAATCCCCTTTTCTGTCTCATTTTCTTTTCTCTCATACCACTCATAATTTTTATTCCAATCTAATAAATCCAGAAGACATTATTAACTTGTGTTTCGTGCTGTGCCATAACTGAATTTAAGTGCTGGTGTTGTTCACCAGGTGGGAATCATTGGACTAGTAAAAATGCCACTTGCTGGAAATGCAGATTTTTTGCATCCTGTTCTTTTTTATATGTCTTGGGCATAGTCTCACATAGATTACACTGCTTAATTCAAGTGAGGCTTTATTAGCATAACAATGCATTTAATAATTGCAAGAATGTAGGAAAAAAGGGATACAGGAGAAAAGGGGAACAGTCCAGTCCACACAAATATTTGCTTCTGGTTTTCCGTGAATTGATCCTCTTGACATGTTTGTGGGTACTGCCTTGTTTGTATGTAACAGCAAACTACTGTATCCCAAACGTCTGTCTTTCCTCTCTGAAGTGTATGTTTAACTTCTACATGGTCATGTAAACTTTATATGTGTCCTCTGTTAAAAAAACCATCACTTTCTTGCATTTGGATTTTGAATATAGTCTGAATTTTTTCCTTTTAAGCCAGCTCACAAAGTTGCACCACTCTAAGGTCCTATGCTCAGTTTTTATCTCAAAGATTTCGTTGTGTTTCATAATTATAGCAAAAATGTCTGTCAGCCTGTTATGCTGTTCTGTAACAGTTTGCTGTATTACTCTTTGTGATAAGTTATTCTTAGTGATTAACATATGTTCATAGAAAAAGCAGTGACCTGGGAGCCTCAGTATCTTCTGGCATTGCACAGCAAGATTTGTTTTATTTGTCAGCAAATGATTGTTAGATTGAAAAATTATTTTTCCCCCAAATTTTTGCTTAGTAGATTTAGTATTATATAACTGAATGTTTGCTACTTTGGTTGGGATTGAGACTGAAATGGGTTGAGCTTTCTGTTCTTTTTGATGACTTAAATGAGTGAAATTACCCTATTGGTGCTCTATGGTCGATTGTTTCTGGGATCTCCATGTTCTGAAGGCAGGATCAAACTGCAGGATTGGAAGTAAAGGTTTTGACTGGGTTTTCTTCAGTCATTGATTATTAAAGCCGTTTAGTGTCTCAGACTGTATTGCTTTTAAGAAAAAATGCATTTAAGTGTTTTGTCATCTCATTTCAGTAGTATTTTTAGTGGGAGTGGAAATGGCACATAGTAGTTTGCTTAAATATACAGCCTTTTGCTTTAAAAATTTGTAGCTCATCAAGTTTTTGGGTTTGCTGTCATATGATTCAGTAAAGTAGGATCTTTACATTATAGTAATCTCAGTTTATTCAGAATTTTTCAGGATTTATTCTTTTGACAATTCAATATAAAATTTTGACTTTGCAGATGAATTTTTTCATTCTACTGCGTGATGGTATCTCTGCTCTTAGTGACTGTAATAAGCACATCTGTGAGGCATTTTCAAGCAATATTGCATACACCGGCCACTAACCTCTTCTATAGATACAATCCAAAAGATTTTCTCTTTCTTACTTTTTTTTCCTGCTGCTGCTACTGGATTATTATTTCTTCTTTTTTTTCCTCTGCAGCTTCTGTTTTATTTTCTACCTAAATTCCCAACCCTTACTTTATGCCTTGTACTTCCTTCGCCACAGAGGCAGATAATGAAGAAGGAAAAAGCCAAGAAGTGTCTGTAACAGCAGTCCTTGTAGCTTGCACAGAGATAGGGAAACTGAATAAATAGTTGCTGTTTGTTATTCTTTTACATCCAGGATTTATTTGTGATGACATGATAGGTCCACTTCTGCATAGTGTAATGAAGTACTGCCTCCAGGGTAGAGACGTGATAATTGGGAAGGTAGGTGCTGCTGCTCAGTTGCAATGCTGAGTGAAATAAGTTTCTTTTTATCACTTCCATTGTCCCCTCTGAAGTTCATTTGGCTTTACTCCCCTTAGGAGCAGTAGAAAAACAGCAGGGCTTTCTTTAGCATTCATATAGTGGTTATCCTTTGTCTGATCCAGCTTTTAGAGGGAGATAAGGCTTACTTTTTTCCAGTAGATTTGGAGTTATTTGTTAGCAACAGAGGAATGTGAAAGCTCAGGAATCCTGACATTTTTTCAGGTTGTGAATGTAGGGCACATGATGTTTCAGATGTATCTGTCCTGAAGTTTATATTTTCTCACTTTCTGAATTTAATCTAGTCCCTAATTTTGGATCTCTGTAGTCCCCTGCTCTTTCTCCACATCACCAGTCTACACTATTTTTGGCTTCCTGTTCTAGTGGATTTTTTTTCTTGTCATAGTTTAAGTCTGCTCATCATTTTGCATGCTATCAAGGGACTTTCTTGTCCTTTTTATTTTATATTCTAGCACTCATGGGAAAATAAATGAAAATACAGGAAATAGGAACTCTATATTTAGTTCTTGTCCCTATCAACAGAGAAGATAGGAGCAGTTTGGGGACTATTCTTATTTATACCTTCCACAACAGGAGTGGAATTATGAAGGAATTTGAGAGTACATCTTAAACAAATACCCTTTGTTTCTTTGCTGAAAATTAAAGTTGAATGGAGTTTTTGCAAGTCTTCAGGAGAGAGATTTGGGCATTTTCATAGGACAGTAAAATGCATCTTCCTGATTGATAGTTCTTCCAGGTTTACAGTTGTAGCCTCAAATTATGGATCTCACATTCTCAAATTCAGTATGGCCAAGGAAGGTACTCTTGCAAGACTGTTTCCCAGTCTTGCTCAGAGAAACATGCTCTATTTCCTGCTGGTTTGGTGTTTGTGGTGGGTTTTGTTGTTATTGTTGTTCTGTTTTGTTTTATTTTTTAATATTCAGCTCAATGTAAACATGAGGAAGGAAGGAAAGTTTCAGGTTAATAAGCATCTGAATTTTGCTAGAGCTGGGCAGGCCGGGAAACAAGGCAGCAAGGGAAGTTTCTGGGCCATCCTCCCTGTGGATACTCTAGAAAATGGTGGGTCTAACAGCTGTTAATGTTTAATGAACTTTTCTTTGGGGAGTAGAATGAGTACACGAAACAAGACAAGTTGCCCCCAGTTGCAGGACTTTGGGATGTGACAGATGTGACAATCTCAGACTGTAGTAACCTGCATTGGATGGTTGGCTGCTTAAGTGAGTTTCCTGCTTCACTCCTGAAGGTGCACATCACAACAATGTGGAAGTTAAAAGTTAGTGTAGAGTTTGCAATGCAAAGGAACTTATCCTATTTATATTAAATTGCATTAGACAAGTAATCAGAGATGATTTCCAGAACTTAGGAAGAACTTGACTCTCATTTTACGTTTTTTTCAAGCCACTTTCTGAAGTCTGTTTCTTAATATAGAAATCACTGAGATATTGAATGCCATAAGAGCTCTTAGGTAGTCCAGAGTGCAGATAGGATAGATTTCTACTGCATATCTGCAAAGCTAGTAACAACTGAGTGCCTTGTGGTGACACCTCTCACCCCTTAGTAATTAGTCATTAAGGTAAAGCATAGACAGTGATTATGGCAATATGTTAATATATTGCTAAGTTTCCCCAAAATAAGCAAGTTCTATTAGTTCATTTTTTAAGTTCAGTTTCTACATTGTCATACTGTATGTGGTGGTGGTGTGAGGTTTTTTTGTTTCCTTTGTTGTTTTTTTAAAATGCAAAACAGTACCCAATTTTACCAATTTGAGGTCAGTTGGGTGTATTTTCTGCATTTTTCTTTTTAAAGATGATTTGTAGGAGCTTTAATATGAGTGAAAATTAAAAAGAGAATAATAAAACATCTGGAGGTATGTTGCCAGGTATGGAGTGATGTTGCATGGCTTAAGCAGCATCCTTACAGAAAAAGGAAATTGTGCCTTTACTGTGGTACTAGAATTCTCTAATCAATAGAAATGGTGGATACATGAAAACCAGTTAACATATGTTATGTTACTATCAAAACACCTTGATGGTAATGTCTCTTGAAAGAGGTTCCTGCTCACCGGGTCAAAGGTAAAATATCAACATGGACCACAGACTGTTTGGATGCTGAAATTTCTCAGTTCTCCTTATCTCATAACTTAAAAAAAGATATAAAAGGAAAAGTCAGCACAACCAGAACAAAAAGAAATCATTCTTAATAGAATATGTTGCTCATCTTCGGGACTCACTGCCACAGGAAATTGCCAACTCTGGAGATTTAGAAAGTGTGCTAAATGCATCCCCACAGTATGTTGTAGACAGAGAGGTTTAATATTGTGGTTTAGGGTGTCAGTGCTAAACAGTGACTTTTCTTCCAAAATATTTGTGTCACAGCCACTTAAATTTGAGTCTTGCAAAATTAAAAATGTAAAAGAACTGTGCTAGTAAAGGTTTTTGCTTTGACTTTTCTTGTTTCTCACTTAAAAGAGGTTTTAATTCCTTGTTACTTCTAGGAAAACGGGTAAAAATCTAATTTTCTTCTCATGCAATCTAACTGAGGATTTTTGGGGTGGGGGTAGATGAGAGTGGTAAGGAGCAAGAATTTACAGCCAGAGGGAAAATTCCTTCTAACATGTGACTCAAGTAGAAGAACAAAGGAATCATAGTTGCAAGTAATCTAGTATTTAGCCCAATGAAAATCTTTACTTTTTGTGTTTTCCTCTTGCTTCAGTAAGATTGTCTTCGGGTAGACTTATGCAATATAGAAGTAGTCTGAAAGGCAGTTGCATGATTTTGCACAGGCTGCATGCTGAGACAACTGCATCAATGTTTCAGTCTAGCAATAAATGTTTTCTGCCTTCAAGCTGAAGCTTATTTAGCTTGGCTTATCTGGTGCTGCTGTAGCAACCATCAGTCTCCAGGCAACTGAGGCACATTGACCTCTTCGTTGAACTGAGTGTAGCACTACTTCAATTTAGTTGCCTGAGACAATAGTAATGGTGTTGAATGTGAAAAATGTGAAATTTTCTAGTTTATATGCAATGGAAATAATAAAACTCCTTGGATGGAACTGAACGTGTAGGTCTGACTTGGAAAAGATTTCAAGTTTACGCGGTGTGTGCTTTGTTACAAGCTGCAAAGTTGGTTGCTGAGTCAGTGTCCTTATAGGCCTTCTATAAATGTTGAGAATCTTGCAAGCATTTTTACACAGCAGCAATTCTGCTACTGTAGATGTTTCATCACTTAAATAGCAAAGACTGTTGAGGTTTATTTAGTTACTTAAAATGTCAATGTTTGTGAACAAAAGTAGCTGATCTTTATTATTACTCTTTCTGAAATATAATTTTTCAAGTAGTTACTTTTCTCTCAGATCCATTATTTGCCATATTACAAGTGTCTGACTTTCTTTGGGATACTAATATGAAGAAAAGAGATTACTGAGTTTTTTCCCCTAATAAAGCCATTTTCTCTGCTAGTCAATATGAGAGTGAAATTGAGATTCCTCATAGAAAGGTTAAGGTTCTTAAGAAAAACAGATTCTTGGGCAAGACAGTGCTTCCATTGTCTATGTAGAGCACATACAGGTTAAGTGCTATAAAGAGAGAGGTGGATGGAAAGGATGGAGGAACAAACTTGAGGTAAAAGGGATTTGTGTTGAAATGATAGTTCTGTTTTCAGTTAGGTCTGTGGGGGAGCTGGAGGAATCCCAGGGTCTTACTTCTGTAAAGCCTCCTTTAAAAAAAAACAACCTAAGCCTACTACAAAACAAACAAACAAAAAAGCCTAGACAACAAAACCAACCAACCAAAAAAGACCTCTTAATGAAGTAGCATTCTGGTTAGTTTTTGTACAAGTCTCTTTTTTATGTCTGGTATATAACTAAAGAGATTTTAACTGTTAAAATATTATATAATATCCAGGTTAGTTAACATGGAGGAGAGGAATAAACCAGTAGTACAGTTGAGGTGATAGTGTTTTCACATTACTGGAAGATAGGCCTTCTATCCATGTAGTTTTTAATGACTTGATGTGCCCTTGTTGTACACTGGGCAGAGGTATAAATTAGTTTCTGTAGGTGTGCCATTAATTTTTCATTTTGCCTTTCAAATCCCACTGTGTTTCCTGGTTGCATTCATTCATACCTTTCTTGGAAAATATTTGAGTGCTGCTGTTTGAAGGTTAGGTGGTTTCATTTAATTGAAAGATTTATTTGTACGTTTAATCAAAACAATTGATTCTCAAAGACGGTATTTGATTATTTGCTTGTTCGTAAGTGAGAGTCTTCATTACAGCTGGAAGCTCAAAGTTGTATTTTTGTTAGTAACAGAAAAAGTACTATTGATGTGAATATTGTATCCATACAGGACTTCATAAACTCTTTTTCTGACTTAATTTTAACTTTTCCAGCCTCCTAATTAAACTTATAAAGAGTTAATTCTTTTATTTCAGCCAGGTAGTGAAAACATTTATTGTGTAATTGGACCTTGATTATCTGTTTAAGAAAAACCTCGGACTTTTTTAAGGGCTTCAGAGTGCTTGGATGGTAAGGATGACAGTATGGGAGGGTTATCTTTTTAATCTCAGTATTGCTTTCGTAGAATGAATGAGTAAAACACTGCAGTGGCTGTTGGGGGTTGATTCACATTGATGATGTGTGATAGCAGGTGAGATGAGGTTAGCTGTAAAAATTTGCTCTTTGCTTTCAGTCATCTGTAGTTCCTGTAGTCTGTTTTAATCAGTTGGTCAGTATAGTTTGCTTGAAAATTAATTAATTATGTTCAACTTATAATTTATGACAGCCAAAATGTGTATTAATAAGATGTAAATGAAACTATGAGTTTAGTTAATATATGTAAATATTTTAAATATAAATATCATGCTGCAGATTAATATTGTGTTGTGCTAGTTGTTTTGAAAAGATGATAATTTCCAGAAGAAATGTGGAAACAGTGCTTGATTAAGGATCTTCCGAGTTGTCCTCCATTCCATCTGTATTTCTTGGCATATAGGAAAATAAACAGGAATTTGGAATTGTTTTTTTCATTAGAAATAAGGTCTAGATAAGATTTCTAAGCAAATTCATATTTGTGGTGAAAATTTTCAAGAGTTGTGTTGCAGCAAGTGATCCATGAGAAGTTGTTGTTGTGGCAGACCTTCCTCTTGGGCTCCCTAGCTGCTTTGTTGTGTTGCATTCCCTGTGGTCTGACCACCCCCTGTGGGTGTGCATTGCCACCCCAGATGAACAGCTGACCCACAGTTCAGAGAAGGCAAGTGATGATGGGTATCAGTGGTTCCCTCACATCTCCTAAATGAAGTTAAAGGTACTGAAAGAAGGAAAGGAAGCAATAGCATATTCTTCCCATTGCCTTCAATACGCAAGCAAAGGCCTTAAAAATTCCAGGGATAAAAATAATATTTCTTCACTTGTCCAAGTTAAGCCAGGAAGCATAAGACCAGGCTACTTTTGCTGCTGTCGGTTGACAGGCAGTTCTCTTAACTTCTCAAGAAAAGCAATTAATTTATATATATGCATATTATCAATTTTTTATTATAATTATGTGCCTAGCATTAATATGTGTTCATATCTAAGCTCATTTAATTGCAATGCAGGTTTTAATTAATTAATACATTGTTCAGATAAATGTTGCTTGTCATAAGACGAAAATACATGAGCTTAAGATGACTTCTAGATGAAGTAAGCTGATGTTAATACTTGGTCTAGTGCTTGAATTTCCTTTCATGTTTCATGAAGCTCGACAACTGCACAGAGAGCATTAGTAACATCTTCTCAGAAGTGTAGCAGAAAAGCTTGCAGAAAATGTAGCTTTTAACTTCATCTACATCAAAATCTTTTAAACTACTTTACCATAACTAGTTGTTTGTGGTATCTAATGCTCTTTATTTCTTAACTTTGTGTTAATAAGAACAAGGGAGAGTTTTGTGCTCTATATCCAGCATCGTGCTGTGATGAAGAACCTCGTCTGATTGGTTAATGGTATGACCCCAACCACAGGAACAATGATATGTTTTTATTTTAAACAAGAAATAAAATTAACCTTTGAAATTATTTCTGACAAATAGATATTGGCGGAAATAGGTAATTAGGTGATCTGTCACTAATTGTAAAGCATCATGAGATGTAACACAAAGCTACAATATCGCAGTGACTATTTTTAAAGCAGAGGGGAAAAGGGATGTTGATTGGGTATAAACTGATTAAGAAGCTGTCTTGGAATTGGTTGTTCCGGCCATCCTTGTTGTCCTATCATGAAAGGAGGAGAGTTCAGTAATGGTTTAACTACAATTAAATCCCTCCCCTTTCTTTATGGAAACTCAACTGTAGGCATTTCAGCATTAGCCTAAACAATGGTTTTGAATATGTTAAGCCCCTAACAATTAGGGAGCAGTTTGGGGCATTGAATAATGTGGAATGATGCAATTGAACCTGACAGCTTCAACAGTCAGCCTACTCATGGGACCCAAAAGTTGTTCACACTTGGTTTCATCTCTCATCACACGCTGAGTATTAAAACCTTACTGGTGTGGAGCTGAGACAGAAACGAGGCCTGTTATCAGAAAATATTTCATAGCATAAAACTTGAACAGGGGAAAAGGCATGTTCAAAGGGTCTCAAAGTTTTGAGACCTAGTCTAGTTGCATACAGCTAGTTGCCTAATTTTTCTCCCCTTAGTTTTTTTTCTGCTTAAAGAACATGAAACTTTTGAAATGAAGAGACTGCCTTCCCTGGAAATTTTAAGTAAATATTTAGTTACTTGGGAAACTTTGTAGTCATACTGTTAGAGTAAAATACAATTTTAGAGTCATGCAAACAAATAAAAAACTATTTTAAATGTTTTGGATTATATATTTAGTTAACTTGCAAGTCTTGTTCTTTAATTAGAAGAATATACTTGCACTTTCTCTCTTGCTGTGGAGGAAGTGTTTTTAAGCATCAATCAAATATCAATCATTTATTCTTATTGCATGTGCACATTCTGTGAATTACAATGCATCGTCCTTCTGTGCTGCTCTGCTGCTTATGGCTTTACTGATTTATTGAACATGCCATAAAGGAAAGCAGTGTGTTACGTACCTCTAGATGGGCTTAAATCCTTCTGCTAAAATATTTTTAGGAAAATTTGCTGCCTTTTCAAAATAAATACTTAGCAGTCTCATTTTTTCATTACTTCCTACGTTTTTGTCATGTATTGTGTTGAGTGTTTAAATGGTATCAGTTGAAATAAAGAATAATGCAGCTTTAAAAGTTTTACATTTTAGAACATGTTTCAGTCCTGTGACCTTAATATGTATTGACAGGATGATTGCGCATTTTTAATAAATGCTTGCTACAGCTTGTTTCGACTGTGAGTGAAACATGAAGCTCCTATTTCACCTTTAAATAATGTAGCACTCCTCCACCTCCTCTACTTCCCTGTCAGATGAAGTTGTCACATACAGAAGAAAGCTTCGCAAATCATTATTCTTGTCATTTTATGGAGCCGTTTTAAAAAAGTATTTTCAAAGTTTTTAATTTGCCTCCAACTTAACTTGAACAATTTTATTGTCTTTTTCCTTTGAGAATTGCATACGATACAGGATGGCACTAGAACTTTGGTAGTTCCAACTTGTTGTAGGACACCTTTAATATTAAGTATAAACAGGGGTTAAGTCTAGGGTGAAACCACCACTAGTGAAAAAACTCAAGTTCTTGGATATTGTTTAAATCCTACTAAGTCTTTTAATCTATCAACCCACTTAGCAAACATTGTTTAATTCCTTTGATGTCTTTTGTTTTGTGATGTGATGGTTACTCAACAAACTTTAGCAACTCCCTTCAAGATACTTAAATATTTTCAGAAAGTTCTTAAAGCTATTTGTGCATGTTTCAGTCAAATTAACACATATTCTCCTTGCTGATTATAGCTACCCTGCCATCATAAACTAATATATAGTTGCTATTGCACATTTAAGCAGCCTTGCAGTGAATTACATGGACTGAGAGTAGGTGTACATCTTCTGTGCAAAATGTGAGCAGTACACTTACTGGAATTAAAAGAAATCTTTTAGAGAAATATTCTAAAACTGAACAGAAATAAGACCTGGTGTTTGGAGTAAAAAAAAAAAAGGCACAAACTATATTAGTAGCATTCATAACCTCAACCAGTCTATTTAAACTAAGTATGTGTAGACTTTTATTTTGCTAGTCTGACCTTTTAGATATGGTTGAATGGTAATACTGGTTGAATCTCTTAATATTGCATTCTATAAGGTTTCTTCAGTGAAAGGATTTGACAAAAAACTATATTGTTTTTGAAGTTTTTTTTTTGTTTTGGGGGAAAGCAGCTGAAGGTTGGTAGTAAACAGTAATAGTTGAGTTGGAATTGCATTATGGGCATTTGTTAAAGAAAATAGCAGGAGCTGTGCAGTATTGCTGCCTTTGTCGGTCAGTGTCACAGTTACTAATACATGCTGTAGTTTTGGAAGCTGTTGTATATAGGTGGAAGTGCCTGCATTGTTTTTAAGACTTAGAAATAATTCTGATTAATTCTGCTAAAGATACCCAACCAAACAACCAGAAATAACAGCCAGATGTGAAGTGATGCTCTGGTTCCATGTCTAGCAATCTTGCACATACCTATAAACTGAAAAGTGAAAAAACCCCTGATCATTGTAAGCAATTACTTGTGGCTTTTTCTAACTTTGTGACAGTAGAAGAATGTAAGTATCAGGCACAATTTCTCACCAGTATGTAGTAAATAAAGCATCATTGAAAACAGTTGTGTGAATTCATAAAAGTCCATTCATCAAGTTTAATATGTTGGCCGAAAGCCAAAACTTAATGGTAGTGTGTGATTCTTTCCAGATACATAGTTTATACTCTGTAATATTTTGCTGTAATAACCAGTATGTTTCCCCTGTCTCTTGTGTGCAGTTATGCATGTCAGAATGTCCCAGAAATTGAGTTCCTTACTGTTCACCTTCTTTTTTTGTTTTTCAAAAAAAGTTTCATGTGTAAAGGTTGTTTACATTTTCTTAGCAGATTAATTTTAAAACCAGTGATCAGACAGGTTTGTGTATCTTCAGTTCCACCCCCCCCACCATTGCAGTCTTTCCTTTGTTCTGAAATAATTTTTTTATCAGGTAGAAAAAAGCCTTTTAAATAAGCAGCCGTGCCTTTATTTCTTTGCTTGCCTGTCTCTGCAACTCAGCATTTGACACAAATCTTTTCTTCGAAAGGGAAAAAGCATCAGCAGCCAAAGAAGAAGGTATTTTTATTGCGTTGGATTATGCAAGATTTTGGCCAGCCTCCTTAGCTTCATCTGTTCAAGGGTTCATTTTCGCTTGTTTGGCACAAGTCCCAGCAGAGACCTTCAGAATTGTGGTTAGCAACATGAATGAACACAAACTTTGGGAGCTCTTCAATAAGTAGAGCTGGCCAACTGCCAAAAATACAGTTCCTTATATGGGGTCAGGGCAAAGCTGTGATTCCCCGAGCCCCCTATTGTATAGAAAACATACTTGTAATGGCTGTTTGCGTTCTTTAAAATAAAAACAAAACAAAACAAAAAAACACCAGGCTTCCAAGTCTATCAAAATAGGAAGTAACAAAATAGTGTGCACGTTTTACTAATGACGGAGTCGAGCAAAGGAAATATGGCTCCGTGTAGTTAAACTATAGAGCTGAAAGTTGGACCTTTTGACCTCCACAGCCGGCTTGTGATGTAAGGAACCCAAGCATTTGTGAGACATCTGTTGTCTACCTGCCCTTATTTTGTAAATGGTTTAATAAGATTAAATAATTAGTAGGATAACCACATGGTCGCCATGCTACTAAGTCCTAGCATTGAGCGCATACTTCAGGATCGCAAGGAAATCTGCCCGTCCTGCTACACTGTGGTCGTTTTAAAATGCAATTTAGGTATTTTTAATATTTGCCACAGTACTTTTTTTACTAGAAGGATTTTTTTTAATTGACAGATCTTGCCAACGACAAGTACAACACACTTTAAAACTGACATATTTTCAAAGTACTGCAATTCTGTTTCTGTACTCACAAAGGAAAAATATTTTTTTCTTTTAAATACATTGGTTTTAAAAAACATTCAACTTACAGAGACAATAATTGTGCAGTCGAAAGGCTTCTTTAAAATACATCTAGCATTTCTCCCCCTTCTTAAACAAGGATTCAAGTTTTAATCGGTTTCTTGCAGGCAAACACCCTACCTGGATCTTCTCTCAGTCTGCCTCCATCCCACATGTACGGCAATAGGCTGAATCCAAATTCAGCCATGGCAGCACTTATGGCTCAGTCTGAAAACAGCCAAGCAGGTAAGCTTCCGCTGCCGGTGCAAATGTGCAGCTTCCCAGACCTCAGTATTTTTAAAAAGACTGTTAAATTTTATTTGTGAGCTCTACTCAGCATTTGGTTATTAAATGTCTGTACAAAGTTGTTCTGTGCTGGAAGTAAATTCTCAGTTGTTCTGTGGAACAGCGCAGGTTTTCTTCCCCCTTTTTTTCCCCTCGGTGTGTGAAATGTAAATGTTTAAGCAGAGCCATCAGCAGGCAGGAATGCACCAGTGTCTCCTGTGACTCCTGTGATTGATGCGCTCAGTTCCCAGCTCTTTGCAACCGGAGTAACACAGCTCTGGGTTTTGTCGTGAATAGTTGAAACCTTTATTTGCATAATTCATGAAATTGCATTACATACAAGTTCGTGTGAAAGAGATCCCGTTAGAGAACTTGTGCAGCATTTAATAATCTTGTGAATATTTACCGGTTGGCATTTGGTACCGGAGGCTCTCCGCTGCGGTTTTAATGAGCCGCCGGCTTTGCTTTGTTTCATTCCCTCCGTAAGGATTTGTTGACATGTCGTAGTAGTCATGCCTGTTTGGGGGAAGGGAATGAGTTTAGCAGTTTACCAAGAATGGATCAGTCATGTCTTTGCCCTCCGAGGGGTCGGAGGTCGCTTGACTCAGAATAGGGGGAGGGCAACCTTGAAGGGGGCAGATAGGGTTATTTTATTGAGAGGCCATAGGGAAAATAACCCTTTTGAGTCCTTCCAAGCAAAACGTTTTCATATATTTAATGAGGCCTTTTTTGTTTGTTTTACTACCTTTTTAGCAAGGGGCTTTCCTATGCTTCTGCTTATAAATAGGAATTAGTGAATTATACGCTTTCATAAAGTTTTCAGTAAATTTGCAGAATAATGTGTGCTTGTTAGATGGCAGCAGTAAGTTTAATACGTTACATATTTTATGAGTTGTTTTGGGATGCAAAGTGTTAAAAAAATACAGAGCATCAGGATTTGCTGTGATAAGCATACAGATTAGCTGTCCACAGCTGTGATTCATTACTTTCACCGTACAAATTAAAAGTGGCTGAGGGGAGGGTACTGCAAATGCAAACCACGCTTCTGTGCTGTAAAACTGAAAGGAATGAAAGAAGTGAACATAATCCATGGCCTGGTACAGCCTCAGAAATGTGTAAGGACAACACCTTACATGCTACAGTTCAGCAATCTTAAACTAGTTACTTATTCACTCTTCAGCAGTTACTACAGATAGAAGTTGAGATTTAAGGTATTTTTAAAATATCTCCATGAGATATTAAAACTCTTATCTAAGAAAAGGTGATTTATCAGCTGTGAAATATTTACACTGCAGATCAAGATCTCGGAGATAATAGCCGAAGCCTTGTTGGCAGAGGAGGATCACCCAGAGGAAGTCTCTCCCCACGGTAAGCGTTATTTACATTGGAGAGTGCAGGCAGAGGAAATGTTTTAAGATTTGGAAACTTCACTGTCTTTTTGCTAGTAGTACTAAAGTGTTTTAAAAGCCTGTGTATATAAATGTGTATACACGCATGTATAAATATCTTTATTTTTATATAGATATATCCTTCTAAAAAAATCCCTAATATGCTCAGAGAGCTAAAATTGTGCTGAAATTTACTTTTATATCAACTGAAGTTAGGTTTACAAATGAAGGTTTTTAGGTAAGTTAGTTTACTCCCTTACTTAAGAAATGGAGACTTGCTCTAGAAGGATTTATCTGTCATTTAATCCACGTATGTTACTTATCTCCTCAGAATTGTTACTACAATCATATTTTAGTCATACTTGCAAAAATTCCAAAATCTCACAGACTTAACAATGATCACACAAATAAGATGGTGTGAGACATTAAATATAGTTAAAAATTTCAAAGAAATATTTTCATCCCTTTCCCTCACAACTTCAAAATATGCAGCAATTCTCTGTAGAAAAAAGAAGTACTTTTTTTGTTCTGCTGCAATTCACATCTACTAGAAAAGTTTGAGATAAGAAATCTTCTGGAACTGTATCACATTATTTTGTTTTAAAATACTTGCTGTTAAAATTTCAGTATTGTGTTTTAAATACTTCAGTAGTATTTTCTGTATATTTTAAGTGAATCTTTGTTTTTAAAGGGCTTTGTTTTCCATACTAAATCCCATATGTATTAAATTTTGTAGTGGTATTACTGCATTTTTTTTTTTTACTTAGGGACTGATCATGGGAATTTTATCCTGAAAAGGATTTTAGGATAGCTAAAAAATGGTAGTTACACAGGAATAGCATTGCAATAATGAATTTTATTGTTACAGCATGTGTTTATTACAGTAATTTATAACAAATATCTCCAAATTAGGTAATTTAATGTACATGCCTGGTGTTGTCGATCTTGTATTCTGTTTCTTAATTAATCAGGAGACATCTTGCTGGTTGGGGTGACATTATCAATTATCATACTTAGGTGTTAGGATTACCTTGTCGTGAACTCGCTTTTAAGCTTTCCAATATGTATTGCTTCTAAAATAATAAATAGAGAATTTACAAATGCGTTTAGACTGTTTTCTCATTATAAATGCATATACATACCTGAGCATATAAATTTATATATACAGACAAGGAGGTTCAGAGATGCTCTGAAATGCTCAACAGTTAGGAAATTCGAGAACTTTGGATTCTATATTAAGAAGTCCTCTTATGCATACATGTTTTGGTAATTATGAATTTTAATGCCTTCTTAGTTCATATGCAAAGACTTGGTGTTTGCACAATTTGCATAGGTCATAGTTGTGTTCAGTTTGTCTTTCGGTCAAATATTCGGGTAGGTAAACTTGTTAAATATGAGGCTTCTGTAGAGTGTATGTTCCCGGTATATACAGTCCAGTATTTGCTACACAGTAAAATCCCACCTGTTTTCAATGTGGATGGTAAAGGAGAACTGAATGATATGAAGGCCACATCAGTCCACAATGGCAAAGCTTCCTGCAGTGTATGGAAGCTGAAGCACTTCACAAAGAGCAGACAGATTTTGCTTGGCAGTCGGATTGTTCAAAAGCAAGCTAAAAATGGGAGGGGATGGGGAGTGCTGGGTGACAGAGGAAGGGGGAGGAATTGCTGCTGTTACAGAATTCAAAGATGGAAAAACTTAAGTCTGAATTACCTAGCATGGAAAAAATTTAAAAAACTTTAGAAACTCATTCAGTTAAGTTCAGTAGTCAGCAAATTTCACCCCTGGTTTGGGCGATAAAAAGATTACATGTATGTCAACGTTTCCGAAATGTGTAGGTAACTGACCACCTTCCCCACTTCAATAAATAAGTAACTGATTACTTAAAATATGGTTTATAATGAATAAAAAGCTAACTTAAGAAATCTGCTATCTGGAAACTTTGCAACTCTGAATGTTACCTGCTTTATCTATTAAAATTATTTTGCTGCAAGTTCTGACTGTTCCTTTTGAAGCTTATGAGATACATAAATAACACACTTCTCCTAAAGAACCATGTGATTTTCAGTGAGTTGCTTAAAACAAAAACACTTGCAGAAACATTCGTTTGCTGTTGATGATGCAGTTGATTGCAGCTCTTTGGAGAAGACATATGTGACTCATGAGCTTGTATGGTCATTTCCAATTCACATTGTTGTATCTTTGTACCCCAATATAACCACAGCGTTTGATGTTTAAGCTGTCGTATTTTAACTTTTAATATACATAAATATATGAGAAATATAAATATACCTGGTATATGTGAGCTGTTTCCATTTTGCAAAGGAATTACTGCTTTTCCCAAGGTAG
The DNA here is from genome assembly GCF_001715985.3 of Manacus vitellinus. NCBI lineage: Eukaryota > Metazoa > Chordata > Aves > Passeriformes > Pipridae > Manacus > Manacus vitellinus. The sequence continues at coordinate 37,383,191 of NW_021940535.1, forward strand.
CACTTGAACTTTTTTTTACCCTGTAGTTAACCTTAGATTTAAAAATGTGCTGTGTGATAGCTGCATTGAAATCTGTATGTGTGCTTATATCTAAATGCACTATTGTTTCCAATTAATACTCTAATATTATGAGTAACTCTACCCCAAATTTAAACAAAATACATTTGTGAAAGCAAGCATGGTACGAAACACAGAATTCCCGTGACAGCATCGTATCAGTGCAGGCAGCACGTTTATAATCCTGTTGGAAACTATGATCAAATGCTATTTGGAATAAGGATTCAACTCTGGTGTGCAAGAACCATATCATATCTAAAGGATGAGGTAGGGGTTCATTTGGAAGATGATGGATTGACTAATGTTGCAATACATAGAAATCTAGATTTTATTTTTTTTTTATTCTTCTCCTGTACAGGCTTCCAGTGAAGGATTGCAGAAGTTATACAGTCATGTATTGCTTTGTTTCTACCTTTTTGAAATTGATAGGAAACAGTACAAAGCCCAGGAAGAATTTTGTTGATGATTTATAATTCAAACAGCGCAATCTGTTAGAGTAGCATTATGCACCCTTCAGAAGCATGCAGACAGAGAGAGAGAAGTTGCTTGGGGAGTTGATTGGTGGTTTTCTGTATTTGGTTTTGGTTTTGTTGTTTCGAGTTTTTTTAAAGTGCATTGTTTGTGTGGAGTGTAAGTGTAGGCATAAGCCTTCCTTCTTATAGCTTCAGCATATCCTGTAAACAGCCAGTCTTAAGGCTGGTTTTGCCATGTCCGTGCTGAACTGTTAAATGCTGTTGTCATCTCTTGTCAAAAAACACCACCTTGGTTACTCATTCATCAGGGCTTTTGTTTTAACAAGTGCTTTTCTTTCATTCTGTATGGAAAAGAGGAATTATTTATAAATACTTACAGAGCTCTTAAGTCACCTACTTATAACCTTTTCTCGTAAAAATCGCTTTGCTCTGGTGCCTACAAAATGCTTGACAGTCATTAGGTAGCTAATGTGCTGTGACCACTGCTTATTACGGTAATCATAATTAACACACCGATTTCCTGAGCTCTCTGTGTTATCCTGTACTGGGACTGTGGTGCTCTTGTTGGTAAGTCTCCACTACGGGTAAACAGTACGGCTGTGACCCCGTCATGGCACCAGTTGCTCATGGTAATAAGTAATATATGAGAATCTGAGCTCACTGGAGTTGACAAAAAAAACCCCCAAACAACTGACAACAAAACCAACAACCAGCTTTTAGTGGGCTTTGGTGTTGATCCTGTGTGAGGAATGGGACCATGCATACATGAGACCAGAAGCCTGAGTCAGAAATACACCAAACATCTGGTTTTGCTCACAAGTTGAATTTTACCATCCAATGCTGAAGAAGTCTTCTCGTAGGACCTGGGAGAGATACCCGTCTTTCTCAATGGCTGAATATTTAGTTTTCTCCTGAATGAGAAAGGACGTGGCAAGGGGATTATTCCTTGAACTATATGTGATTATGAATGGAAAATGAGGTATATTAAGTGTGCACAGGACAGGCAGAGGATAACAGAACTTTCATTGCATCCCTTGTGAAATAGTGTTTTCACATAGTCCCTCAAAAATCTGGGTTTATATTATTGTTTTTAGAACAATTAGTTAGTGGAATTATTTATGGCCTTGCTTTGTACTGATTTTAATAAATGGGTTTTATTTTCCCCAGTTTTCTCTGGGAAAGGTTTGAAGTTCGGTGGTTATTGTTTTTCCCCCCACCTACCAAAGACAGGTGCCCTGTGTATCCATATATATAATGGTTTCCTGCTGTAGAAGTGCATGTTGTATAATTTAATTCAATGCTATTTGTCAGTTAGTATTTTGTTAGTTTGTATGCAAGAAGAGGTTATGTGCTTTCTCAGTATAAATTCTCACACTGTAATAATACATCTTTTTTTTATTAAAGCACTGCCATTGTGTGAACTAGGAGTTCTTAGTGAGGCTGATGAATTAACTTAGTCTTGGAAACATAAGATACGTAGGTGCTAAGGGCTGATATAAAAAAAGAAGTTTCAACAGCCTTTTTCCAACGCGTTTCCTTTCATTCTTTTCTTTAAACAATAAATTGCAATATTTTCAACAGATCCCCTGTGAGCAGCTTGCAGATTCGCTATGATCAATCAGGGAACAGTTGTGGGGAGAATTTGCCCCCAGTAGCAGCCAGCATAGAACAGCTTCTGGAGAGGCAGTGGAGTGAAGGACAACAGTTTTTATTAGAGCAAGGCACCCCCAGTGACAGTAAGTACTCACAGTCTGTTTATTATGGCTTTTGTTAACTGTTACTCAGAGCTGCTATTCCGTGCTTGTCCAAGAATTTTAACAAAATTTATTTGCTGTTGTGAATTGAAATATAACTGTGGTGTATAGTTCTAACACAGTTCTTAATGCAGCACGTGGCATCAGTAGGTGACAAACGACTTCTCTGTGGCTATCTACGCTTTTATGGATGGAGAAATTGTGTCAAGCAAGAGCAAGTAACTTGCAGATCCAGCTGGGCAGTTGCAGGGTTTGGAAAAGAATTCTGAACTCTTAGATCCACTAGTGTAAATATTGTAGTACAGTTCCCCATTTTTCTTTATATTGTGTGATATAAATTGGCATAATGATTTTTTATTGTTCTATATTTCATTTTTACATCTAAACTGCCTACTTCTGTTGCTACTTAAAAAGAAAATATTTACAAATGTGAAGAAAGGTATCCTACGGAGCTTTCTTGTCTTTATTATGTTCTGCCTTTCTTGTGAAGTTCTCAAAGCAAGCAAATATGATTTTTCAAGTTATATTTAATAGAGTGGAATAGTCCAAGAATGAATACATTAAAAGCATAAGTGATCAGGAGATCACGTGGGTTTCCATATTCAACAATATATCAGTATCAAAGACAATCATTGACTATGTTAAAAATTTTTTTGATTCCAGGTTAGGCTTTGTGTTTTATTGAACATATTATTCTTCTCATTGGTAATGTAAAGCGATATCTAGTTAGTATTTTTATGAATGGTATCCTGACAAAAATGCTAATTGTGAGGAAATTCATGCAGGGATAATCCTTTAAACATGATAGCTGGAGGACAGGTTTAGCTAAGTCTTATTGCATCTCATTTGAGCTCACTGAGGGTTCCTTTGTATGTTCTTGAAGAGGAGGGATAAAAGCTAAATCCTTGGGAAATGACCAGATGTGCCTATACCAGTAGACTTATGTCTGTAGAAGGCCCAGAGGTCATGTTAAACAAATACAGTTTAGAATTTAAAAAAAAAAAAAAGGCTCTCCCTGTGGCTTTACAGTCACACTCTAGTACTAGCTGGGAAATCCAAGTTCTGAAACCAAATCGGAGTTTGAGAAAACTGTGCTTGGTAAAAATCAGGTTAGTACAGAAGGTGATGCCCTCGCTATGCAGAAGGCGGGGGGTAAGTGCGGTGCTCACAGAGTGCTCCCTGCTGGGGGATTCCGAGATCGCTGCTCCCGGCTCCCAGCAAGGTGGGCCCGGAGAACTTGGTCACGTTGGATCACTTTTTTTTTTTTCATTGTTTCTATACGTTTAGGATTCACTGTACAAGGCATTCATGCAGAAAAACTCCCTTTTCACAAACTTGATTGTTTTTATATAAATGTTGCTGGTTGCCTGTATTTATTAGTTGAATGCATACTTGTCAATCTTTTCTGTTTTATAATGCTTAATATTCCTAATACTGCAGCTGAACTGGATTTTTCACAACTATGCAGTTAACCTGTGCTACTAAAATACAACGAATTTTATAGTCTAATTTGGGGATAAGTTATCATGTACTGCTGTTTGCTTAAAATGAATGCTAGCCCTAATGATGCTGCTTTATCAGTATGTAAGCCACAGTGTAGATGTATTCCAAAATTACTATCACACGCTATGTACTTTTTTCTGCACTTTAAATTACACAAAATAGATCTTCAATCTTCCCAGTAAAAGTCAAACTTTTAATTTTATTTGTATTTCCACATATGATTTAATGCTAGTCTTAATGTAATACAGAAACTAAAACCAAGTGAAGATGTTATTCGTTCATTGAATCTGTTGTGAAATATATGCATTTTTGTCTTAGTTTTAGGAATGCTTAAATCATTACACCAACTTCAGGTTGAAAATAGGCGGTTGGAAGAACAGATAAAGAATCTGACCGCTAAGAAGGAACGGCTTCAGCTTCTCAATGCACAGCTCTCGGTGCCCTTTCCAACAATAACTTCAAATCCCAGCCCCTCTCATCAAGTACATGCCTTTCCAGTCCAAGCACGTAAGTAGAGGAGATTATTAAAGTGTCAGAGTCATTTGATCGTGTATTTTTATGAAATATCCATTTCATCCACACATGCCATCGATGGGAGATGCATATACATGTAGGATGAATATAGACCAAGTATTTGCTGATGTGTTTAAAAGTTTAAAAGTCAACTGGTTTATTTATCTGAACCATTACTACTTGTTTCAGTGCAGTTTCTCTTTTACTTCAGTCTGGAGCACATCTGTTTGAATCTGTTGATTCACCAATTACTTAGTTAATATTTTACTATTCAGCAGCGATTTTAAGGTTGACTTTGCATTTTCTATGTTTACCTTTGACATTATTTTGAAATAATTATTTCGAATCTTTTTACATGTTACAGAAGTGTAACCACTGTGTGTTTTTTGAAATAATTACTTTAGCACCTAGTACTGATTCCTTGAACAGCAGTAAAAGCCCTCATCTGGGAAACAGTTTTTTACCGGACAATTCTCTTCCAGTATTAAATCAGGTAATTTTTATTTCTTTCTTCTAAACTTATTACAAGTACTCATCCTAGTCCTTGCATTGTGCTGTTAGGTAAAATTTTAAGCAGCTGAGGGAGTTTTGTTGTTTGTTTTGACACCAGGAGATAACCTCCAGCGGACAAAGCACCAGCAGTTCATCAGCGCTTTCCACTCCACCACCTGCTGGGCAGAGTCCGGCCCAGCAAGGCTCGGGAGTCACCGGAGTTCAGCAGGTCAATGGTGTGACAGTGGGGGCACTGGCTAGTGGTATGCAGACTGTAACCTCCACCATTCCTGCAGTGCCTGGTGTGGGTGGAATAATTGGAGCACTGCCAGCCAGCCAGCTGGCAATCAATGGAATTGTAGGGGCTTTAAATGGGGTAATTCAGACCCCAGCAACAATATCACAGAACCCTTCTCTCACTCATGCAACTGTGCCACCCAATGCAACTCATCCTCTGCCAACCACGCTAAATAACAGGTAAGAATTTGCTGATTTTATGTTTTTCTTGATAGTTCCTTCTGTTGTTCATGTTACATGTGTTTTTCATCTTACTCCGTGGGTAGTTTCTTCCTTAGCCTGTAATTGTTCTGCTCCTGATCTGTAAATGAAAGTGAGGATTTAAGAGAAGCACAAACATTTTCTCTTTAGCTTTTGGGAATTTTGTGTCCGTTTATTCCCATTTTTTTAATCAAGTCACATTCCAAAACAAATGTAATTATGTAAATGTTCTTCAGCTCATTTTTTTAGTACAGAAAACAATATTCTTTATCCTGACAATTGTTCTTCCAGGATTAAAGGAGCACTGGAAAAGCTACCATTTGTTGCAGTAAGAACGGGGGAGGGGGAGAAGGAGAAGAAGAGTATGTGGTCATGTAATTCAAGATGTAATAGGCATAACTAACCAGAGTTGTAATACAGTTGCATGGTGTTTTCAGTTGCCTGCACTGACTCCAAAACCAACAAAATTAGTTTTTCAAGTGGTGTGAAGGATTTCTAAATGCATAAAAAGATTCATGTGTGAGTATTCATAACAGCCCCTCACCAAAATCAGGTACCCTCAGTAGCATGAACTGCTGCTGCTTGAGCTGCAAGGCAAATGGGTAACAAAAGGAGACAGCTGCTTTCCAGGAGGGGGAATGGACTTCTTGGTCTGGAAGTATTTTGGGATAGAGCAGAGCCTGGGCCAACTCATTCTGCCTGCTGCCCTTCCCCCCACCCCTTGTATTGTCCTTTGCTTAGGAAGGAGAAATACAGGTTCTACATAGAAAGAAATGCCTGCAAATAGGGAGTGGATTACTTGTCGTTAAGTAGTTTATTTTTGGAGATTATGATGGATTAGCCACCAAAAAAAGGCATATGTGATTGAAATGATGCAAAAGATCCCTAGTTTTTCAGCTTCTTTTTTCAGTTTCTTTCCTTGCTGTTGGCTTGGCAGCTCCTGAATATTCGTGTACCATATAATTGTGTGGTATTGCTTCAGTAGGCTCATAAAATCTGATACTTTCAAGTGTATCCCGTTGTTTGGATGTGTTATATTTTTACTGAGGAGCCTGTATTTTTCATAGTTTATATCATATATGAACATGAGGTTGCATAGGTTAAACAAAAGACATTTTGTTAATGAACAGCTGTCTTCTTTCTTGAGTATCAGAGGTTTGTGAAAAACAGAATTTTTGCATTACTCTCCCCAAAAGTGTGAGGAGCGAGAAATACTAGACAAAATCAATAATATTAACCAGTTGCATAATGCTTTCCACTTTCACTACTGCCAGAATATATTGGTAATGCTAAATATCAGTCATGCCACTGTTTTCTCAAATGATTTCATACACAGATGATTTACTTCCAATTTTTTTATATTGCAGAAGTTCTCTTGTTTCTTTTTTAATATCCATCTTAACCAATTTAAGTCTTCAATGTGTAGCCTAGTAGTAGAATGCTCCAATTCATGCAAAATACTGCAACCAGTATCCTCTTCATAAGCTCTCATTCTGACTTTTAGTAGAGTCTGGAATACTCCCAATGATTTCCTATTTTCTGCTACAAGCTTATGATGTACAACTCTGCCAGCCTTCCACTTCTCTGTTTCTCTTCTTGCATGATCTCTTTCTGCACCACGCCCTCAATAATACTAATTTAAAATTAATGTTTATATTAAATTTAAAAGTGCGCTTTTTACACAATTCTCTGCTTTATTGAGCTCACCCAGATTATTTCCCAGGCCTCCTTCCTTTTGAGGTGTTTCACAATTAGCCCCATTTTCTCTGAGTTTTCTGGTTTTATATTTAGAAGAAAAAAGTTCAGGCTGAGCAAGCACTAATGGTAACTAGTGCTAAAATAATTTTGGTAATGACATGTACATTCCTCATTCCTGTTTCTTCCATTACAAATGCTTCAGTGAGAAATATGAAAAAACTTTTCTGTTACTAAGGAACTAAGTTGCGAAGAGGCTCTGGGATGACTTTCAAGGAAGGGAAGAAAAATACCAAAAAAATTTTCCACTGGTTGAAATCTTTGGTTCTGGAACTCTGTGGGACACCTGTCACTCTTGAGTTTGATGCTGCTTTAGTGGCAACTAGTTGAGTATTTCTTTAATGTTAAATTCCCCACGATATCACTGCTCTTTGAACTGCCCTGGTGGGAAGGTTAAATAGGCACAGGCAGGCACGAAGGTTTGGTGCCATGGCCTTGTGAGCTCTCTGAGCCTCGTTAGATGGTGTGGTAGTGGTCAAGTTTGGAGGGGGTTTAATTCAGCATGGGCAAGATGTTGGAAAGCTGCATGACAGCTCAGCCTTACTCTCTAACTTTCGGGTATAGGTCTGTAATTAAAAGACTTGCCAGATGTTCCTGTAAGTTGCTTCTTACAGTAACTTCACAAGCTTCAGAATCTGTTCCAACAGTTTCATGTGGAAAAATAGCCAGAGTGTTTACCAATGCACAAACACTTCTTTATGCATGTTGTCCTTACTCATGTGAACTCTTAACTGTGGGACACCAGGAGGTGAGAAAACACTGATTTGCACACTGCTGCTGGAGAGAGTTTCAAGTTGTAGGTAAAAGAGCCCACATTCATTCAGCAGAGAAAAATACTTGATCCTTTTCTGGGAAAAAGATGGCTTAATGCAGATTGCTAGCAACTGGGAGATTAAGTGATTTGAGGAAAGAGATAGGATTGTTTCTTTACATTCTCGCAATCAGAGAAGACTAGGATGGAGAGTTTCAGACTGATTATGTGCCTTTTAATGAGAATCTAAAAAGGATTAAATTTACATTCCAAGTTGATCTGGTTTAGAGAAAGCTCTTATGGTGAAATCCAGTGAACTATCTCTTCTGGGAAGCTTGGGAGCTGCACCGTTTTCTCTTCTGCGGTTCGGTTTAGTTTCCAAACACTGATCTCAGCTGCTGACTGAGAGTATTTTCTTTCAAGTGCCAATGCAGAGCAAGAGAGGCAGGCAGAGCGATTAAAGAGAAAGGAGAACAACAGAAAAAAGCAGTGCAAAGGTAAAACATGGTCTGAGAAAAAAATTGGGATAAAAGAATGAAAAAAAAACAGCTGAGAAGATTCATTCCCTTATAGAAAAATACAGAAAAAGTGAGGTAAAAAGAGAAGAAGGAAACAGTGATAATTTTAGTCAGAATAGTGTGGGAAATAGTGTCAAAGGCTTTACCTAAGCCCAGGTAGACACATCCACAGCCCATCCTTTATACATCAAGCAGGTCACCTTGTCACAGAAGGAAGTCAGGTTGGTCAAGCAGGACCTGCCTTTTACAAACCCAAGCTGGCTGGGCCTGATCCCCTGGTTGTCCTGCACGTGCTGTGTGGTGGCACTTAAGGGGATCTGCTCCATGACCTTCCCTGGCACCGAGGTCAGGCTAACAGGCCTGTGGTTCCCAGGTCTTTCTTCCAGCCCTTCTTGTAGATGAGCATCACATTTTCCAGCCTCCAGTCAACTGGGAACCCCCCCATGTCAGCCAGGGCTGCTGGTAAATGGTTGAAAGTGTCTCTGAGCACTTCCACCAGCTTCCTCACTACCCTTGGGTGGATCCCATCCTGCTCTATAGCCTTCTCATTGGAAGAGGTTTCCCATTCTCTACAGGAAATAAAGTGCAGCCCACTAGGTGTTTCCCAGGCTGAGGCCATCCAATGAAGTATGAAACAAAGTTCATATGTGGCTTGCCCTGTCCCAGCAGGAGAGAATGGTGATGCTTTGGGCATTTTCATATTGGCTGGTTAATACAAAGTCAAATTACACTGGAGTTGGGCTACAGTCTGCTGGCTACTGTAAAAATGCAAGATAAATATGTGCTGGGGAGCTAAATGATTGTAGCCTAGTGCTGTGGATTTGTGGCTGATTTAAGTTAATAATTCCTTATTACCAATCACAACAAACAATCCTGTCATCCTCTTGATCATCCTACTGCACACCTTCTTGCTGGTACAAGCACTTGTGCATCACACAGTGACTTCATCTACATTAATAGATAATATTTTAGTGTGTTTTGTATTGGCTTAAGTTTCACCTCAGTTCCCTTGAGGTGCAGCTCATTGTGCAAGAGCCACTATGAGGGGAGAGGACAGAAGTGTACAGCTGAAAGGGACATACTTAATGTTTCAATAGCAAGATAAACCTACCATGAAACTACACCTTAATATTTTAATGGGTGTTTTAAACTAGTAGAAGCTAACACTGGTACTGAAAGAGTAAATCCAGCTGTCTTTCTGGTCCTGTGTTCCCGACACACCCTTGTTCATGCTGTTGGTCTTGCAGTCAGCTGGCATAGCTGAAGAAACCCTTTATTTCCAGACTAGTTGTCAGCTGGATCCAAGCCCTGCCTGGTTTCCTGAGTATCTGCAGCAAATTATATGCAGGCATGAAAATAGAGACTGGGAGTGAAGTAGTTGGCAAATGCAGAGGCAGCATCCACAGACTGAAGGTGTTTGCTAAATTACAGACAAGGTTGGGAAGAGTGAGTGATTTGAATGTCACAAAGGATGGGAATTAGAAGGAAACCAAGGCAAAGTAAATGCTTGGTAACTAAGTGTTAAAGATTGGCAAGAGCTGTCTTGTAATATAAAATCTGGACTTTCTTCATAAAGTATTTGGAAAAATGTAGAACTGGTAATTATTTTCTGAGTTTCAGATAATGTGCATGGAGCAGACGTATGTTACAGGCAAGATGTTGCTGTTGCTCAGCATAAATGAGACTTGGGGGTGATAAGGTGTAGGCATGTGTCAAAATGCAACTGGACAGACAGGCAATTTAATGTTTACAATATGCAATCAAAATGCTAAATAGGGACTCTCTGTTTGTGTACATCTTTGCTTTAATGGAAAGTTGAAGTAAAAAGTTCCCATACTTTCATATAAACTACAGTATTACCCTGTCAAACCCTACAGTGCCTCGGGACTAGGATTGCTTTCTGACCAACAGAGACAACTTTTACTCCATCAACAGCACCAGCAATTTCAGCAATTACTAAGTACCCAGCAACTCACATCAGTAAGTTTTCCAGTTAATCATAATTTATTGCTCTGTTGTATTCCAAGGCATGGAAAAACTCCTCAGCCTAATAGACATACTAGAAATGTGTTTAACTTGATATTAAAGGCTTTGATAATATTTTAGTTTTTCAGTTGCTTCAACCTTTTTGATGATAGTCATGTTAAATGACAGGATGTTATTGGGCTTTGTGTATGGCTAGAAGAATCATTTGCTAGTGCCTTCAGTTTTCATTTTGTCCTATGTGGACATGGAGGCTTGTCTCAGCATGAGCTGTGGGTAGCAGAGTTTGGGAACATGTATGGATTCTTAACAATATCCTGGGAACTATTCTCTGATTCCACTAGAACACTAGCAAAAGATTTTTGGATATCATTTCGTGAGCTGTCTTTGCTCTGTTTGCAGTATTCATATAGGCCAGTAGGTAACTGGTTTGACTATTTGTATTGTTAATTGTGGACTTTTAGCACATGGTATGTTTGTTGTGACAGGCCTGATGAAGCCAGCAGGCTTAGCCGAGCTTCTGCTGAGCTACTGATTTCAGGAAATCTTAGAGGATTCTTCCCTTTCCCCCAGTCTCATGGAACTTCATTAGTGTAACCTAAATTAGCTGGGATTAGGTTAAGATAATGCCCTGACTGAAGATCTGGATAAGCAGAAAACCAGGGAGGAGCTATTTTTCAGTAATTAATTATTGATTTTTTTTTCCTTCCTCCTCCCTCTCCTCATATTACTCAAGGAACATCAGGCCCTTTTGTATCAATTAGTACAGCAGCAACATCACCATCACCATCACCAACACCATCAATCTGAAGTACAGCAATTGCAGATTACTGGAGGAGCACAGATACCCATAAACAACTTACTCTCAGGCACACAGGCCTCACCACTTAATGCAGCTGCTACCAACCCATTCCTTACAATTCATGGAGATAACGCAGCTCAGAAGGTGACAGTAAGTATCCTTCTCACCTCACTTTCAATGCAGTGCCTCCAGGAGGTAACCAGAAGAAGCAGGTTATGTGCCTGTTTTCACAAACCAGGGATGGTGGATTTTTTTCTTCATTTATTTTTTCTTGAGCCATGGGCTGCACTTAATGAGGCTCAGAACTCTGTGAACTTGTAGTCACTCCGAACCTGTCTGCTGCACACTCTTGCTTCCCTGGATCAAGACACCAATCCAGTGACCCTTGCCTTCCCCTTGTAGTTACAACTGCAGCCCTAGTCCTCCTCACCCCACTTCTTCCCTAGTTTGTCCACTGTTTTGTGGATCATTCCTTTTATCCCCTTACTTGGCGAGTTTGCCCTGGGCAGGCCTCAGGCACTGTGGAGCTGCAGAGATTAGGTGATGACTTGAGAGCTGAGGAGCCCTTAGCTGGGAAGGTGGAATGTGTGTTAGGAGAATGGGCTGTGTGCATCTTGGCTCTGGCCTGGGAAAATGAGGCTGTACACTGGGAAGCTGAGCGGCTCTTTTCCTTGATGGAGTAATAAAGCCTTTCCTAGACAGAAGAAGAAACAAGACACATTCTTTTCTGGCGAAGATATTCCATTATCTTGAGTATTTGCCCATAATCTCCATCCCCAGGATGGGAATTCTTTCTTCAAGAAGTCAGAAAATAGAATTCATTCTCTAAGGATCATACAATTAAGATAAGAGAGGATGAAGGGAACTTGGAAAAACAAAGGATGTATAGATGAATAGAGCAGGAAGACATAAAGTTCCAGTATTCCTTGGAGAAGACATCAAGTGGCAGTGGTAGAGGAAAAAAGGGAGCTTGTATGCAAAAGCATATAGGGAGAGTTTGGGCTACATATCAGTCCCCTCTCTGCTCCCCACTCCCAAAGCCTCCAGCTACTTCAGGAGCACTGTAGTGGAGGACTCAGTCTGGGCTTCTTTGTACTTGCCAAGCAGTAGGTGAGACACAAAACATAAATGTTAAATTTTCAAGACAATTTTTCCTATAAACAGCTCCCTTCCACTCAGCTATGTGAGCATTTATTTTATTGAGCTTTGAGCAGTGTCCCTGTCACCTTTGGTTTGGTTTGGTTGTGGTGCTGCAGCTGAACCGCGAACGGCAGCGCCGTGGTTGGGTCCCTTCTCCCAGTCACTGCCAGAGCAAAAGTGCTCTGTCACAGGGGTTGGCTCCACGCCTGGCCTTCATTTAGAAGTGTTCACAGTTTGCTCTGGCATGTTCAAAATTTATCTCCCCTCATTTTCCAAAAATTAGCAGTGAATGGAATTGAGACCCTCTATTTGGTTTGCATCCAAACAAACTATTCCACGTGACTTTATTTTGAATCTTTTTGACATGGCCATTACTGGGTCTGTACAATGTGGCATGTTGTATATTACAGTTGTAGTTTATGTTCCTGTAGCAGTGAGCTGTACATAATTCCAACAATTCAAACAAAAACCTTAGAAACAAATTTCTTTTGAAATAGCTTATATATTTTTTTAAGGTTAGAGTTGAGGCAGGTTGCATTGGATTGTTGAACTGTTTTTTAACAAATTCTCTATTTGCCAAAGTTTGAATGTTTTAATCTCATTTGCAGTTGGAACTGGTTTTCAGGTATTTCTGAATGCTCAGTGAGTGAGATGAGGTTTTTGCTTGCTCCTGTTCAATACCTGCAGGAAATGTCTTTGCAGTAATATATGGAAGAAAGGTAACTGTGACAGGGCAAGACAGAAATTGTATTTCTGTTCTGATGGGGAAGTGTAGATTTCAGGCCTCTAGGTGGGCAAAATGCAGTAGAGGTCACCTGGTATTTGCCTGGACCATCTTGTGGTTCTGGAGAGACCCACGGCCAGGAACAGCCAGTCTTGTGAGAATGAAAGTAGAAGCAAAATTGATGTTTTCTAATGCTGGCTGTGGTGACCTTAGCATTCTTTGCTTCAGTGCAGGACTACTCCTTTAATTATTCTTTCCTTTCCTATTTGTTATTCTGTAGTACATGTTTATTCTTTACAAATGCAAAAGTTACTATGTATATGGCTGTAATGAATGAACCTCATCTGTTTTGTCACTTTTATGAATTTAATTTTATTCAGCTCTGTATGTTATAATCTGATTTGTAGAAGTATTTTCTCTTACACAGAGGCTCAATGATAAAACTGGACCAGTTGCGTCAGAGAAGAGTTGACATTTGAATGACACTTGAGACCTGCACGTCCTGCTGTTATAGCACTTCACCTGGCTGCAAACCACGGCTGTCCTTTCTGTAGGCTGAAAAAATGCAACAAGGAACTCTTACTGCACAGCAAGAGGTTAATAATTTTCGTACGGATATTTTTGGTAGCCTTTCACTTGCTTTCTTGTTGCACTAAAATGGATGTACTTTTTAATGTTTCAGACTGTGAAGTAGATAAAACTCTGCCAATCATAATTATTTTGTCAATATTGATGGTACTAAGTACGAATTCATCCACAGAAGAACATATACTTGACTCTTCAGTCCTAATCTTACGAATTTAAAGGCTACAGACTGTCTGCAGTCACGCATTGCTTTGGTTTCAGAGCAGTAATTTCACAGCCCCAGCCCATCTGATCTGCTGCTGCGGTTGCAATAGATCCTTTTAGACTGAGCTTCTAATGGCAGCCGGGACTTGCTATTTGTCCTTCCTTTTTTACACACCTGTTTTGAAACCTGACTCATAAGGGAATTGACTTGGAACTTTTTACTCCTTCAAATTCCTATTGTTATATAGTGGGAGTTTTTCTTGAGTATGTTACAGTATGGAATCCAAAGTTTAATAATTTTGGTGTAGGTTTTAGAGTTCTGAGGTTTTTAAAGGAACCAGTTTGGTTCCAGTGACAAAGTTTTCTTACCAGATGAGAAGGCCACACGGGAAGAAGTTCGTGTAGTGTTTGGCCTAAACCAAGTGCCTGTTGCTACCTCCACTTTGTTGAAATGGCTGCAAACAGCTGATCATGCACTAGATGTGTCCTTGTTAGCAGCGGGAATACTCTGTCTTGCACCAGCAGCCGTGTTCTGCCTTTCCTAGAGGTGTTTATACCACTGTAGAGAGCTCAGGCAGATTGTTACCTGGGTCACTTTCACTAATAAATTACCAAAAAAGTGAGTTAATATTTCCCACTAAAATTTACCAGTGGTTGAAACGGGTGAACTTGCATTACAACACTTCTGGCAGTTGCTGATTTCATGGCGTGAGTCTATGCAGTGAAGGACAGTTCAAATGGGGGTAATGACCACTAATCAATGTAAAGGTGGGAATTATTAGAGGAAAAGACCCAGCTGTAATTAGACCTCCACTGTGTACTTATTTGGAAGAACATGTTAATTCTGCAATATGTTTCTTAGTTAAACATTGCACAGTTCTTACCTCATTTCTGTAAATAAAGTTTTGTGAATCTGTTTTGTATTGTGAAGAATTCATAAGAAAACATTGATATTTTGATTTGTAATATTTCTAATTAGTAGATTTAATTGAAAAAGTAAAAATAATTTATTTTTATATGTTCTGGGGAATTTTTTAAAAATGTCACAAATCACTTTTGTAGATACTTTACAAAAGTAAACCAGTGGTTTATTTTACTTACTCGCCCCACTGGTGGATATTCTGTAACAATTTGTACAAAAGGTAAGATGGAAATGTGCTGTTATTTTGACTAGATGTAAAATTCCAAGTGTATGAAAAGATACGTACAAAGCTTTTGTTAATAAACTTTAATAATGTTTATCATTGTATGTGGTTTGCGTGAATGTGAATCTTGTAGAAGAGCAGAGTGTTTCTATTAACATCACAAGAAAGGAAGGATTTCAATTGCACGTGGCCACTAAATTTTATTACAACAAGTTTTTAAAAATGTTGCTCATGTAAATTTTTGCTTTCAAGAGACACTGATGCAGCTGCAAAACTGTCCAGGGATGGTTCTGCTTACAGAACAGAAATGCCCAGTTGCAGCCCTGGGTCTGATGTCAGTTTTTTGCTTTCACCCCTCAAAGAGAAATGACTGGAATTGCAGTGGCTCCTATCCAATGGGCCCAGTTTGTTTTGAAGTGACTCAGTGAGAGCTCTGTGGGGATGGGATGGGTTCTTTATCTGCACTGTGCTGGGGCTCAGGTGATGGAGGCCAAGGTTGTCGCTGTAACCTTTGCACTGTACTTTCTATAAAAGCAGCTCAGTGGTTTTTTCCATGAATTTTGCTTACTGTCCATGGAAGGGACACCTGGTCTTTTATTTCCCTGGCAGCAAAGAGAATTTGACCCTTCCCATACTGTCATTTGAAGATAAAATGTGAGGCTGGTTGCAGTCCAGGTTTTGGCAGACAAGAGATGCATTATGGCTTCCTCACAATTTTTAGCCCCTTGCTAATGAGGGGGAGCCTCAGGCTGAGAGCAGCTTCTGGGACAAGCAGCAGGAAGATGGTGTTGCCATAGGCCTGTGCCATTTGTATGTTGTTCCATCTGCTCAAGTTCTGAGTACTGAATATTTTCATTTTCCAATGGGGAAAACTGGAGTCCTGAAAGAAGACTGGTAAATGGGCAAGCTCAGCAGTAGCAGGAGGGGAATGTGAAACATTGTTTGGCATGGTGAAGGGGGAATGTGAAACATTGTTTGGCATGGTGAAGGGGGAATGTGCTACTCCCCTCCCCACCTCAACCTTCTGAATGGTGCCTTGGCCATCAGGGCTAGAAAAAATTCCCTATGTTCTGGGGGTACTTGATGACTGGTTTGTGCTCTGAGGTGAAGAGGTTTGGAAGACTTAACCATTTCTACTGATAACCTGTACACAGTGTAGATGAGCTCTAGACCTGGGTCCAGTATTCTGTCAGTATTCTGGCTCTGTTGAGCACTGACTGTTGGCCAGTGCTGAGCAGGGAGACCATGGAGCACGTGTAGGGCAGGCCCTGGAGTTATACTTGGCACTGCCAGACATGGAGAGGAAGGGGAAGAAAAGCCCAGTATAACCCTGCCACCAGCACAAGGCCACTAGGGAATCCTGGGTGTCCCTTCTACTGGATGCAGGGACTGCTGCTTTATTCTTGGATCTCAGCCGAAGCCAAAAAGTTTTTATGTTAGATGAGTATCAGTAAATTGCCCTGCTCCTATTGGAAAAATACGATAGGAACCAGTAAAAGTGATAAGTCCTGCCTTTCCATGTGTGTTTCTTGTATTGGAGAGGGAGTGCCTAAACTCTGGTACCTGTCTTCTGCCAAGATGTAGAGAAATACGAGGAGACAAAGTTAGAAATACCAGTGAAATTGTCAGAAGAGATTGGTGCCAGCAGCCCAGGATAGCAGTGGCTGTTTCACAGTACCACGGTCCTGGTGGACCAACAGGCAACAGCAAGGAAATGAAAAGGACAGTTCTGACATCCAAACAAAAATCCAGTTCAGCAGCCCTTTAAAGAAAGAGCACATCAAAGCCAAGTTCACATGAGGGCCAGATGTAGTCAAAACCAACCTTGTTTCAATGATTTTGCAGATCCTGACATCAAAGATGATGGTCTGTGGCTGATTTGGCACCAGTTCAGTAAAGCCGATACTGCTGTCCCTGTGGGATGCCTTGGATGCCAGAGCAGCCCAAGCCACTCCACAGGTCCCTGGCAGCCAAGTTGCTGATTACTGAGCTCCCCTCACATGTGTTGGGAGCTGCTCTGGGCTCAGTCTCATAAGCAGCACAGACTAAATGCCCTGCATTTCAGAAGGTTTTTCACCAAAATCCCACTTTACTGACAGCAATGATAATATCCCTTACGGCTTAGAGAAGCCAACTAATTCTGGACAGCCTTTGACATATTAAATCCTGGTTTTATCAACTTTATCCATTCAAGCTGTTTTAGCAGGAGCTACTCTTTCAGCAACAGCACTTTAGACATTAACTGACCGACTTTCTGGTGCCTGTTTTTCATATACTGCACGAAAATCTTGCTGTTGGTTCTGCCTAAAGGAGAGCTCAAGTCACGCAGTGTTCCTGTTGTTTTCAGACCCCATCATCTCACAGAGAAGTCACATTGCAAAATTTTTCTGAAACATCTTTTTTTTTTTTTAAATTAGTTCATATACTTACATATACTTGGAGCTGTAAAATTGAATGTAATGTAGTCCAATGCGAGAAGACACTGCAGAACAGCATCTCTTGGTCTTTCCTCTAGAGCTAAACAGCCTAAATGAGAGCACTATTAACCTTCACAGCATCTCACTCATGTTCTACTCATTCACTTGTTTATGGTTGATGGGCTGTAATTTTACAAAGTTCTGATGCTTTAGCCTGGCATTGGACTGTATCCTCAGCACAGGAATATTGCCCTCCCTGGGTCATGTGCACCAAATACCCCTTTCCACAGCATTCTGCCTGTCCCATCAAGAGGGACATGCAAAGACACTCAAAAGTAGGCTCAGATCTGACTTAGAGAACAGAAGCTACAGCACAGACTGTCTCTGAGACTGAACACAAAGTTTCAGTGTAAAAAGCACCATCAAGCTACAGCTCACAACTGCCCAGGAAAGAAAACGTATTTTGTTTGAAGGCAAATATTAACATTACTTAAAGGAAATCTGCATTTTGTGCTAGAACAAAAGTTGGTAGAAGTTGCTTAACTCCCAAGCCTTGCGTCACCTTGGTTTCCATGGATAGAAACGAGCCCTGGCTACAGTTTTCCGCTTCTCTAGTGAGCATCATGTCTGACCTCAGTCACTGCAGACTAGAGCCACTGCTGTTAGGGCCAGGTGTTTCATCATCCAGAAAACATGTGGCACTCCCAGGAGAGGCTCTTGAGAGGCCCTCAAAGTCTTGGAGTCCCAGCCATGCCACCTTCCTCCCCCCACCAAACAACAAAGCTGAAGCTAAGGCTGGGCCAGATCCTTTGGCCCTTGAGGAACTGAACATGACAATAAGACTGGATGGGCCCTGGATGAAGCCGCCAGTACCTCATTCCGTGTTCTGCCTCCCAGATGGATATCTCTGGGCATCTGGTGGCAGAGATCAGATCCACTGATGCAGGACACTGACTCACATTCCTCATCCCAAGACCTTCAGTTCCAAATGACCCACCAGTGCTCTGCAAAACCTTCCCGGTTCTTGATGCTGAGTTGCCCCTGTCACCAATTCCCGGAGCAGTGCCACTGCAGAAAAGGCCAATGCATTTCTCTGACACAGCCAACTTCCCTCTACTTTCAGGCAGGTTGTTACTTCAACCAATAAGGATGCAATCCATCAACTCCCTTCTCTCCAGGCAAGAGGAGACATCCAGCACTTCAGGTGTTCAAACTGGCAAGTGTGACAGAAGGGCATGTACAATCTTTGCCCATCCTTAAAAATCTTCCTTCGAGTAAACTGGATTTGTCAGGAGTACTGCTTTAGGTTTCTCAATGTGAATTTCTTAAACTCAAAAAAATTCTTAGCAGTCAGCAGTTCTTGTCCTTCTTCTTCCTTAGACCCCCATGCAGAAAGTGTGGGGTGGAGAGAAGCTGAATGTGTTGGGCAGGCCGTGTGTAACCACTGCCCCATACACAGCAGGGATATGGGCAGGTCTGGAGCAGGTACTCAGGTAAGTCTTTGGATTTCCAGCAATAAAGATATCAAAGTCCTCCCAAGTCCTTATTGCATTTGCCACTGGATTTTTTTTGCCCCAACACCTAACTAAGCTACTCCTCACTCCAAACGGAGCCAGAACCCTTATTATTCTTCAGAGCCACCACAGACATGTAACAGGGAAACACAGAGATCACACAAGTGCAAAGTTCCCTTTTTCATACTTGGAAGATTCTCTCTAGTGTAGAGCAAATAGCAAGAATTCCTTCTGTCCTTCCCACCAAGTCAGGCATTGCAGACACTGGATCATTCCCTCTGCTCTCTTCTGGATGCTCTGCACCTTCCTTGAAGTGTGATATACTGAACCGGGCACACCATTCCAGGCAAAGTCTTGTAAATCCAGAGTGGAAAGGAAAGATGACTCTTTTCTCACAGGCCAAACTCTCCTGTTATTTGCTTGCTTCTTTTTTTGAAAAAGCAGAAATGTTCCCATTACCAGTCTGTATTTTCATGAACAATATATCTCCACTTGCTCGTGTTCTTCTACCCCAGCTCCACCCATTAATTTTCATGAATTCCCCTTGCCATTTTAGTAACTTTTCTTTGTAGCCACTTCAATGACCTTTTTTTATAGCTACGATCATCTCTCTTTGAGTGTTCTGGATGACTAATAGCTTTTTCAATTTAAAATTTCCTGATACCTCCTGAAAATACCTCACTTATCTCACTAAGATTCTTCCTTCATAGGTAATTACTGTTTGACCAATTAGCACCTCAGCTCAAAGTTCAGCTTCTAACTATGTTTTAATTTCCAGTGCAGTTAACCTGTGACTGTTAGATGCATTACTTTGTGCCTAGCTAAGTTTCCATAATATCATTTCTACCACCTAAGGTTATTTTTTTTCATATGATTAAAAGTTCCAATTGGTAAAGGAATGCATATGGAACATTGTTATAGTCTCTAAATACTTCACCCTTAAAGTTTTATGGGAATGGGATGAAATGTTGTGAAATGCTGATCTGTCAGAAGCAGCACAGTTGGCAAACAGTTACTGGGGAAATCAGCAGTGGAAATGGCAGAAAGTTAACAGAGACTTTCAGACACCAAGTTTAGATTTTGAGTTCAAATACATGATCCTCTGAGTTTTCATTTTGATTTTGAATTAAAGCTCAAAACCTTTTTAGAATCCTGGTATTAAATCAGAATTTGAGTGGTAAATACTGCTTTAAAAAATGGAAGTCCTTAATGTTTCCTGTTATAGACTGTGATCACTGCTCTGATTGATTGCTGTTATTTAGAGCCCATTAAGTTATTATTCCAGCATTTTAAGCTTTTCATAATTTTGGAAAAGTTATACAAAACAACATAACAAGAATGGAATAATAACCATTACTACCTATTCCTTAAATATAAAATCCAACCATATTGAATCCAGGGTATACAACCACTCCCCAAATATGAGAACTCTTAGCCCAATAATATTTGCCCTTCTGTACTTAAAAAGTGATCCTGAAGTGTCTTATATCTCTTAATTTCTAATTTAAAAATTTAGACCTTTAGTGTTTTCACCCATTTCAACTTTGCCCAGTTAACAATGCAGTCAAACATCACTATGTATCACTGCAGGGCTGGCAAAAAAAGGTACTATATTGCAGGTATATATAAATGTATGTGGAAGTTAAGATTAGAAATACTACTTACTTCAAAATATGACCAGATAAGAATAAGATATTTATAAGCCTATGGTCATGGCTTTAGAGCTGCAAGAAAGAAAAATATATTTTGAGTGCAGAGTTTCATTACTCTCGTGCTTGCTTAACAGTTTCATGTCAATTCTCGCTTTCAAAACAAACATAAATTATTTATATGTTAAACATCCAGCGGCTGTAAACCTACCAGTTTCAGTATGTGATTGTCAGAGGGGGTTTTCCTAAAGGTCCACTCATTTTTTAGACGTTATCACACATCTGCATAAGCAGCTCTTCAATACAAACACACCTTCATTCTTCAACACACAAAACAGGTAAGATGGTATAAGATTTATTAATATTTTCTTTTACTAAGGCACATGACGTATAGAAATACTGAGGTACAAAAATGCAGTTTCCTGCATATGACATTTAAAACTTTGACAAAGATGAGCTACATCTCTTCTGCTCACCACATTCAGCTTTTAGCCATTCTTTTCTTTTGTACCAGTTCAACAAGCAACTTGTATCTTGCTATACACTCCTCCTGAAAGAAAACACAAAAGTGTTAGTCAAAGGGTGACATTTTAGTATTGGGGTTTTTTTGTCTCGTTTTGGTGTTTGTTTTTTTTTTTTGGGTCGTTGTTGGTTGAGTTTTAAAGTTGCACGCTGAATTTCAGAAGGAGGATCTACATCTAGTGAAGAGCAGATTAGAAAAATGAACTTGGCAGTTTATGTTTCTTAATGGATAATTCATCTGTTTGAAGAGCATACAAACCCAAGAAACAGTTGCCTCGTACTTCCCAACAATGACTGCAAGGAGCAATTATTAAACAGTTGTATTGTAATATCTATTTAAAACAGTTCTCTGGTATAAGCCACACTGCAAGTGGGTTAAAACAAACCTTCGAGGTCACTAACACAGCACCTACTGACACCAGATACCACAGAACAGCTTCTGAGCCAGAGAAACACACAAATCCCTCCCCACCATGTTTCCTCCTCTCTCACTCTGTGTTTGGCACAAATGAAACAAGGATTTTCTGCAGCTACAATGACTGAAGCACACAAAGCTATCACAACTATTAGGAAATCTAGCACAGACCAACTATATCAATGACAGTGCTATGTTTAAAAGATTATACTTACAAAAAGAACATTAGATATATTATTGAACATTTAACACTTGCAGATGGATTATTTCTTTTGTTTGCTCACTGAGATGGGTTGAAAAAGGTATTGTGAAAGTGTAAGCAAAGCAGCTCACCAACATTTGGTTACTAACTTTGAATCAAAATTTGGTTTAAAATCTAATTTGTCCTGCAAAGGCAGAGGAGAGGTAGGTATTTTAAATGAAACAGGAGTTATCTCAACATTTTCTGTAACAGATCAAACAAACTGAAATAAATGGGAAAATATTTTCAATAAAGCAACAAACATGACAGTAACGCTGCTTAGGTTGCCTACAACTGGACTGATGGGCTAAGTAAAGGCCTCACCTTTCTGCATGGACTGGTAGAAAATATGTTTCATAAACTGGTAGAAAATGTTTCTCCTCAATTTATACTGTAGTTCCAACAAAACTAGGCATACCTTGCTTTTTCCAGGAACACATTTTGCTATTTTATCCCAGCGATCTGATGTTCCCTTTGGATACTGCTGCAAGGCCATTTCAAGAAGTTTCTGTTGGTTTTGAGTCCACAGTTCTTCTGGGGCACGGCTTTTCTCTCTTCTTCTGATCTCATCATCGCTCTCCTCCTCTTGGTCAGTGTTATCAAAATCTCTCTGACGTCTCCCTCTGCCCTTCTCTTCCAGTGCCAGCAGAGCCACTTCAGGTGCTTTGACAATTCTGCGTTTGCGGTGTCTGGTTTCACTTCCAGTGGTCTCCTTTGGATCTGTCTGGACATCCATCTGCTCTCCTATATGATAGTAGCTCCCCTCCTCCTCCTCTTCCTCCTCCCTTTCTCGCTGGGTGATTATGTGATCTGGCAAATTCACGTTGACTTTGACATTTTTGGAATGGGCCAGCGTTTTGAGCTCGGAGAGCCTAATGGTACCTGTTAGAAGTACTGCTGTTACACTTCTGAGACAGTGAAACATCCCACCAAGCAAGCAGGGAACTGCCCACAAATTAAAGGTACATGGAATAGTAGAGAGTGGAGAAAAAGCTCTTCTGAACTGAGAGCTTAAAGAAAATGCTTACTGAGAAATCAAGGTGGTGAAGCAATGAACTTTGCCAACTGGGAGCTTATCTGATATATGGGAAGTGCTACTAAATTCCCACACTGATACAAACAAAACAGAACAGCCTGAACAAGAGAACAAAACCCACAATAAACCAAGTAAGAAGGTCTGGGAGGATGTAACTAAAGGGAAGTGTTCCCTCAGAATACCCATCAGTTCTTCTCTTGGCTCAAAGTAAGGCAAGGTTGCAGAAGTCTCTCTGCAAAGCCGACCCTGAAAAAACCAGCTATCACCCAAATACAGTGATTTTCATAAGCATTAGTGAGGATCTAACAGCACACACCTGGTGTATATGTAACAGAATCCTTCAGTTGTTTGGCTTTCATGGTAACCTGCAAGAAAACAACAAAAATAAAGGACTATTAAAAAAATTACAATATAGGGGCTATTGAAGAATTCATTATCAGCTTACTGCAAAATACCTGCATTGAAGATACATGCCAAAGATCAGCAAAGACACCTTCTAAATCCTGATACATCAGGAAAAAAGTTTATCACTGAGAATCCAAAGGATGGAGAGCTGTCTGCTTCAAACACTCCATGTATACTGAAATATCTGTCCTGGGAGAAAAGTAACACCAGATTTAGCATCTTCGTTTTTAAAGCAAAAAATTATTGTTTGTAAGTTTGTTCTGTTTGTAAGGAAACAAACAGGCTTTCCCCCCTCACAATGAGGAGCTTCCCATCCCAAATTTTTAGACCACACTTCAGATAACAAAGAAGACAGGCTTCATTTAAAATTAAGATCCTTTTACTTAGTGCCTTTGTTGTATCAAGTGATCATAGAATTATAGAGTGGGTTGGGTTGGGTCGAAGGATCATCCAGTTCCAACCCCTCTGACATGGGCAGAGACATTTTCCATGAGACCAGGTTGCTCAGAGCCCCATCCAACCTGACCTTAACACTTCCAGGGGTGGGCATCCACAGCTTCTCTGGACAACCTGTTCCAGTGCCTCACCACCCTCACAGTAAAGAATTTATTCCTAATATCTAATCTAAACCTATTCTCTGTTTAAAGACATTCCCCCTTGTCCTGTCACTACAGGCCCTTTTAAAAAGTCCCTCTGGTAGCTCCCTTTAGGTACTGGAGTACCAAATTCAAGTACCACAAAAAAATAATCTTAAAATATAGTATTCAAAGAATTATATACTCTTTTTACATACTGAAAATATTTTATGAATACCAGATTTCAGTTTCTTTTTTGATTTTTTTTTGAATGTGAGGTCTTTGTGAAAAGAAATGAAAATCAGGTAGTCTTGAGCCACCCAAATCAAACTTTAAAAGGCAAACAGGCAACACACTGGATCAAAACTGATACTGTGTGGGATGGGCTCCCCGTGTTTCCTGCTGTCTGAACCTGGGACTTGGGATGTTAACATCCATTTAGGGTAAGGCATGTGCAGTGTGTTGCCCAGAGTAAAAATAAAAAATACATCATTTACAAAGTCAGGAATTCCTCTGCAGGGGATTGACCCACAATAGGAACCATTTAGGCCTCTGAGCCACAGCACAGACATCTGCTGTTTTAGCTGCTTAATGTTAACAGCAACAATTCTCCCCTATGCAAAGCAGCACTAGAGAGCAAACCTGCCAGGGGGTTGTACAGTCATTTGCTGGGAGAAGAATTAAATATAAAGATTTAGGGTTTTTGTTCTGTGACAAGATTCATAGGTGAGTACTTCAATAGTTAAAACACTTTGGTACCGTCTGCTTCTAGTCTTGCCTGTTTGGTTCCTCCCACTCATCTTCCTGCCCATGAAATTGCAGCAGTTTGCTGTAAAAATAGCCTGGTGCTGGATCTCCTTAAGGAAATGACAGCAAGACTTAACAAGGCAAAGTGGTCTATTTTCCCTAAAAATTAGGCCTCATTTTCTGGGATGATTAAGTTCAAATGAAAACCCTGTGAACAACAAAATCCCAACTCTAATTAGCCAAAACCTTTATCCAGAGGTATACATCTGGCACTGAAAACTCCAGTCTCTACTGCTGCAGTATGATGAAGTTTAAATTGTTCAAAGAAAAATCTCAGAATACTGTAATATCAACAGAAAATTTTAAGTGGCACTAACAGTTCTAGGATCTGCATGACCCCAATTTTGAAACAATAGGATGGATCCTCCTTGAAACAAATGATCCACTAATAGAAATTGCCTTCCTCGAATAATTTATAGTCTAAAATAATCCAAATTAAAATGTTCATGTTCCATCTTCATTATTAGCAAAGTGTCTCTATAGGGCCAATGATTTAAAAGACTGAGGGGAGCGGAAACCATTCTTGACTGCTGAACAGAATGGATCCTTAGTGGTGTCCTGCTATGCATCTCTTAAATAGAAATTATGTTATATAAACTGGATTATAATAGATTATTTTGAGAAGAGCAAGACAAACTTGCCAAGTAAACAAGTAGCTGATCCTTTAGAGCTTCCTGCAATGATGCACTGGATTCACTGCAGATATGACAAGGCCCTATCTATGTTCATGTATTCCAGAAAACTGTTCCTAAACCATTTTGCTATTTTTAAACTATGTCTTTCAAAGATGTACAGCCTGCTCATAAGGCCATGAAGGCAGGAAAAAAAAGAGAGCAAAAAAGATTCCTTGAATAAAACAGAGCAGAATAAATTGCCAGCAAAGACAAAACCAGATCCAGTGCCAATGTTCAGTTTTCTTTGTGTTGAACCTCTGAAGTTTTCAGGTCAGCAACTATAATTATATCTTTCAAATTGAGACTACACATGCAACACAAACATTACATTGGAAGTGGTGCAAATCAATTTGCTGGATTTAAGTTTCCTTTACAAGACAGGTGCTCCCAAATTAGGTTAGTGCAGGTATCCCATAATAGATACAAATTTTGCTGCATATTACATCTAACAGGACTAGAATCTAAACCAGCCCCATCCACCTGAACAGTGAAGGACTTTGGCTTATTCCTAGATCCTAACTGCATTGCATATTTCCCCTTACATGCAAAAAATCCAGGAGAAACGGTCTTGCCATAGGTTATGTTGGCCAACTTCAGTCATTGCAACACGGTGAACCCAGATGTAACATTTGTAGTAAGTTACTCCATTTATCACATCTAGTATTTCCAAGACTTTATCTTTTGAAGGTTTTATGGTATCTGTTCACATTTTGATGGACTTTCAATTTGAACATTCACCAGGTAAGCTGGAAATAACAACTGTGTGTATGGTTTAGATACTGAAAATCTACAATTACAAACACTGAACAAGTACCTTCAGTTGACATAAGTTTGACAACTCATCAGGCTTCTTACAGCTTTACTATCATCATTCACAGGTTACAGGGGGAGATTATTTGTCTATTTTTTTTTTGGTAAGCTTTCTTCTTCAAAAGGATGATTGCAAGTCCTTTTCCAGGTGCTATGTGCAGTTCATGTTCACGCCAGCTCTTTTCACTGAGAGTTCAGGTATCACTTATTTCAACTTCATTTGTCCATCAGCTTTAACTGTCATTGTTGTTAAAGATGCTGACAAAGGGCAAGAGTTGTTAACATGTCAGTATTAAACCACTGAGAATTATTAGGAATCCAACCTATGGAACACATGAAATTGTATTTTGGTTTGATCTGTTTGACTTTAATAATTGTTCTTGCCACTCAAATCTTCTGTTGCCAGTTCCTCCGTGCTTTCTGACATCCTTAATATCAATTTCGATTTCCTCTCCAGGGGTGAGTAGTGTTATTTACTAGCTAGTTCTTAAGTGATTCATAAAAAATTCACTAAGTTATCCAACATAAGTTGCTCCATTGCTTTCTCTACTCACTTATCATAACTTGCTTATTTGATATTATTACTTTTTCATTAGTTAGCAGATGACATACTTGGAAATAGCGTTATTCAAAGTATGAAGCACTTGTAGAATTACTCTTCCAGTTATTATTGCTGTTTGTTCCTGCATAATGCTTTAAAACTGTGGTTTTCTTGCCTATTAAATTATGAGTTTTATCTGGACTGTGAAAAGTTGTTCTAACAGCCTACTGTTCTTGGCAACAGCTTTCACCAGAGTATTAGCCACCCCCCCTTAAGAAATCCTGGGTCTGGGGACACCTTAATAATAAGGATCAAGACTGTGAAATTGATTTAAAACCAAAGAGAGCAGATCTCATATTCCTTCAAGTATTTGTCCTGCTGAACAGACACACTGCATTATTTTATAGGAATCAACTTTAAATATTGTAGTCCACCAGGGATAACAGAAGTCACAAATAAAGTCAGGTCATTGCATGAACAGTGAAACAGATTTCCTTAGACAGATAAAGATGACAAAAAAAACCTGGATGCAAGCAATCAAATTGCTGAAGTAGAAATCAAACCATCTTACTATGGGACCTACAGAAAGAAACCACAGGAACGGTTTGCTTCTGAGAACTCCCTTCTGAACTCAGTTTCAATAGCTCTTCAGCTATAAAAAGATTCTATCGAGAGCAAGTGGGATTAGTGGGATGATTTTATGTGATGAAAGCCAGACAGAGCTGGTTTCCTCCTGTACTGCTGACAATTAGTCCAGTTCACAAAGACTAGTTGCTACTCAACAAGACACCTAGCAGTAAAAACATTCCTCATCATGACCGTCCAGATGTTAAATCTCTTATTACCCTGGACACCTGCCACCTCCTTCAGATGGAACAATTGATGCTTCAGAGATATACAGGAGAAAAAAAATGATTCAGAATCAGTTTAAAAGACTCTCAGATGCACAGGCAAAAGCAAATTTTGCTATCACATGAATGAGAGGGTACTTTTCACCCTGCAGGGAAGGCAGGCATAAAAAAAGCATAGAAATGTGACAGACCTAGAGGGAAAACCCTGTAAAGTCAAGTACAGTGATGCTACTGATGCCAAACAGAGAGAGAGAGAGAGCCCTCGGGTAGGAAATGAAGAACAATTGCCATTCTCAGAGCAGCAGCCACCAGCTCATCCCTTCAGCTGACCCCTCCAGCACCACGACAGCCCAACTTCACAGGGCACACATGGCATTGAAGCCTTTACCATTTTTCCATTTTTCTGTCTCCTGGGAATCTTCTGTTGGCAACAACCTACCTTCCTTCTCTAGGATAATATTTTGACTAGGATTGCAACAGATAACCACAGAAGTACAAAACTCTTGGGTTCTGAAAATATTTTGATAAAATAATGTGGAATTTGTAGACGAAGAAATAATCCATGTCACTTGGCTTCCCAACTGTACATAAACTTCTTGCAAAGAAGGATGACCTGCTATTGTGCTACTGACAACTGGAGGTTCTGATAACATTTTCTATTATTCTTAGCATCTTCCTGAGCAGAAGTCCTCTAAGTATTTACTAAAGCAACCACGGTTTCTCAGCATCAACTATCAGAAATTTGCTGTCCCAGTAGCAGTGTCTGTTCATTGATTTGTTATCTTACTGCACGCTCTCCATCTAGTTATGTCATGCCAAAATGCCAGAATCTGTGGAATTATTGAAAAAATAATGTGGAGGTAGCCTGTGAGTAGTTGAGGCTACTGTGAAGCAGTGAGGAATTTCTTGAATCTTGGAGGTGAATTTTAGTTATAATCACATTTTTCTCATAAAGGAAAGCCAGATACAGAAGAATTTTAATGCCTTCCTGCCTTTGTCAAAGTAGTAGGTTTTTACATATCTAACCTTCCAGAACCGCACAGAATAAATTGTCAAATTTAAAGTTCTCCCCTTATAACCAATATATTACTTGCTGCACTGAATTGTTCTTCCAATCTGGATCTAAACAGCTTTTTTTCATAGCATCCACAATTGTATCCAGCAACATTTGACACAAGTCAGACAACAATAATGACCCATTCATCTATTTCCATGTGACTCAAAATTTGTTGCTTTATAAAGTGTCTTCCCTTATAGACACTAAAAGGGCTGCTAAAATTGTCTTCCAGTTTTAACAGATTGGTGAAACTTCAAATACTGAAACATCAAGCCAAATCGTTCTCCATTTTTGCAAGTACCCTCATTTGCAACTTGCTAGACCCCTTGAAAAGAAATATTTCAAATCAGAAGGTGTGTCTTTGCTTTGGCACTGCTTGTAACAGTTTGTTCAGCAGATTGTTACCAACTTTTCCAGATGCAGGTAACATAACTAGTCTTTATCCACTGTGTAAATGATAGGTTGAATCTGATGCTAACGCAGCCAAATGAGTATTTTAAGGACAATGTGCTTTTATTCTTGAAAGAACTAAGAAACATGTTATGAATTTAACTGAATTTGCTTAGAAGCACCAGTTACAGCCAGAAACAATAGTTTTCTTATGGTTATGCACTTTGAAGCCGTGTGTGGTTCTGAACTTTGCCACAGCAGATGGAGAAGAGGTAGCTACCTCAACAGAAATCCCCAAAACAACTGTGAGTTTAATTATGGGGCAGTTTAAGATGTGGCCTCCAAAAAAAGCCAACTTGGCCTAAATCACCAGATGTAGAACTCTCTCTAGTTTAATTGCCCAAATAGTTAATTTAAAGCAGCAGAAGAATTGCTCCTTTTTTCAGGACACAAGAGGAAGAACTTGGCAATTAGAATTGTGATGATACTGGAGACTTCATACTGTGCTTGGGTTTTGTCAGTTAAAATCCATGAGAGTCTTTAGCTCAATACTATGAGCACTCATTTAAGAGAGAAGTTTGGCTCAAATGCTCACTGCAACATCTTATTTTGTTGCTGATGATGCAAAATGCATTGCCTCTCAAGAGAGTCAGAAGACTTGAATTCTGCAATGGAATTCAAACCCAGCTCACCAGGAGCTATGTGGGATATTATATTAATTCCAGCAACAAGCCATCTATTTGCTGCCCAGTTCTCCAAAAACAACAGGGGCAACTGTAGGAGTGCACAGAATAAAACTGTACAATGAGAGTACTGTGAACAGCAACCACCTTTTCCTTCCTCAGGTATGAACAGAGTCATTCTCGTGTGTCTGTGGGATTAGACAGGTGTTTCGAAGACTTCACTCTCAAACTGAGGGATCTGCATGACCTACACATGATCTAAATCCCATCTTAGATATTCATAACCTCTCTTGGACCTTGGTCCACAGCAAGGTCTTTATACTTCAATAAGCAACTGGAAGAACTATTGATTACATAAATATATGCAAACTGCTAAGGGTGAATGTTTCAGAATATCCACAACTGGACTGCACAGTAACTGAGTTAACACAGACAAAATGAAATGTAAAACTGACTTAGGAAAACAGTTAATCTCCAGAAGCAAAAGACCTAATAAATTCATGAGCTTTTACATATGGACCATTTCTCATATAGATGTTTTCTTGTTGGCAAAGTAATGAGCTTGCATTTGTCAAAAATAAGAAATCTATTTACAAAGGCATATAAAGTATGATGAGTATGAACTCACAGAGTCAGACTTCAAGGCTGAAACTGTTGCTTGGGCATACAAGAGATATCACAAAATAAGCACCCACCTCCCCAAACCTTATGCTTTCAGGTTTCATGGTAATTCAGAATGTCTGCCACCTGGCTATTGTTTTGCTGTCTACCTTAGTGTTCTTCCATACAAGCAGCAAATCCCAATCAGTCTGTTTTTGCAACACAAATGCATGAGATTAGTGACTGCAGGAGCAAACAGAATCAGTTTAAATCCTGTAAGACAAGTGAATGATATTACTTCACAAGTATGAAATCTGAGATCTCTGTGCCTTTAATTTAAAAAACCTGTACCTAATAATCACATTAAAGTCTGTTTGGCATGCCAGACAGCTTTTACTTCCTCTGTTATTTTTACAATTTGAACGTCCTTTGTAGTTACTGAAATTAATTTATGCCTTTCAGCAAATATTTTTTTTTAACTTTTTTATCTATAAAGGTTGGTATTGTCAAATACAATATACTTCTATAATTCACATCTAAGTGCTTTTTCTCAATTTTTGAATTCAGTAAAAGCTGACAATCATTATTATAAATCTTTATAAGGCTTAGCATTTGTCAAACCAAACAATATAATTTTAGCAGAAATAGTAGTATTGCAACTCCATTCATTATTTATACTATGTTGTAGAGTGTTCACAGCGCTTAGGAAATTCAAACATAACTTTTTTATTTTGTTTTAAAAGGTCAATTATTTCCTTAAGTATTGGCGGATAGGAATGAGAACTAACCCTGGAGCAACAAATTCAGCAAGGAAAATGGGTCAAAGAACAGATGTTTGGAGGATGACAGAGAGCAGTGGTACAGGTAACCAGGTCAGCAGGCAGGAATCCTGATTAGAGTTAACTGAACTCCATTTCCCTTTCATAATCAAAATACTTGAAAACCTAATTTATAGCACCAGCCAATTGCAATAAAAATTTCTTAAAAAGCCATAGAAGCTTTCAGTAGTGAAAGCAAGAAGATTTCATTGTACTAAGACAGCTGAAAACCATCTTTATGGGAAAAGGTTGCTAAATTCCCAATATGCACATATTAAAATGACAATTAGCAATTTAAATAATTTAAATAATTAAACATACTGATAAAATGAGCACAACTTAACCTCATCTATTTTGGGTTGATTATTCATTGGCTGTTAAAAGATGTCTTCCTGAAGAGAGACAAGATAAACATATCCTATATTTAACATGACAGCAGTTAAAGTAATAACCCTTCTTACAGTATGTCTGTACCATGGTTGCA
This sequence comes from Manacus vitellinus, assembly GCF_001715985.3. NCBI lineage: Eukaryota > Metazoa > Chordata > Aves > Passeriformes > Pipridae > Manacus > Manacus vitellinus. Next base: position 37,414,577 of record NW_021940535.1, read on the forward strand.
AGCTTAACCTCTCTGAACTGAGGAGCACAGGAATATGCTGCAAAGATATTTATGCTGGTATCACATGAGGCAGCATAAATAGAAACAGTAGAGCTGAATGAGCTCATGGGCACTGCAGTGTGGACATTTGTTCATTGCTGGATATTGGCTGGCACTTTCCCAGCAGCTTGCATCACATCACACGGAGGTACAGGTTTGGATGGGGAATCTTGTAGACATACCCATATAATGGGCCTTACAGTAATCCTTATTTGGGCTGTATTTTGGGAAATAACAGTTAGCAAACTTAAATGTCTACAAAATGCCAATTTGAATACTAGTAGAAAAGAAAAAAACATGAAAGAACACTTTATTAGGAATTACTGAATTTCAGAAGTCAAGCTAAGTTATATGCAGGGATTACAAACCAACTATGGTGACTATCTGGCTTTAATTTTACATTTTGAATAGTGAGTTCACACATGCTTCCAATTGTAGGGGAGAGTTTGTTTCCTCCCCCTTTCCTCCCAGATAGCTTGCACTTGCTAGTGTAATCACAGATCATATGAAGAGAAGGACCTCACCTCAGGCAGAACCACTACACTGATGTTGTTTCTTGCAGATGTTTGTGTAACCTGTTCTTTAAGACCTGCAAATACAGAGACTCCATAGCAGCCTATTCCACTGCTTTATCATCTCCATTGTAATTCTTTGCCCCTCAGTTTCTAATCTGAAGCCTGGGATAAAATTTTGCCCTCCAAAAGTAATACAGTGCACAAGACCCTTCCTCATTATACTTTTCATGTAGTTGAATACTTACATCCTCAGTTCATATTTTTTCAGTTCAATAACATTAATTCCTTCACAATCTTTCCTTGTAGGTAGCATTTTAGGAACCTATTATTCTCTTTATTCTCATCTGGACTCCTTCTATCAAATGACATGTTTAAGCACAATACTGAAAACTAGTCACAAACTAAGGATGTAGTAAGTTAAAACAACACCATGAAGTTGAAAAGTTCAGAAAAGCCAGGAACACTCTCCTCAAGTCACTTCACACTGCTTAAAAATTGCCAGTGGGAATGAAGATAGTTGGACATAGGAATTTATTTCTTTAGAAAAAGAAGGAGTTTAAGACAATTTAAAATAGAATTTCTTTGAGGTGGTTAGAGGGAGTGAATTTCACTGATTCTCTTCTAGTATATATGAATGGTTTCTGCTTATTCTTCAGAAAGTATTGAGATATTTTTCTAACCTTTATTTTGCTGGAAAAGAAAGCTTTGAGATATAGAAGCAACAATGGAGACATTATTTTGGACTGGATTACTTTGAGCTGTTTTTATTAACACCTGTTTAGCTAATCTACTGTTAAAAAGGGTTTGAATGCTTAAAATCACATGGAAACAAGCACATTGTACCTTCTCAGTCCTTTCTATTATAGTTCTCTAAGTGTGAAAGGAAAACCAACCCTTACTGCTCTTGATGCTTTACAGGAGAAGAAACGAGAAGAAAGTGATCTCAATTTTTTTAAAAAGTATTTTCTGTATTAGCAAATGTCAGAAAACAAATTCAAATTTGCCCTGGAATGTTTTTCTTTTTTAGGATCCAGTGCATTTGCTAGATAATATATACTTCAAATTCTCTCTGGCTTGACTCTTGTTAAATCAGCTGTAAGCAAAGGATTCCCAAACTCTGCTGCACAAATTATTTCAAAACAGTGCCTCGTACACCAAAAGTTATCTGCTTGCACTGCTCCCAAAGGAAACTGTGAGCAGTTGTTTGGGCAGCAAATGCTGCCTGCACATGCAAACACCTCTTTTACTGTGCTCAAAGTTTAACAAACCCAGAAATTTTTCCTGCAGCTTTAACATAACATTTCTTATTCAACTCTGGTAATGCCCAAACAAATAAGAATCCTTGCTGCTAATTTAGATGCTATTCTATGTCACCTTCAACAAATAAAAAGGATAAACTGTACATCTTGTTCAACTGAATGGATATATCTGAAGTAGTTTGCAGTTTCAACGTTTCTAGTATTGATGCAGTAACAGTCTGAGATCCAAAATGTTTTCATGAAGCTTTTGTTTCTGTTTCCTCTTAATACCTAATGGCTGCAACTCTGTGCTATGTGATGATAAACATAGCAGAAACTCTAATGCAGTTTGTGTGGAAAGCTGACCTTGCATTATCAGCAGTCAGAAATTTTAGAGAAGTAAAAACTTGTGTGGAGAACACATTAATCATATAGCTGGAGGTCACTGAAAGTAAAAAGGACTACACTCAGACCTTTCTCTACACAGAAAAATCCTTGAAAATTCCTTTTTTCATACAAGAAAATGACAACTCTTAGAACAATCACATCTCTTTCATTTCTCTTTCCAACTCACTGAAACAAAAGAACATGTTGTTGAAGACCTCTCACCTACCTGAAGAAGCAAGTGAGCTTTGTTTTTTCTTGCCAGTACTGGATGTTTGCAACTATGGCGGCCAAATATATTATGCAAAGGATTCTTAATAAATAGTGTTTTTACACCCAAGTCAAGGAATAAAGCTGACAATGGGTGCAAAAAGGCAATGCTAAGACAGCATTAGTTTTGTGATGGGTATATGTGGAACCATTCCACATGTCTGTATTATCTGTATCAAGGTAATTAACCAGATTTTCCAAACCAATCCCAAAAGATCTTTCCCATGCACACTGCACACTACCAACACATATCAAATATTTTTGCTGTTAATATCTGCTCAGTGAAATGTTGCATCTTTTAAATAAAATCATTCCAGTTCAGTAGAATGAATACTTCAAGAAATATAATAAACAATACTAATCAGAATAAACCTTAAAACCCTTAATTTCATTGCATTAGCAGGTTAGTAACTTCTTGCTTACGTACACTTTTTTTGCAAATAACATGTTGTTCTAAAATTAGAATGCAAATGGCTTACTTTTTGGTATGTGTAACAGAACTGTATAGATGCATTAAAACTTTAAAAGTAACTTCTAAAAATATCTTTTTGTAATTATATCAATGAGGAAAAAAAAATTTAAGTACACAAATTTCCCAGGAGGCTGTAAGAGGTTACATGTCACTCTAGCCAGTGACTTTGTTTCCCATTATTTAAGATAGTTTCTGAAATATAATAAAGAACATCTCATCTCAAAATGTACATCAACAGATTTAAACATTATTCTCATTAACCCCTACAGAGGCTATAAAATAGGGTCAGCTGAAAGGGCTTTCAAATGGTCCTCAGCAGACACTACATCATGTTCTTGTGATCTATTGCTTGGAAAGGAAAAGTCTTTTACAGCCTAGCCCCTAAGGGTTTTAAGATCATAACACTTAAAATCCGTAAGTACAAGCTTGCTTTGATATCTGGTACAATACTATAAAATATGAATTAACAAGGACATTAATCATTTTTACATGATATAATTATTAAGCGTGCCATAATCCTGAAAAAGGCAGTGAAATAGTATCATATGTATTACTCGTTTTAAAATTTGCAAAGATATTTCAGTTTAATTAATGGAAACCACCTGTCTAAACACCATGAGCTCATATGCATTTTTTAAGGACTGGCTTGAAACAGAAATGTAATCTTTAACCAAGTCACACAAACATTCACTTGCAGTGAAAGGAGGTTGCTACAAAACCTGCAGCATATTGTTTTCTGTTACTGGGTTGCAGTAGCTGAAGTTTGTAAGCACCAGAATCCCCCATCCAGCTGATCAGTTACAGCTGTTAATTGTGGAGGGAGAGACTGGCTGACATCTGCTTCTTGCATAGTTAGTTAATGGTTCACTTCCAGGTCCTAAAAGGATTGTAGCTTCTCTCAAAAGACAATGTCGGCCCCCATATATGTCTGCCTTCTACACTGCCTGTCTTGTTCTGGTTTGTCATCCTCTACACAATGCAAATCTGAGTGAACTCACATCTGCCACTGATCGACCCAATTCGTGAGCAATCTTTTCCCATCGACCGGGGGTCCCCCCTGGGAACTTAACCATACTTCTTGTCAGCTGGCTTAGGTCCTCCTCTGTCCATTCAGGTGCCTGTAAAACATTTGTAAAACATTCATTACACTGGGATATTGGACAAATATTTGCAAGGTAATATACTGAAAAAAAATCTCTTTAAACAAATTAATCTAATATTGTAAAAAAAACCAAACAAACCCAAAACAAAACAACTGTGTACCTTCTCCCTCTGCTGAAAATCCTGAACACTCAAAAAATGCATTGTGTGTAGTATTTAGACTAACACAATTTCTCTGAGCTGGAATACAGAAACGCAGAGTGCAGTGAAGACTCCATAATCCAAAGGAAAATGGCCAGTGACCTGCTGCACCACTCAGACACACACAAGCCCATGGGGCTGGATGGGATCCATCCAAGGGTATAAGGGAGCGGGAGGAAGTCCTCACTGCAGAGGTCCCTTCAACCATTTTACCAGCAGCCCTGGCTCACTGCAGAGGTCCCAGCGGACAGAGGGTTACAAAATGTGATGCTCATCTACAGAAAAGGCCAGAAGGAAGATCCAGGGAACCCCAGGCCTGTCAGTCTGACCTGGGTGCCAGGGAAGGTCATGGAGCAGATCAACTGGAGTGCCATCACACAGCATGTGCAGGATAACCAGGGGATCAGACTCAGCCAGCTTGGGTTTGTGAAAGGCAGATCCTGCTTGACCAACCTGATCTCCTTCTGTGCTTAGGGGATGGGGGAAACATTGTGGATGTGTCTACCTGGACTTTAGTAAAGCCTTTGGCATCGTTTCCCACAGCATCTCCTGGAGAAACTGGCTGCTCATGGCTTGGCTGGGTGTGCTCTTCACTGGCTAAAAAACTGTCTGGATGGCCGGGCCCAGAGTGTTGGTGAATGGAGTCACATCCAGCTGGCCCCTGGTCACCGGGGGTGTTCCCCAGGGATCAGTGTTGGGGACAGTCCTGTTTAACATCTTTATTGATGATCTGGACAAGGGAATCGAGGGCACCCTCAGTCACTTTACAGACACACCAAGATCAGGGGGAATGTTTCATCTGCTGGTGGGCAAGAAGGCTCGACAAAGGGATCCGTGGGAATCCAGCTCGACAGGCTGGATCAGTGGGAAGAGGCCAATGGTAGGAGGTTCAACAAGGCCAAGTGCCAGGTCCTGCCCTTGGGTCACAACAACCCTGTGCAACTCTACAGGCTGGGAGAAGAGTGGCTGGAAAGCTGCCCAGCAGAAAAGTACCTGGGGGTGCTGGTCAACAGCAGCTGAACATGAGCCAGCAGTGCCCAGGGGCCAAGAAGGCCAGTGGCATCCTGGCCTGTATCAGCAATAGTGTGGCCAGCAGGGCCAGGACAGTGATTGTCCCTCTGTACTCGGCACTGCTGAGGCTGCACCTCCAATCCTGTGTTGAGTTTTGGGCCCCTCCCTACAAGAAGGACATTGAGGTGCTGGAGCGTGTCCTGAGAAGGGCAACAAAGCTGGTGAAGGGTCTGGAGCACAAGTTTGATGAGGAGCAGATGAGGGAGCTGGGGGTGTTCAGCCTGGAGAAAAGGAGGCTGAGGGGAGACCTTATTGCTCTCTACAACTACTTGAGGTAGGAGGTTGTGGTGAGGTGGGGGTCAGTCTCTTCTCCCAGGTAACAAAGTATAGAATCAGAGTAAATGGCCTCAAGTTGTACCAGGGGAGCTTTACATTAGATATTAGGAAAAGTTTCTTCATCAAATGGGTTTTCAAACACTGGAACAGGCTGCCCAGGGAAGTAGTGGAATCACCATCTCTGAAGGTATTTAAAAGACATCTGGATGTGACACTTAGGGACATGGTTTAGTGGAGGACTTGGCAGTGCTGGATTAACGGCTGGATTCAATGATCCTAAAGGTCTTTTCCAACCTATGAGATTCCATGATTCCATGATTAAATCACAGTTTAAGACATAAAGTTTTAGGCATTTAATTGGATATGTAATATTTTTTCAGCAAAGACAAAATATCTCAATTTTTACATACTAAAAAAGCCTCTAAATAAAACAGAACAGTCATCTCAGTTTTTTGTCACTGTTATCATCCAGTGTTTTAGAACTCTGGCATGATCCAGGAATGAAATCTGTTGATTCTTAAATTGCATTAAGACTATTAAAAACAACCCACCCCCGTCCCTAAAATGCAGTTATGCCACAAAACCAAACCGGATGCTCCTACCAACCAATAACCAACAGATATAAAAATGTTTTGCTCCAACTACATGCCAATCTGCTAACAATAACTGTCTTCATAACGGCCAAATAAAAGTGAACAAAGCAAGGAATACACAATTAGAGCAGTTTAAGGCATGAAATCGTGCTTGCCTCAGAAGGCAAGACACAGTAACCGTCTTTGACATTTGCAGCATCTTTGGCAATGACCACAGAGCCAAATCTTCATTACCATCACTAGTTTGCCATTTTATTTATTTTTAAGGAACTCTTTATGACATACCTCTTCTAATCACTATTTCCAATAATGAACAGGCACATATCAAGCGGTTTGCATTACAGAGCCATCAGCACAGAACAACAGTCAGAGGTGAGTGACCCCAGGGACCATCTCCACAACTACAGCAAAGCTTCTCCCTGACACTAATCCTGCCTGTCATTCTCCCACTGTGCTCTAACCACACTGACATCCGCCTGCCGCACTGCAAGCTTAACGGGGCCCTTCCTGACTTTTTACTGTCTCCCTCAATCAATGGTTCAAGCGTGCTCTTTTCACCATGTCCAAATGGCAGCTTCACTCATAATCAAAGTGCATTGCTCCTGTTAAAGGGCTTCCCGAAAGGCTTCACCATTTGCATTCATTTGCAAAGCAAACTACTTTTATTCACTTTGTTCTGCTATCAAGAGTGTTCCCTGAAGCAGATAAATTGGCATAAATACAACCTGCCACTTAAAAGACAGTAAATAATAGCCAATAGTAGCAAGGATTTTATCAATCGTCCTGGTTTGGATACATGTAGTCCTTTATTAAATGCTGAAAGCCTCAAACATTCATAGTTTTTAATATAAGAATAAAATTAATTATCTATGATGCTTCAAACACAAGATGCTTAAACAATGTGTGTGTATGTGAGAAATCTTGCACATTCATTACATGCATTATATAATTACACTCCAGCCTCCATAAGAAATGATAAATACATAGAAAATCTTCCAATTGCACAATAACCTTATTAATTTTACTATTTTAAACAAGTTGATATACTCCATACGTTTATTATATTATACTCCATGTAGATATTTTATATTATTTTTAAAAGAAAGATTTGCAGTACTTAATGTTCTACTTATAAAAATTTTATCACTGTAATTTAAATAATGAATTCTTCTATGAGTTTTGGTTAAAAGCCTTTTGTTTAAAAATTAGTCAAATTTCATACCTCATAATTAGCCTTAATATGCAGTTTACTGTAATTTTCTATTTAATTTGTACTAACACATGGGAGGGGTTGTTGGTTTGGGGGAGTTTTTTCTCCTTTTTTTTTTTTTTTAAGTGCATTCTCTTACCATATCCAAAGCATATCTAAGCAATTACACATGGAAATCAAGATGATCTTTTCAGTGATATACATATGTTGGAAGCTTTCTGGTAAGTTTTATTTTCAGACTTTTTTTGTAAGTTCACAATTTTGTGCTCAAAATTTTACTACCCATTTGTAAATATTACAAAACTCCTAAGGTTATCTTCCTAAATAATGGACAAAAACTACAATCATTCTGCATATCTGTAGTTAATTACACAGCTAATTCACAGCACAACAATTCATTAGCTACATTAAAATATCAACTTCTTAAACTTATTTCAAGCTGACAATAATTTTAGAATGTGAAGACCTAAAACACTTATAAATTTGGAAAATCTTTGAAAAAGCTTTTAGAAAATGAACTCCCAACAGCAAAAGCTGTAAAAGAGCTTTTGTGAATTTGCAATTCCTCAGCAACAGTTAATTGTGCCTTTAGATGCAACAGCACCTACTGTGATCCAACTACTACAAGCAGCTATGAGGGTGGTCATGGTGTGAATGTATTCTCCCTGTTCTAATCTGTAGCCAACTGTAACTGTGAGAGTCAAATGAATGCATAAACATACTGCTTTGTCACCTAAAACCATGTGTGTCCAATATTACTGAAACACTGGGCCAAAATTCATCTCTACAGTAAAGCAATGGAAGACACCACATGGTGAGGGGACAGCTGTTGTTACTATACAAGCATTCAGATTTTGCATCAAAAAAGCCCCACTCTGGGATTAACTCCCCATACTGAATATAAAATTAAAAGTACAGAGTTATGGTCTACAGTCTTTAAAATGAAAATAAGCTACAAGTGTAGATATAAAAGTTTCATACCATTCCCATAAGCAATAATCCTTTAACACGGTTTAGTGTGCATAGCTGGCAATGCTGAAGGATTAGTTCACACAAACCACTATGCACCTTTCTATAGGAAAGGAACATCAATGTGGCTTATTGTTTAGCATCACTCTTACACGTGCATCTGCACTTAGCAATTCCATCCCACTTCATTCAGCATGACAATTTTACACTCTTAGGATTTTTTAAAACATGAGCGACATTAATTTCAATTACATTAAAAACAAATTTTTAGATAACAAAGCATTTCTTGTCAGGAAAAGTCTGACTCATTTAGATCTGTTAACATTAACAAGTATAAAACTATATATTATATATATACTTTTATTGATAAAATTGGAAAGTGACTGGTATTTGAGAGTTTATAAGGAAACTTTTAGAGTCATTTACAGTGCCTTGACAATATGAGATAATTTCATTTTTTTAGACTAAATTTTAGCTTTAGGTCATTTCTTCCTGTCATCAGTATACTGAAGATTCAATTAAATTCACTTTTGTAGGGAAGTTTGGCTAAAGTTTCAATCTAGCTAGAACTGTATGCTACACTTCATCTAATTTTGGTGGTTCACTGTTTTGAGCACATCTAGTCCATGATCTTGCAAATAAAACATGAGGCAGCATTTATTTAGAAATACCTGTCCAAATATTTCTAGACCAAGGGTCCTAGTAAAACCCTGGACAATTTTGCGAAACAGGAAATATTTAACCTACAAGATGGTGGTGCTTCTATCCAATAACTAAGGAACAGAATGTAAAAGTTTTCCTGATGCAATTTCTTGCTCATAATGTATTTTTATTACAATATTCTTCTATATTCTTACGGTTTCTTGGTTTACCTATAAGAATTCTGAAGTCAGTCTTGTTTTATCAAGTCTTGTTTTATCAAGTCCCATTTGGCACTGGGATCCAGCTGTTGCTGAACACAAAGGGCCTGCCACAGTTCTAAAGATCTCTTGTGAAGCTCTCAAGATCTGCTAAAGGATATTAATGATCCAAACTTATATTCAAAGCCACATGTTCATATAACCCTTTGGTCCTTCAAAGCTCTTACTTAAATCCAACTTCCACTAGCACTGTTTTTATTAAGTAATCCAACAAAAACAAGGACAGCTAAGCTGTTTCAGAGTAATGGCCAAAGCAGGCCAGTAAGCTCATCATTTGTGCTCAGGGAGTGCAGCAGCAGCAAACTTTGTGATAACAAGAAAGGTTACGTTTATCATAAACAGTCCCATCCTGCTCTGAAATAACAGGGACCATATGCACATACAAGAGTAAGACAAAGGCAAGCATATAGGTTACCTATGCTTCCCCTAATATTTTCCTGGACACCAATTATTTTCAGCTTAGGCAATAGGCAATTTCTCTAGACTGATATATTTTATCTATTTAAATTTATCTATCTCAATGAATCTGTCTTTCAAATATTTTTCCAGTCTCTTGTGAAACTGTGTAAACTTTCTGGATTTGCAACTTCATGTTCATGAGGAGTTGCACACATCTGCTACTCATTATACAAGGCACCCGCTTATTTTGTGTTTTGAACCTGGTTCCTGCTAGCTTTAATGACACCTGCCTCTTGCCTTTGAGAGAATCACATCCAAATAGTCTCCATGTCCTGACTTCCATGTCACTTACAACTTTGTTCAAAATATCCCTCCATAGTATTCTCCTGTAAGATGTCTCTTCCGAGCTAGAGAGTCCTAATCTACTCAGCTGTTTCTCATGTAAAAGCCATGTCATGCATAATGATGCCTTTTTCCATCATAACCCACCGCTCTGAAATGACGTACCAGACTGCACAGAGCAGGATTAATCTTAAATTATACAGCAGAGTAAGAACTCTTCCACTTGGCTCTCTATTCTTTTCTTAACAACTTCTAACATTTCACTGGTTTACCAATGAGATCACCTTCTCCCTGCATATTTTTTTAATCTTTCTACGAAGCCCAGAGGGTTTAAGGCAGGTCTTCCCATTGTAGAAGCAGTGTTCAAGACTCCACACAGGTGGAGTGACCTGGTGCTCACAATTTCTACTCTTTATATCAGTTTTTTGTTAGTTTTCTCTAAAGAGATGTTAGATATACAGGCCTGTAAAGGTCCACGAGTTCCACTGACAATAAATACACAGAAACCAACATTTCCCATTCCAATTCTCAGACACCCAAGAAAAGAAACAGTTAATTGAATTATTTAATCCTTAAATTTTCTTTGAACTCTTGGTTGCATATATTCTGGTCCCAGTAACTTGAATAATTTAATATTAAACAATACATAAACACAGGTTTAAAAGAAAAATATTTTAGAATTTTTCAAAGCAACTGTATGTAAATATGAAGATACAAGTAATTGTCCTCTCTTATAGAGTTGTCAAAATAATAACCTAACCATAATCATTTTTTGTTTATACTATTCCTCAGACAGGAATGTCTTTGCCATTAAAAGCATTAAAATATTAAACAATATACATAAGTAGACATCAGCTCTTAGAGAAGAAAGAGAATCTAAGAACAGAAGTGTGAAGTTTCATCCGCCTCAGTATCAGGTCTTCTACCACATCCAGCAGCAAATGTTTTAGGACAGAGAGATTCTTTCCCTCACAGCTGCTCCCAGCCCAGACTAGGGATTTCCTAAGTGTGAAGTTGAATCCATTTCTGTTACAAAGCCAATGATGAAGTTGTCCGCTCTCCTCATCCCATATTTGCTCTTAATCAACATCATAAGCTGGCTTTCTACACACATTCAGTTTCTCACTTCTTACCATAGCCTGCTGCCTTTTTATTTCTCTATCCCATAGTTCTGCCCTGCTCTACAGCTCCAGAAATAATATAGGAGGGAGAAGGCAAAACACCCACCAAAAATAAAAACCAACAAAAACCCCACTACTAGTAAGCCATGTCATTTCTTTACTTTCTAAACACACAGCTGAGGACAATTTTTCTGCAGTAGGAAAAGACAGAACTCCTTGGAGAGATTTTTCTAGACCTTGCCTGTTTGAGAGTGGGAATTCCACAGACATTTCAATTAGTGCTTCCTTGAATAATTCCGTGTTATCCCTTGCTATTCACTGCACTATAGACCATTTCCAGTACGTACCAGTTCCCTGCAGACATACATGATACTCTTCTAGTGACATTTTGCAATAACCAAAATGTATGTTTCCTATTCTTGACAAGCATTACTCTAAAGATCTTCCATCTTAACATTACTTTGTTTCTATAGAAGTCTTGCTGACAGAACCTGTCAAAAGTTTTATAAAATCCAAGTGCATTGTAAAGCTCTAATAGTAAGGCATAACTTTTCTTTAAATTCCCACTGACTTCTTACTATTATTTTTAATTGGTTCTTCTAATAGTACCATTCATTTAAAAACTTAAAAAATTACCCAGTATGGAATTCATACCAACCAGTCTGTACTTCCCAGAATCCTCAAGGAAGCTCAAAAATTGGTATCCTATTCCTATCTTTCATTTCAAGGCTCATTAAAGTAATTGCTAAAATATTAACAGCAGTATTAAATGCGTTTGATATTAGAGTTCTTTTTAGGTCAACGAATGGTGAAGACCATTGTTCCAAGCAATTTGTTATTTATCATCCTCAGATGAATGCTTGAATCTAAAACACTTTGTGGTCTTCAATATAGGATGTCAAAAACTCCATAAACTTCCTTGTAGTAAACATGGGTGAAAGGGATTTTTGGTCCTAGCATCTTCTTGAAAATGCTTTATATTTTGATCATCCAATATTTCAACAAAACCCTTGGGGGAAGTAATTTTTTGTTCTTGGGCTTACCTTACTTTGGATGTGCATAAGTCTTTCCCTTTCTGGAAGCTCTTCACTACCCTCACCCCCTCACTTCTCAGTCTGAGACAAGAATAACTTAATTCCAGTAAAATGGTTATATTTGAGATTCTTCCACTGGCTATTATATTGATTATTTACAATTCTGACAATTTTTTTACCTTCAAGCAGTATGTTAGCCCATCCTAACTGCATGTCAACAAATTATCTGTAAGCACTAAAAAGACATAAAATAAAAAATCCAAGTTTATTTTGAGAGTTTAGGCATATTAGAAACCAAAATGCAAATATGTCCATAACCATATAATATCAATAAAACAGGCCTTGTATGTTTTTTTGGAAAACAAAACCATTTGCAATCTATTCAGAAACATCAACTAAAATACTTACTTATGAGTACATTTCACAGATAATGCAGGTCCAAAAGGACTTCCTCATTCCTAAGATGTGCCTCTATATGAATATATATATATGTATCCCTTACTTAACCTCAGTATGAAGTGAATAATAGATTCTCCCACCACCACCTTCAGCAGCATTACATGGTGCTGCCAGGCTATTCCTAGATTTAAAATAAGCCATACCTTAAGACTGAAAAATTTCTGTTCAAACAGACAAAAATCATGGAAGGAGAAGGAGAATTAAATATAAATCAAGTTAAGAACCAGCTACATGAAACAGTAAGACAATTTTTTTAAGTTATGACTATATTCAGAAAGTTACAGATACTCAAAAAATAATATTAATCAGTCATCTGACAGAAAAGGTGGCAAACAATGACTTAAAAATGAAGTACAACATGTGCTGTATGCTCACAAGATGATTGCTACCACACTACATTCATTCCAACGTCTCTGGTTTTCACTTCTAACCCTTAGCTTTTCCGTGTCTTCCTCCCAGACCAAGCAAAACTTTAATAACAAGTATTTTCTCTCATGAAGGTCACTTTCTGAGTATCAGTAAGATACCATTTCCAACCCTTCAGTCATTTCTACAGATTTTCTTTATGTCTATTTTACATCTTTTTTTTCACGTAAATCCCCAAATTACAAAAAGCCTTTCAGAGCTGCTTTTTCCTCCCCCTTCCTACTCATTATTTATTCCTACTTCAAGAATTCAGAGCCCAGAGCAGTTTTTAATACTGTCTTTAAAAGTGCTCCAATTACATCATCAATAATGTGTAGAGGAAGGCAATGCTAAACCACAGTTTTCAAGTTTTGCAGAACAAGAACACCTCAAAAAACATCCCTATATTACTTTAATAAAAATATTTTCTTGTCAATAGAGCTGAAATTGCTCTAAAATAATGACTTGTTAATGCCTAGCCATTGATATGAAATAATAATCTGGTTAAAGCTTTACCACCTTGGAAAAACAGGGAAGGTAAAAAGAATGAAAACACTTGAGTATTAAATTGTAAAAATCTTTAAATATATATTTAGAAATATATAGAAAAGTGAGCATTTTTTATCAGCTGACTGTGGGCAGCATTTTGGTAGCCAAGGCAGCCCCTATGGAAAGATGTGAGGAAATGGCTGGCTCCAGTAGCTCCACTGCAGGACACAATGGAGCCATCAGCCAAGCTGCCAGGCACCTCTGGGAATGTATTGAAGAAAGGGCCAAGTGCTGCACAGCAGTCTGGGGGAAAATGTGAGATACCAAGCTGGGAGAAAGAGGTGGAGAAGGTACTCCAGGCAGCACAGCACAGACTCCCTGGCAGCCTGGGAGTCTACTCCATGGAGCAGATATCCACACTGCAGCCTGTGGAGGACCCCACACTGGAGCAAGTGGATACGCCCTGAAGGACCCACAGTGGAGCAGGTTTACCCTGAAGGACTGCAGCCTGCAGAGGACCCACACAAGCAGGGAAAGTGTGAGAGGGAACGAGTGGCAGTGAGGAACTATTACAGACTGACCAAATGCCTGATATCCCATACCCTCTGTGCCACTGGGAGTAGGGAGGAGGTAGAGGAATTGGGAAGGGAGCAAAGTTGAGCCTTCAATAGGAGTGGGAGGGAGGTTTTCTAGGTTTTATCTTTATTTCTCATGATCCAACTCTATTTTATCTGGCAATAAATTAATTTTTCCCAAGTCAAGTCTGTTTTGTCTGTGACAGCAATTGATTAGTTGATCTCCATGCCTTTACCTCGACCTACCAGTTTTTTCATGTTATTTTCTCCTTCATAAAATATAGAGTTGAGAGTACGGAGTGAAACAGTGGCTGGGTAGGGACCTGGCAGCCAGCCTCAGTAAACCCACCAAAGAATTATGAAGTACCAAAATAAAAGGCTTGTAGTTAGGAAAAGTTTTGGGGAAGAATTCTTTGGTGATCTCCACTCAAAATGACATGAACAGAAGATTACCAGCATCTACAATTGCTGCTGTTGGTTACAACAGCACAAATACCAGATTTAAAGTAAAACTCTGCTAGTAATACAATAGTCTGCAGATCTACCTCCAGAAGAAATAAATATTAAAAAATTGGTATCTATTGGTATAATGTAACAAATTGGCTGAATTTCCTACACCAACTAATGATAATTTTAATAACAAGTTACTCCCTCAGTGATTTAGGATTCTGAAAAAAATTATTCACATTTTTTTCTGGTTTTGACTAGCTTATAAAAAAGGAAAATCTTCCATGGATGTTTATGTTCTAAAGATGTTATTGTCACCTCTTTTAAATGGTAGAACATATTGGTTGCCTTCACTTAAATGCTGAAGCCCTTTCACTATCACAAAGGTTCAAAGATATTACAGATAAAAATGGCAATTCCATAAAACACAGATAAAATGAGCATATATGAAAAGGACACAAAACCAAGAAAAAAGTTACTAGATTGTAAATGTCCTCATTTAAAGTTAAAGAACAATTACTCCCTACACAGTCCTCAAATAGTAACAGAAGCCTAAATTAATTAACTAATGAAGTTTCTACTCATAGTTTTCTTTAATGAGAGGTGTTTTGAACAATCATTTCTATTTCCGTTTTCCTTGATCAGGAAGATACAGGACATAACATATCTGATGAATAAGATGTTTCTCTCTGTATAATTTCTTTTAGTCAATTAAAACTGGTATCACCCCAGCATTGTTTGAGAACAGGATTAAAGTCATTGAGTAAATGCACACCACTTAGTACAGTACAGAATCACAGGGTGGCTCAGGTTGGAAGGCACCTTTGGAGGTCACCTAGTCCAACACTTGGCTCAAGCAGGGCCACCCAGAGCTAAGAATCTTAGCTAAGTTTTTAATGACCATGACCAGACAGTTTTTGAATATCTGTCTCCAAGGAGGGAGACAAACCTCTCCGGGCAACCTGTGCCAGTGGTCTGTCACTCTCACAGTAAAAGAGCATTTCCTGATGTTCAGAGAGATGCTCACACCTGTACCCATTCTTGTATCCTGAGCCACAAAGCCCTGTTAGAACATTTTAATTTGGGTGAAAGTATAAGCCATTTATTGATTAGGAAATCTTTAATGAAGATAAAAACGTTTTTCAAAGTTACACTTCTTAAAAGTCTACATGGTTTGAGGGAAAAAAAGGTATCTATCAAACTCAGTGTAGAAAGGCATCCAAAATCCTGTAACTCCTCCGTGCAGTCACAACATATACACAGAGGCACAGCTTCCTATAATCTGCTGTTGCACTTCTAGTAAATTTGAGTTTTGTTTTCAGAGGTCATCCTTCCTATGCCATGAGGGGTGACACTTCATGAGTGATCAAGCAGCGCATGGTTTGGAGTGTTTCAGGGTGAGCATTACATGGGGGAATACTCTTCTTGGTAGCTAAGTTTCTGTGTCCTCACCAAAACGAGATATATTCAGCATCTAATCGAGGCACAGATCACTGCAATACCTGAACTTCTTAAACAGAAGGAAACACAACTAGATGTCCTAATGTTCACTCCAGTCCTAAGATACAGGACTGAACACCAGAAAAAGAAATGGTATTTTAAAATTCTGGTTCTTTGCAAAGATTGGCACGTCTTAAGAACTTTATGAATCTGGTAATACAATTGGGATGGCATTAAATAAAGTGTGTGAAACTTTCAATTTATATGTAAGCTGGAAGCTCATCAACTGCAAGTGATATAAAAAGAGATAGATTTACTTAATCATGAATGGTTTTCTGATCCTGTTCACACTCCTACAGCCAGTTACATGAACAGAACAGTTCCACACACAGAAGTGGGATGTGAGCACTCAGGTATTCATTTACTGTAAGTTTAATCTGGACAATGCTTCAAAGGTGATTTTCAGCATGCTAAAAGGACTGGAGGGACTTGGGCTCAGACGGGAAAAGAAACTCTTAATCCATTCTAATAAGGACCTTCTTCCATAGCAAGTTCCCTCTAGTATTAACATAAAAATACATTAACTAATTGTTTGCAATGCATCAACTCATACACTGTTTTCTTTCTAAAAGAAGGAGCTAAAGCCAAAACTAGCTTTAGCTAGTCTCTAGCAATACACACCTGAAAAAGGGCACTGCTCTAAAATACATGTTTTCCCACTTCAGGTTTTGATTCTAGATTTAATACAAAGCTTTCTTTGACCTATAGCTATTTATACAACCAAATACATGTGTGGGTGTTTCAAATACCACCTACATTATCATAAAGCAATCTAAGTATTCCTCCTTACAAAGTAGGTAGTTTTCAAAAACATGAAAAATAATTTGAATTGCAACATATTTTTATGGCTCTTGAAATTAAATTGTTCTGTCATATTTACACAAAACACAGGTAATTCTGTCTTTTTTTCCTTGTCATTACAGCAAACCATGGGGGGGAAAAGGTTATTTCTTACCACATTCTCAAAATCAAATCTACTTTTGCATCACACATGCCAGAAGAAAAATGTCAATTAAATGGTTCATAAATATAACACTAAAATTACTATTTAAGTCAATGTAATTGAACAGAAATTAAAATGTAGTTTTTAATTGCATATTACAACTTAAATGGTAGCACTTAGCAGAAAGTGTTAACTCATTTATTTTTTAATTGTTAGCTGCTTCAAGGCAATTGTTTTAATGCAGAAAAAAAGTGAGAAGCTCTTCAGTAAATTTGATTGTAGGACACTCAGGCATGCAGATCAAATAAACTATAGGTTGAATAGGTAATTAGGTTTGGCCTGTGATACATTAATGTGGAGACCAATTCTCAAAGAAAGGGAATAAATGTTTTTAATTTAATTCTCTCTTTAAACACCACTCTATTTGGATGCTTAAATGCAGTTTGAAAAGAACATGAAATTGCAAATCGTCTACAGTACATAGGTAAATGAATGAAATTTTCAGGAGAAGAATTTCATAACTTCCACAAACTTCAGTAAAGAAGTGCTTAGGGCAGTTAAGTCCTCCACAGATTGCAGGTGGCAACTTTTTTCATAATTACTTGATACATTAAAAATCTTTAGCCATGCCAAATTCACTGGAGAAGATGAGCCCAAAAGCATGAAGATACATTAAAGCATATGATCAGTCTTTATCCGTATAAGGAGTGTTTCTCCTTGCAAGGTTATTATTTGTCTCATGAAATACTAGGTAGACTAAGCAAATGTGAAATATTTAACAGCATCAGGCTGTAAATCTTCTTTTATCCACTTCAGTGCAATGTGTCATGTTATGGATATTTTGAAAACATTAATGTATGGTATTAAAAACCATTCACTGCACCAAACCATCCTGTGATGGTGTCATAATGAACAAGATATTATTACACAGCTAATCCTGCTGACTGACTGCTCTGCAGTGCTGTCCTCTTCTTCCCTCTCTGTTGTCCAGCTTTTCTGTCATGCTTCCTGGCACATTTTATCATAAGATAGAGATCTTATCTAAATAAGTTTTGAATTTGTCTGGGTTTTGTAGAGGTTTTTTACATTGGTCTGTTGCTGACAAACTGTTTCTCTTACCTTCACTACCCTTAAATAGCTTACAAAAAAATCAGGGGTTTTTTGTTTCCCTTGCCTTCCTTCATAATATAGTTTCAACTGCCTCCCTCAGAAACATTTCATCACTACAGATAATGTCTAAATAACATCCTTCCTTCCACACCAGACAAACTAAATTCTTTTACTAGCAATCTTGCTCTAATACCCAGGTATTCTGATCTTTTAATTTTTAAGTCAAATACAGGAGGTACTTTGCATCCCCGAAATGCACATACTGTGGAACACAGCACTATCCTGAGTATGACTCACTAAGTCAGGTCTATCAGTATGCTAAAACCCAAAGGAAAAATTCAGACTCTTCTCCAAATGGACATGATGTCCAAATATGATAAAATTTGGCTATGCAAAAAATACCAAAATGTAGAGATTTAGTTTCAGTATACAAGTTCACTGTGGTAGCAAAAAAACCAGAGAATGGTAACTAGCTGACAACAGATGTTTTGAATGGCTTAAGGCAACCATGAATTTTGGCTATGAAGGAGGAAAAATCGAAAAGGAAAGGAAAAAAAAAATCTAGTGTCTCAGCAGATTATGCCTGGAAGAATCAGAATCAATATATGCATTTAGGGCCCTAAATGGACTACCTTGAAAATGTCATGAACATGGCCCACACTAAACTCAATTTTCAGTTCTGTTTTCCAACAGTCTAAGTTGTCAAGTAAAAATGAAGGGGGGGGAGAAATCTGAGAAGTTTTCGTGCATTCATAAAACACAGATCTGTGATGACAACCTCAAGTAGAGCACTTCCAAAAGAATCCCAAATTTCAAAATTGTTAATTATCATGAAATAGTATACACGTAATTGAAAATAAGGGCAGCACCAGTTAAACTAGTTAAACATATAAACATTGAACTTGCCTGTCAAATTCCCAAATATAACCACAAAGTCTGGGGTAATTAAAAATTAAAGTTAGCCTTTTCTCATGTGCACAGATTTTTCTTCTCATAACTTGTGGCCATTTGAAAATGTACCATTCATGTCAGTCTCATTCTTCCTGTACTCCCTTTCTCATTACTAGGCAAGTTTTCCAAACAAGGACATTAAAAAAAAAAGCCCAAGGCAGTGAAATATTGCTGATACTGACAGATATTCAGTCAAGACCAGTATAGTTAAAAAAACCCCCAAACGTACACACACATAAAAAGTTACCAACTTCCTACCTATATTCTCTATTGACATCTTTTCTTTCTAGACCTGTTCTGTTCCAATCCACACTTCCAATGTGAATGACAAATATTACCTTGTAAATAGCAAAAATTGTGTTCACATTTCTATGTTTTAAAAAAAAAACAAACCCAGGCACACAGTGTCTCATGATTAAAGAGAGAATACACCTAGGTGAACTTTGGATGGCCAGAATGCTGATGTTCCCTAAAGAGGTCTATGTAAAAAATCTGATGCTATACAATACATCAAGTGAATGCATGCTATAAGTGCATGCTTACTTTGGCAAAGTCTGGGGCCTGCAGCAAAACACACATTTTTCATAGTACTCAACTGTAAATGATGCAAGAACCTCCACTCCTTCACAATTTGCATCTCAAGGATAGTCACTGCATTAAAGAAATTCTGCCTTTTGGAAATTATAGAAAGTGCCATCACCAATATGATAAATGAACCTCACTGTAATATACCATTTCTCATACTGTGCCAACATTAAGAGCGCTCTTCTCTTTTGCAGGTTTGAGCAAGTAATATATTATCCAGTAGCATCTTACAATAATGGTTATGGACACAAGTCCTAGTCATTTAAATGGAACTCAATTGCATGCTCAAGTGTGCTGAACTCAGAGTTTGAAGACTAAAAGTGATCTTTTCAAAACTGCATCCCACCTGACAAAACCACTACAGAAAATTACTAATAACTAGACTGAGATTCTCTGAAAATTCTGAAGTGGCAAAATGCTTATGTCAGTAGTATTATATCATTCCTTGCAAGGCAGGATTATGTATTTATATTTGCTGGGGGAAAAAAACACCAGAAAAACCACCTCTCACACTGTTCAGTTTATTTTTAGTTGCTGGAGTTTACCCTAGATTATAGTTTCTGGCAATTTCTATAAATGAATTTCACCAAAGCTCACTACAGCCATGGCCTCAGGAAGAAAAGAAGAGGAAAGCAGCAGTACTAAACACTGAGAAAGAAGGTAAGATGCTGAATCTAATCAGATTTTAATTGGTTTGTCTGGAACATGATATCAAAACATCACCACTGATTTAAAGTTATAAATTAGAACTACTGTGGCAATCTCAGAAATGCAACAGAACTTGAGCCCTGAGGTAAATTAACACATCCAACCTGAGTTATAAAAGTTAACATCACAGAAGCTATACAGCCCCAAGTTTGGACCCAGGCAGGTGCTTACACCTAGGTTATAGTGTTGCCCAGTGTAGAAACAGAGCAGCATTTGAAAAGCCCTGTGTGTTTGTCCACACAGATTAACACTTCTCACAGTTAACTTGAGCTCTTTGGTAGTTTTCAACTGATAGACTCAAAAAACTGAGGACTATGTACTGAAAGCACATGTGTGAAACTAGTCAGACTGAATTATGGCAGCAAGTCACATCAATCACTTCTGGAACACAGATTCAGTTGGAAAACTACTGAGACCTAGAATTTGACACCACAACATCTACAGCATGGTGTTCAAATCAGTATATTACTCTTCTTGTCTGTACAAGACAAGAACTTATGCTACTATATTTAATTAGAAGGAAAGTTTAAAACTCAATCAAAATCAGGAAATACCAGGCAAATGTCAACAGTATTGCCTTAATTCAATACATATGCATCTCTGATTTATGTTTTTAACTAAAGTATAAGTGTTTATATAACATATTGTTACTATCTTTAGAAAATGTCCTTAGGGAAATATATATTTTCGCTCTTTGTTTCCTTTGCAATCTAGATTGAATTTTGGTTGTGCTGTGAAACATACAATTTCAAAATCCCCTTTTTTCCTGGCTGTCATATCAAGTAACTTCTCTGTATCATTTAGATACTTTTTAATATTAACCTTAAAGGTTCATAGCATGACCTTCCTGCTTGCACAGACAGACGACACCACCTCTCCACCCAAAATAGTTGCAGCCAGCCTGAGCATGGCATATTTGAAAGCAGGATATTATTGAATTATATATTCTAAAACCACACCATTACTTTCTACATATACAAGAATAGATAAAGAAATAAATTTTCCTATCTTTGTTAACCTAATCAACCTAACTAATTGGTCAAAGAGAGAAAGGTAGAAAAGGAAATACATAAATTACACATACTTACATAGCAGTTGTTCAGTTAATGCTTATTCACAGTCTTTATATGTTCCTGACCTATTTTAGGCAAAACTCTCTAACTCTTGGTTCTATGCTTACTACTTGTAACATTCATCCCAGTCATAAAAACTATTTTCTCTGAATTCACTGCTCGGAGAAACTGATTCCTTCATTTGTATTTACAAATACAATTTGTTCTTCGGTGTTTATCTGCCAGAGCACTCAAAACACCAACTTGATACGCTACTTGAAGAATATATCATCACCATCATCCTATAACTTTACTCTTCCTTAAGGAAAACTGAGGATTAAAAGCATTGCATGTTTAAAACTGCAGATGAAATCAGATTCCTGACCCTAGTGATTTGATATTCACAGCTCAAACGCAGACAAGCCTTACTCTAGATTTAAATGTGGGTCATCCTCTCCAAGGAAAACTCCATAATTAAAAATAATATTTTTTTAGAATCACATTTATTCTCTCCTTAAAGCTACTCAAGTTCAAAGTAAAGTCCATAGAGGCTTAAATATTTAAGAGAAAAGCCTGAAAAGAAGGTTATTATCTGCATTTAAGTAAAGATGATTCAAAGAGTACATAAATCTATTGTTTCTAAACAAAATAAGAAGTACACCAATAGGATAGAAATATGCTAAATACACTAATTTCCTAGAAATAGACTGCTCTGGTTCAACAGTTACTTAAAAAAACAAATAGATTAGCCATAAAACCAACAAAAAACATTGGCTGTTAGTTATGATGCATGAAAAATTAAAAAATCTTTGCAGTTTTCTCTTGTTCATTAGGCTGACCAACTTGGTGTCTAGCAAAGAGGAAAAGAAAGAGGAATAGAATTGCTAATATGCAGGGTGTCTGGATACTGTTTTGTTATATCAAGTCCTGTTTCCTACGTCACAAACAGTATGCAACAAAAGGATGTCTTCTTCACACTCTCCCTTGGTGCCAGGGAAGGTCATGGAGCAGATCAACTGGAGTGCCATCACACAGCATGTGCAGGATAACCAGGGGATCAGACTCAGCCAGCTTGGGTTTGTGAAAGGCAGATCCTGCTTGACCAACCTGATCTCCTTCTGTGACAGAGTGACCTGCTAAGTGGATGAGGGAAACATTGTGGATGTGTCTACCTGGACTTCAGGAAAGCCTTTGGCATCGTTTCCCACAGCATCTCCTGGAGAAACTGGCTGCTCATGGCTTGGCTGGGTGTGCTCTTCACTGGCTAAAAAACTGTCTGGATGGCCGGGCCCAGAGCGTTGGTGAATGGAGTCACATCCAGCTGGCCCCTGGTCACCGGGGGTGTTCCCCAGGGATCAGTGTTGGGGACAGTCCTGTTTAACATCTTTATTAATGATCTGGACAAGGGAATCGAGGGCACCCTCAGTCACTTTACAGACATACCAAGATCAGGGGGAATGTTTCATCTGCTGGTGGGCAAGAAGGCTCGACAAAGGGATCCGGACAGGCTGGATCGATGGGAAGAGGCCAATGGTAGGAGGTTCAACAAGGCCAAGTGCCAGGTCCTGCCCTTGGGTCACAACAACCCTGTGCAACTCTACAGGCTGGGAGAAGAGTGGCTGGAAAGCTGCCCAGCAGAAAAGCACCTGGGGGTGCTGGTCAACAGCAGCTGAACATGAGCCAGCAGTGCCCAGGGGCCAAGAAGGCCAGTGGCATCCTGGCCTGTATCAGCAATAGTGTGGCCAGCAGGACCAGGACAGTGATTTTCCCTCTGTACTCGGCACTGCTGAGGCTGCACCTCCAATCCTGTGTTGAGTTTTGGGCCCCTCACTACAAGAAGGACATTGAGGTGCTGGAGCGTGTCCTGAGAAGGGCAACAAAGCTGGTGAAGGGTCTGGAGCACAAATCTGATGAGGAGCAGCTGAGGGAGCTGGAGGTGTTCAGCCTGGAGAAAAGGAGGATCAGGGCAGACCTTATTGCTCTCTACAACTACCTGAAAGGAGGATAGAGCAAGGTGAGGTTAACAAGTTAACAAGCAATATGAGAAGATGACATAAACTCAGTTTGCAACAGAGGCACTTTAGATTGGGTACTAGGAAAAACTTCTTCACTGAAAGGGTGGTTAAGCATTAGAACAGGCTGCCCAGGTGGGATCACTGTCCTTGAAAGCATTCAAAAGGCAAGCAGATGTGGCACTTAGAGACACGGTTTAGTGGTAAACATGGTGGTGCTGGATTAATGGTTGGACTCCATGCTCTCAGAGGTCTCTTCCAGCCTAAATGATTCTACCATTTGAACTGTTATCAATATTTTATCACTAGCATTTTGTTGCACAGAAGCAAAATGTTTACATTGTTCCATATTTGTTCACTGACCTCAGGTAGCAGCCCAAGTATATTATACAGGTAGACTTAAACAGTTATTTTAAAAGTTATGTGTATAGTTTTCATTAACAGTAATAACTCTGATGTAAATATGCCAGTTGTAGGAGCTGACTATGGGACATAAACTGTAGGTTTCATTTAACATTCAAACCCCAATATTCTACTCAGGCTGAGTAGCTGAGTCTGCAGTATTTGCAGTGACACAAAGTCTAATAATCCACAAGAAAACCTGGACTCTTCTGACTTAACACTTTCAGTAACACTCAAATGCAGATATTTATTTTTTTTTAATGAAGCATCTTTTCAGTGACACTACATTTTTAAGAGTCTGGTAATAGAATATCGTGAGATTTTCACCTCAGGGTTACTAAATTCAATATTGCCCAGATCAATAGTGACTCAAAGTCATCACCATTTGATGAGAATTTGGAGCTCAGGTTAAAATGTATTATGAGCTTAGACTAGCTCCTAGTGAATAGCTTCATAACTGACACTAACAGCTATGGTTGCTGGCAGTCTCAATATAGAACCTTAAATTCAATGGGCACACAGCGTGATTTATTTTCTGGACCTACAGCAATCCCTCTGAGTTAGGGTTGAGGCACACTAGCAGGACACCATGAGGAATCTCAGACTGCAAGTTGCTTACTTGTATCTGTCCCAAGAATAAAAGAGTATTAGAATACAGACAGATTTTTCAAATACCAGATTTGTGTCATTGCTCAGAAAGAAAAAATAAGTTATTTCAAAACTAGATGACCTCAGGCAGCACACTAAAACAGAATAAACCTTCCTCTCACAGACCAATTTATTAAAACATCTGGTTTACACAGCACCTTAATCCTGCTAAGATACAAACTGCTTGCTTAAGAAATTAAACATTTTTTAAAAGCCTGGAAACTGTATTCAGGTAATCCGTCATATGACGTCTGATTAGAACAAGCACCACATTATTTGCTACTAAGGAAAAAGCATACTCAGATTTCAAAGCAGCACAGATGTGGGAAGATTCGAGGCAGAAGAGAGCAGGTGGCAGGCTAGCTGGCAGTTACGAAATGTGCAAGATTATAAAATTACTAAGATTTAATTGTCAAATGTATACATTTTAAACTAGCAAAAAATAATCTAGCATTTGTATGGCATTTTGCCTTTTAATGTTATAAAGTAGAGAGATCTCTTTTGTACATTTAAAGTTATTTTATATTGTTGTTCCACAGCAAGCTTTCAAATAAAACCTTCATGATTAAAAAGCTCACTCAGTTATCAATATCCTATCTCTGAAACACAGTGCTTTGATGGCCCACGCTGAGAAAAATAAAAACATAAACTGCATTCAGAGTTCAGCACCAGATGATCAGAGTCTACAGTTCAACGATTAAGAAAAAATATTAACTACCATGTTTCCAGCATCTACCAATAAACTGTGTAAAAACAATGCTTATGTATACCTTTGTTTCACAGTATTTTTAATAATCCTAATTTAAAGGTAAAAAGTATAGCAGATGCAGAAGATGTATGTTAGCTAAGCTTCCCAAGCACTGTGCATAAAAATAGTTTTTACTACTCCTGCTTTAGTAAAATCAAGCCAGGTGCTCCTGCAATATCAAAAACACACAAATGCCAAGAAGTGCTGCAGGATAACATGAAAAATAAAAATAATGAGAAACATCATTTTCTATCCATACATCTGGTCCAGCTGGAAAGGATCAGGCACTGCCTTTCTCCACCTTTATCTCCCCTTTACAGACCAAATATGAAAAGGTCAAAAGTATTCACTCCTCATTGAGAAAGAACTTGGAACTCTACCTTCAGAGATGAGTGAGTCAAATAACGATATGGAACGAAGAGGTGATTCCAGTGGAGAAGATGAGAAATCCATAAACCAAAAGGAATTATAATCCTGGTCCCACCGAAGACAACGATAAATTTCCCACTGATTTCTCAAGGGCCAATTCATGAAAGAACAATATTATTCACATAAACAATGAACTCTCATGAAAACAACATGTGTTACAAATCACATAAAATCAAATCAGAACAAAGAGTGAGAGAAATCCCACTGAGAAATGATTCAATAGAATGATTCCAGAAACAGTGAATACATATATTCTTGCATGAATATTTGCAGAAATGACAGAACAAAATCAGATGTAACAAAATATGTCCTCTAATAAGTTGCTTTTCTTTCTTCAAGCTCCACAGAACAGGTTGCTGAATAGGAAAGTAAAGAGTTAAGTGTCTACTAAGTAATGCAATAGTGGCTTAACAACATATTCAGGCCACCTCCAAGGAAGTCCATTCCCTCTAAATTTCTCTTAATTCCTAACAAGCATACACAGAACACGTTTTCCAGTCACTTTCAATGACAGATTAAAAAAAATCAGAAACTCAAGCTAAGTAAATTAAGCTATTTATCTCAACAACCTGAAAGAAGACCTTGCAAGATCGTCTCCCTTTCAGAAACAGTACAAACATTCAGCGACAAAACAAAAATAATTTTAGAAATAAACTTTTTCATTACTTGCTTTGAAGAGTTTTGTTGTATCAGCATGAGAAGGAGCTTTTAGTAATTCCTCTGAGGTTCACAGTCACATGCAGTTTACATGAATAGTATAAACAGCTCTATATGAATATGCAATTTAGTCTCAGACAAGTATATGATTTCTTATAGAGAAAAAACCCCCTCAAGAATCCCACTACTTCATTTCCATGCTCTCAAATACAATTGAGTCACTTTGCACTATTTCCAACAGATCGAGTTTAAGAACAGGATAGAAAGAAATGTTTCATAAATGGTCTAGGCAACATGCTCTAGTTATGCACCTCCCCCTACATGTATTCCCAAATCTGAAGTGAAGTATCCTGGCTGCAAAACAAATCCAGTATTTCTTTTCCTCTGAATTTATGAAAGGTAGTAAGTCCTAATAAATTATTACAATTTTACCTAAAACAAAACTGTAATGGACTGGAAAAATAATGTATCCAGTTATTCCCCAATAGCTTCCCTTTTCTGGTCTAAAACTCCATCTATTTAGCCTTCCCTCCTAAATATGATTTTCTAAATTTATTTTTATTGCTGACCTAGTCTTTCTGTTAACTATTCTTTTTTTTTTTTTTAAAGTGCAAGGATCAAAACTGTATAAAAAGTCCTAAAGGTGGATGGATCACTGCTACAGAAATGAAGAAAAATTACCTCTCACTTCTGCAGTACTGATATTATTTAAGTATCTTCCAATAGCTCGCTTTCTTTTAATATTCAGTTCTAAGTAGAGAGTAACGACATGGTAAGACAAGTTCCTTATGAAGATAAACTCAGTGTGTTCTCAGACAGAAGAATAACTTCACTATGCTATAAGCACATTTTCAGTCAGCCATGTAACCTTATGAAAAATATGGAAAACATTCCTCTTTCTCCTTCCCTTGGTGGATCATTTTACGATATCTAAGAAGGAAGGCATCTTCTCTATAGCCTGTTCCTTATCTGCTTCAATACTTCAATCCTATAGAAACAGTAATCAAAAAAAATAAAATCACAGAGACTGACTTCAACCTAACAACTGAACATAATCTGAACTTTTTATAAAACTGGGCACTCTGCAGGGTATAGCACTTCCAAAACACTAGTCCATGGATTACGGGCACCTCTAAAGTACAAATGTCAGCAGTGCAAAGCACTTGATGAATAATATTAAATTAATTGTAATCATCTACACTTGGGATACCAACAGCAGGGACAGCAACTCCATTTCTTACTCCTGGAAGGATGACAAAGTAACATACTACTTTACCAAGCCCCCACATGCATAACTGCTCTCAAGGCTGGTTGGTTGTACCTAGTCCACAGCCCTGAGCTACAACAAGAGAAAACAAACAAACAAACAAAAGCTGAGATGTTTCCTTGTAAGTGAAGAATGAGAATCCTGAGAAAAATTTTGATGGCAAACTTATTTATGAAGGAGTAACTTTTTTCTAAGACAAGCAGAACTGAGAGGTGAACACCACTTGATTTCACATCCATGCAAGAGGCAGAAGAGGGAAGCTGACCCAGTTCATGTCTGTGATGCGAAGTGAAGGAAAATAAATGTTTCTAAAACAGAAAATGTGTTGAATGACAGTTAGGAACAATTCACTTGTGGTACAACCATTTTCCCAGTGAGCTTATTACAAATCACATGACACAGACTCATATTACACACAAATGGCTCCTACAGGCTACTAGAGCCAGTAATGTATAGTCTCCATTTCTTTGAACAGTTTATTAATCCGTTTCCCTCCACTACTGTATTATATGTCAATGTTGCATCTTAATAACATATTAACTGTCAAGGAAAGGAAGCACATCTCATCACAGTTTGTTGAGGTCAAACACCTTACCCAGATAGCATACCTACGAGTTGCCTGCTTGTCTCTAAAATGTTAATTCGTTTTGTAACAGTTTGTAATTAAAAAAATACACTCATTGATCAGAGCAATGAGGTGCAATACTGAACTTCCAGCTGTAAGTGTAGAAAACCAAGTTAGTTTCGTTGAGAACATCTGAAAGGATGTACCTACAACTTGTTCTTTTAGCAGTGTCTGTGAAGACACAACTTCAATATACTCTGTGTGGGAGGTGCAAATCTATAGATGGAACAGGCACAGTTTTATTAAATTTCTTCATTTGCATGGAAATCCAAATATAGACTCAATTTTCATCAGAGAGGAAGGTGAATTTGGGGATTCAGATAGTCAAGCATGCAACCAACTCAAGCTAATGTAAACAAACAAACAAACAAACAAACATCTTTTCTCCTTTAAATATTTGCCCACACAGCCTGGCAAACAAAGCTGTTCACAGAGATGCAACTAACAGGAATCCAATCCACAGGCACTTCTTGAATTAAGGTAAACAAAGCAATGACTGTACATATGCTCTTAGCTCCCAGATAACTCATCTGTAGAATTAAGGACCCAAGCCCTTACTTTCTCTAAGCATGTGAAAATATGATCCAGTGTTAAGGATTCTGTGTGACAATCCCTTACACAGAAGTCAAATGTTAGGCACATTTGCTGAATTGATTTGTTACAGAAATGCAAAAATAAACATAATGCAGATGTACTAAATCACACAGAACAAAAAAAGTAAAAGCAAGAGAAAAGTGACAACTGGGAAGTCAGGAGACTTGAATTCAATAATAGTAGATGATTAGATGGGTTAGGCAAATGTCAAATTATGTTTGCAAAAACTTCAGGTCTGGCTAAAAATGGGAGAGAGTATTTTTCACAGGCTTGAAAACAAATGAGTGAGCAAATCTGCAGCAGACAGGAATCAAACAAATGACAGCAGGAACTTCTTTCACTATTATGACACTGAAGTCAATGTATTGCCCAATCTCTGCTCCAAACACACTCTTCTCATCTGTCTTCCAAGAAAGGCAGATTTTCAAGTCAGGAGACCAATTTACAGCATTTTTTTTGTCATCTGTGCATCTCAGTTCCAAGGTGAAAAGTATACGTTTTCAAGCCAGTATGATTTAATAAAATTTACCAGAACACAAATTTACTAACTGCCACTAAGAACCCTTGCCTCTGAGTAGAAAGAACCTTAACAAAAGGCCTAAATCAACTTGTTAGGAGTTTTCCAGATGAAAAGCACAAAATACATATGCAGTTCCATAATCAAAAGATACTACACCTGCATATTAAGAAAGCTTCTTTTTCCTTTGCCTTATTTTAAATAGAGAAGAATCTATTCTTGCAAGCAATGTTATTAACTGCAATTAAGAGAAAGAACCAAGCCTCATATAACTTGACAGCATTATGCTCTACTAATTTCTAGTGAACAAGAACAGTCATAGAGAGCATTCAAACAGTTCAGTCAATGACATCCTATTATAACAACATTTCCAGCATTGTTACACAAATTACATTGAACATTTATACAATTTTTTCTGTTATGTCTCTGCCAGACAATTACTACTTCTCTAGACTTCAATGGTATAAGAATAGTGGTGGTATACACACAACATTCCATTTTCTTAAGAGGTAAGCAAATGAATCAACATTTAAAATATAAAACAACATGAAAGACTTTGAACTTACCTTCTTTTTTTGTGTCCTGTTCCTGCCTCCCAGCCAATCATCCATCTGTTCCTCAATCTCTTCAATTGAAGCTCCATGATCATATGATGGTATATATGTATTTGATTCCAGAGCCATGTACACAGGGAATTCTAATTTCGGTTTCTTGACTTTAGGTTTCTTCTCCTCTATACAAAAGCAAAAAGAAGAAAAAGTAATGCTACTAGTATTGCAGAGATGTGCAATTCAGAAGCAGGCTTAGCTCCTCAACTTTTAATCCTATATTAAAATTTCCACTGAGGAAAAGGCTTCAATTTCTTTGTTAAAAAGAGAAGCAGGGTTTTGCATAATAATTTTATTTTTATTAGAAGTAAAGAGGAATGCACCCACTTAGCCCCTCCTCCATCTGAACTATGCCTTTAAGGGTCAGATCAGCTCCTCAGAATCAGTTAGCTCTTGTTACTGCTGCACCACCTGGCAATGAAGATTAGTACAGGCAAAAGCACAGGAGTTGTTAAAAGATTTCAAAGTTCAGCTAGCTTCAGAGCACTGGCAAAGGTAGAAAGGTGATGTTTAGACCATTTTTGTATTACTTTATGGTCAGCTATGCTGCCTACAAACATCTCTGTCAATGGATAGCGTCTTTATTCTCAGATTTCTGCAACTACAAACAGCTCTGTTCTAGCACTTGGACATTTTGGGAGTTTTAAATGTCGGACTTCATTTTTCACACTGATCACTGTTCTCTGCTCTCTCTGTCCTTCAAATCGTATTTAACTGGAGCAGCAAACTTAAGGGATGGAGAGGAAGGAGGGACAACATAACCTAAACCCCAGAAAATAAAATGATCTTAGAAGAAAGATTTAAGATGGAAAATTGACAGAGCTGTTGGAAAGACAAGAAGATGAAGGACAAAAAGAGAAGCTTGAACACTCAGTATGCCCAGTATGACTCCTCTGGTTTTTCCTCATGTTTTAAAAATATGCTGTATTCACAATAACTAGATGCTTCTAAACTGAAAGAACTGATCTAATACCTCACTGCAACCAAGAGAGAAATTCTACTCTGACTCCACCTTTCCACTCTCTACTGCATGTTTTTATGCTCCTCTGTCTTCTACTGTGCTTCAACAGTCATCCAATCGCTTAGCAAACTAACTCAATTCCCTAAACTAGTAGAAAATTACTCTTTACACTCAAACAAAAAGAAAAACATCCAAGTTATTTAAAGGTGGTGGGCAAGGAAAAGAAGGATCATACTTGCCAGCAGCGGAGGGCTGCAAGATCAGCTGATCTGCCTTTCCAACCATGCCCTAATACTTCAGAGGAAAAATCTTTTTCGTGGAACCTTCTTTTAGAAAATCCTGAAGAGGACAGAGGACTGTTCCCTACAGGTTCTGATGCAGAATTTCTTTTCCTAACTGTATATGTGCAGAAACAGCACAATGAAAAAAACTCCACAGATTTGACAAACTCCTAGGAACTGACTATTTAAGAAAACAACAGAGGCAGAGAGAACGGTCTCATAGCACCTTTCGGAAGTCCAAAAAGAACAGGAAATTTATACAGATCTTGAAAGTTAACAGCATGACTAATTCAACTTTTCATTGTTCAGTTTCATTGTACATTGTTCAGAGACCTGTTTTTGTGAAAAACCTCTAACTTTGCTTGTCAAATTACTCTCAATAAATGAAATACTAAGTAAAAACTTGTATTTGGAATTTTTTAGCATCTCTCTATAGGCATGCATAGTAAATATAATGAAATGACAGATGCTCCCTAAAAAACAAAACTAAGTGAAAACCCAAAAGTACCAGCATTTTTCTCATTGTGCAGATGCTATTAAAGACAATGCTGGTGTAAAATTCTTTTTGTCTATTTCAAAAGGTAATTTTTATAATCAAATCACATATATTTAATATTATTTTACTCCAAAATTGCCATGTGTAACAGCTTCTGGAGTCAGAGTCAAGATTTGCATGGATAAGCAACAATGGCTTCACCAGCTATTTACCCCAAACACATGTACTGGCAAAAATATTCCAGCATGTTAACTTAAATGACAATTTTCATCACTGTATTTCAATCCTACAAAATAATCAAATCCACCATGTGTTCACTTGGAATTACTTAACAGTGGAGACATTTGGCTTTTATTGTATCTTGCACCCCATTACCTACTGTTTATTAATTTTGCCTCTCAAAATATGCAAATAGTTAAAGCCTGAATGCTTCTAACCAACATTTAAAATGAAGAGCGGAGCCTGCCATTAGGTCATCTATGCTCTTTCTGTAGTTTTAGAAAAAATTCTCTAACAGTATTTCCAGAAGACACTGCACCTCTCTTTAAAATGAGGTATCAAAGACAGTATCTAGGCTTTCTTCAGACAGTTAAGCAACATAGGAAGACCTAACATAGATAAGACACCCTGCTGTTTGCTGACAATCAAAGGAACACAAAATCCCACCTAGAGAAGATGGCTGTACAACCTCAAACAAGCACTCAACCAAAATTAAAAAAACCTTATCTCTACTGTCTCCCATGCATATACAAAAAGATGAAGGAGTTCAGCATATCCCTTAAATACCACAAAGGCTGTCATATTGAATTAAAAAAAAAAAAAAAGAATTGAAGTCACAGCACCTTTGACATAGGGCTCCCAATAACCCATTGAGAACAGTTTCACCTCAGAATTTTCAAAGTCATTTTCTTAAAACAGGAATGCATATAAAAATGGTTTAATGGTAACATCACGAAGGATTTTAGACAGAGGAATTTCAGAAGTTATATTCAGAGGTATGATGCCTCAACTTAAGGCAGCCAAGTACTGTTGCTTTTTCAGGTGAAGATGGAGAAAGCAAAACCTCACTGAAACTATTTCACCCAAACAACGGAAGTCCACAGGAAATACTTAGGAAGAAAACCTCCCTCTTTCATGCTATCTTTTCATTATCAGCAATTCATGGCAGCCCAAAAGATACTTCCAATCTGACCTAGTGCTTCCCCCTGAAGAGAATATGGATCAGGTTTTCCAAATAGTAGATAACGCCTAAACAGTTGAATCCTGTATCTGCTAAGGCTTGACAGCCAGCCAGGAAGTTGGTGCAGCTGCCACCACCACCACCTAATGTAAGGATGTGTTTGATTGTGCTGACAGTAGTGACAACTAGAGCTATGATTCAGAGTTTCGAAATGCAAGTGTTCCCTTAACACTTACTGTTGTCTTCTAATGGTGCTGGGTTCAGCCCATCTACTATAACAGAACAGGCTTTTAAAATGCATTTTTCTCCTCCAGTCTCAAATATTGTTCTAATACTGTTACACACAAACCTCAGTGAAATGCATGAAAAACATTCAGAAAAAGATTTCATAGATTCTTCTCAGTATTGTGACTGTCTGCTGGAGACCCAATCAGACCACTACGCCTTATGTGGGCACCAATATCCAACATCCCTTGACTTTAATCAGAGTTACTTGTGCTCATACAACTAAAGCAGGGGAGAGAAAATAATCTTGGTAAAAACAGAGCCTGACTTCAAGCTCAATAGGGTAAATGAATAGCTTACCCTCATTACTATTTTCTGAGAACATCATGTACTTCAATTGCCAAATTACAGTGTAGTAACATCACTAGTTTATTAAATAAAATTAAAAAAACAAGGCAACAGCAGTAACTAAATGGAATCCAAGGTCATAAGCACAATGGAAATTTTTTGATATCTACCACTCCAGTGTAAAATGATTCATGACTTTATGGAGTTCTAGTCCTTCTGTAGCAGAAGAAATTTTATCATTTGCTGATTTCATACTGCAAGGATACTAATTTTCTATAAGTATTTTCCACCTGCAGAACTATCAAGTTCTTTACCAGAATAATAAATTTGACTGTGTATTTAACAACTTAAGATTTAAAAAAAGAGATAGAGCTATGTCCCCTATGTTTGAACAGCACATAAACACACCTATCACTGGGATGCCCAGAATTTAACAGATAACACACAGCTAACTCTCATAAAGTACATAATTTTATGTTTCTAAAGGCCTCCAATACTACTCCTGTACTGGCTATACATTTTCCTAGTTTTTGGTGCCATGATGTGGAGTTTGAAGTCTGATGAATTACTTGCACGTGGTCAGATACTTTGACCTTCCTTGTTACTTCTTCCATGCTGTTACTACATTAATTTTATCAGTGGCAGAATTAATAGTATCTGGCTAATGATTCCTTGCTTTAAGATGTATCAGCTGTCAGATAAGAAACCAGCTAGCCTTTTTGGATCAAGTAATCACGTACTAAAACAGCAGTGCTTTTTTCTGTAACAAGTATCAGAGGTCCTGTATTTTAAAGTTTGAAGAAAAATATATACTGATTTTACATGTTAGTTGGTGTAAACAAAAAGAATTCAGAGAATTTTTCACAGAAAGAAAAAACTGCTTCATACAGAAAGAAATAAACCAAAAACAAGTTCTGAACTTTTCCAAAGAAAGTATGACACATCAAGTTGTAGCTCCCTTTCTCTTCAAGGCTTCTAAGCTTTAAGTATGAACAAGAATTCACAAAAAATATAGTCCAAAAAGACAGTGATGTCTTGAAAATCAAATGGATAGGCTGCCTGATATCTCATGCATTGATAAGCAAGAAATATGAACCACACACAGAGGTAGACAGCAAACATTATTTTGGCAAATTAGTAAGATACTGCACTGAGATCTCTTTTTTCAACACTGTGCACTTACCTACAAAACCAAACCAAAGCCTTTAGAACATCAAAATTTGTTTTAAACATGACAAAGAAAAATTCACTTGCACATACAGCAACACAGTCAGACAGAACACAAAGAACTCAGAAGTCCAAAAAAATTTTTACTAAGGTTTTGACAGTGTTGAAAAAATGGAGCAAACCATGTTCAATATCAATGCAAATACGGGGCAAACACACATATATTCAAAAAAGTACACATTTCTGTACTCATAATAAAGTCAATGAGATTATATGAATGAGTTAGAGACAGATATACACCTCTGCTGTACTGGGACCTACAAGCTAGTTTATTTTTTGAGCAAATTGACTAAAGACATGCTCAGGGTTGAATGTATCCTCAGCCACAAAAAACTTCTCACAAGCTGCAGATTTCTTTTTCTCTGAGTATCTATCCTTCCCAAAACTTCTAATTCCCCCCAAATACAAAAGGGTTAGAAACAAGGCTCCAGTATTTGAGAGCTAATCTGCCTTCCAACAAATATACAATGAAATCTGGATTGCGCTCACACACTGCATGTTAGTGGAATATTTTCCATAAAATCTGAAGCAAGTTTTGCGGGGAGAGGTATCGTACAAGCCTAGTTGAAACAACTGGGAAAAGCACATGAGCTTGCAAGTTCAAAATTCTTTCGGCAGGCCTGCCAAAACAATCAGTGAAATGGATGATACACAGTTTGCCATAATTAGGCTTCGGAGGTAACAATTAAGTGATCAGAACATTCACACCCACACCGACCAAAAAAGCATGCACTGCATGAATTAATTTTCTCTGAACCTGCCTGTCAGCAAATCATTACTGAACAGACATGTCAACACTGCATTTTGGCAGAGATTAATACTAAACACAATTATCCAAGATATTTGTCAATTATTTGGAAGTAAAAGGAAAATCACCTTCAGTATAGTGCTAGATTCCATCAGTTTGGTCAAAATGGTTTACAGGGATGAGGAAAGTACAGGAAGAAGTAGGAACATGGACCAACTGGTAGTCTGGGACCAATCAAAAGCATTTTTGAAAAATACAGTTAAGGACCTTATGCCATATCTGCACTTACAAGGGACTGTGTGCAAGGAACCTTTGATGTAAGGGCTCACAGTTATGGTGGACAAGCAACCTGAAATGAGCTATCAGAGCAATAGGAACTTAGGTAATCTGTGATTCTGTAAACAGAACAATAATCACAGAAGAAACACAATTTTATGATATGAAGATGACAAACTTTAGAAGACTATATACAAACCCAGGCCCCACTACATTGGAAAACTAAGTAAGTTCAGAAGATCCACAAAAATTAAGCGCTAAAGAAATGCTTTATATTAAGAACACCTGCAGATAAATAAAACTTTTTTTAGGCACAGACAAATGCTAATTATGAACTACTGAAAGCTAGAGCTGGAGAAATCTATACTGAAATTAAGATATAACTATATAATAGTAAAATTAATTGTCTCAACAAACTAAGAAGAAGAAAAGGCATTTCGAGGCCTTCTGATCAATATAATTTCTTGTATAACAAGATGCACAAAGCTAAAGTGCATCACTGGTACAAGTCAAAGAAGACAAGTCAGGATAACCAGTATTTTTCACTGACTTTTGCCAATATGGGTCTAAAATAAACACATTACACTGAACGATCTAATGATGTCTCCTATCCTAGTTTTCATGAAACAATATAAAAAGCTACCCAAGCAGTGTGCTGTATTCTGAGCTGTCTGGAAAGGGAGAACAACCAAGCCTAACCAAACATGATCAAATGTATAAAAGGTTTCCCTACAGCTCTGGATGTTTTGTGGCAGGCACTTGGGTAGGAGTGCTTTGCTATAAGGCCCTGTGAAGAGACACATCATAACCACATCATACTGCATCACACCACATCATAAATGCCCAACACAGCCCTAGTCATACAGGACTTGTAACTTCGTACTTCAGTTAAAGTTTGAATGATGGGAGTGATAAGGAAAAAGCCCCAAAAAACTACAAACTATTCAACCTGGTTTATAACTAGAAACAAAACAGTTACTTGCCATAGATTATTCCAGATGCCATCACAACAAGAAATCTGGATTTACAATGCAAATACATTTGGTAACTGGGATGCCAGTGAAGAGTTCACCTGCAATATCTACCAGGTGCCATATCTTTAAAAGGGCATATTGTAAAAATAAATGTAAGTCTTCATATTGAAGGACAGGGAAAAGAAACTAAGAAGAATGGAAAGTAAGAGAACTACCAAGGCTAAGTATAGAGAAAGAAAAATAGATGCGTTTCCCCAAAATGGATGTGGTTGAAAGAAGTATCCATGCAAAAAGAGCTTGAGAGCTGCAAGAATTTGTCCTGATAACTACTCAAACCTTGCAATTTAAATTTAAAAACTGTCAGAGTCATCTGTCCTGACACTGTATCTTTAAGTCATCTTCGTTTAATGACTATTTGGTTCAGCTCTATTTCACATCCTGTGACTACGAAGGACATATTGTTAAAGAATCATTCCCTGATGAAGGGATCACATACATGTGACACTACGGAAGAGGAAGAAGTTGAAAGAAAGTTTTTTAATTAAAGCACTTTCATTCAAAAATAAATTTTGTGTTCTGGTATCTAAATGTGAAAAATGCATCAGAAAATGTAAGGCAAAACATCTCTATTTTTGTCTCTAAAACACAGTTATCTGTAATTCCACACAAAACCATATTTCCTAGAGACATAAGGTTATAATGTAAGCTGCTGTATTTCTGTAAGGTAAAGTTGCTATATTTTATTAAGGTAGTAATGACCATTTTGAATGGATTGAGAAGTGATAAGAAGCACTGCAAAAGTGCCACAAAACTAAATCAAAACTGTGTATAATATTGACTTACCAAGAAATTATTTTTTCACACTCCTTAACAAATACAGCACTTTAGTGACATCTTAATTCCATCCTCTTGTTCCTATTTTGCAAATTATATTTTCCTCCTCCAGTACCATTCTCTGTTTTTAGTTCAAGTTGCCTACAGAATACTGCACACTTTGAGCAGGAAAGCAGGTAGACATGGGGGTAAACCAGCAATTAGGCCATGAAAAAACAAGCACTGTAAAACAGCTATTGCTAATCAGCATGAGATACGTTTACTCAATTAGATAGATGGAACTGTTATTGTGAACTCACATCCAAGGGATGGTCTCTAAAATTAAGAAGAACAGGGGCAAACAAAATGCACATTTGGTGATTTACAACCTTTCTATGCTAATTGGGAAGTGACAATGCAGAGCAACATAATGAAATAAGCGAATTTAGCAGATGCTTTGCACATAAGCTTCAGGAAAAAATGATATAATTTTTTTTGCCTACAGTAACATGGATGCATGTCTTGTTCCTCTCTTGGGAGTCTTATTTATTTTTTAAAAAGGTAACTGACAGCTCATTCTGTTGCCCAGCTATCGCACTGCTACGGTTGACTAAATAATTCTGTACCAAATTTCAAACTCTGCTAGTTACAGGTGGTGACTCTCAGTCCTTCTTGAGTTCCCTGCCAGCAAGCCTACTAAGGCAGGGCAGGATGCCAGCCAGTGACACGGGTGAGGACTGGACCCCCCTCTCACAAGTGACACCAGGTCACCCAGCAGACAGGGGGGTTATGCCGTGTTGCACCCAGCAGTGTGACAGGGGACAGGGTGGTGCTTCTCTCAGAGGTCAGGGGTGACCTGGAGGGGGAAATGTGCCAACCTCGCACCTCTCACGTGTGGGCACTGCTACTGAGGCAACAACAACAAAAAAATGACCTTTCAGTGACGCAGGAATCTGCACACTACAATTTAATGACTTTATATTTTCATTTGCACTTCTGCTTTCAAAAAGTAGTCCTTTTAAAACATTAGTTCACAGATTTCAATGAGGAATGCATGCCAGCTCTTATGAACAATGGCAATACACTGCTATCTGACAATTTAACAAGTTTTTAATAACCCAAGTCAAGACCCTTTTCAAGGGCCTATTTTGTGGTAGGTATCTCAAACATAATGGCAGGCCTCCCTAACAAGCATTAAATGCATTATTTTCCTAGATTTGGCCTGGGTCCACGATGCTCACTGAGGTGCTGAATGTTATCCATTTTCCCAAAATGGATTTGGCTACAGAGAAGTTGGGAATTACCACTGAAACTGGATCTCTTTGCTGATTTTACAAAATTAAGCTATTTTGTAAATATAAATTATGCAGCTGTATTTTAAGTGCCTAACGGCTTACGCATACTCCAAGCTAGTAAATTATCACAGGGCACTCAATGCACTTGTCAGAATAAAGGAACTTAAAAGCATGCACTTAAGTATAGTAAATAAAGCAAGCATGCACATACAAACGCAGACAAAAAACTTTTTAAATTGTCTTCGGAAGAGGGTAGGTTTTTTGTAGGGTAGTTCATTGTCAAAAGCAATGAACTGAAAAAAGAAAAGGAAAAGTCACCTATAATTATTCTGAATACTTTATTAAGGGAAATCTTAATTGCTTTCTCTGGTCTTTTATAAGACTGTAAAGACTTTAAAGCACTTATTCCAACAATAGCATGAATCCACCTCTGAAGTCTGTATTCATGCATTTGGAAATTCACATTACGTTCACTTTCTATCACAAAAATCAACTCAATATGCACAAAAGAATCATT
Source organism: Manacus vitellinus (assembly GCF_001715985.3). Taxonomy (NCBI): domain Eukaryota; kingdom Metazoa; phylum Chordata; class Aves; order Passeriformes; family Pipridae; genus Manacus; species Manacus vitellinus. The sequence continues at coordinate 37,453,804 of NW_021940535.1, forward strand.
ACACACGTTATTTTAAAAAATATTTACAGACAAAGAGAATACAAGAATGCTCAAAACTCAAGATGTCACTTTGGAAAATGTTTACTTCAAGATCTAGAATTTTGAGATCTCCTGCTCCTGTAAAGTAACATTTCTAGCAAGGTATGTTCTTTTTGCTATGATACATCATCTGAGTTTTATGCTTCTATTGGAAAAAAGCAGCAGCCTACTGCAAAATTAGCCACAAAATTAAAAGCTTATTTAAATTTAACAGCAGGACAGAAATACATAAAGCATGTATTTTAGGAGATTATAAAAATGTTTGTTCATATACATCCAGTGCAGAAGGCATTCATATTACATCTTTGTTTATTAAGACAGTGGTAAAAACTCACTCTGAAGTGTTTCAAGTTCAGCCTTAGCCAGGGCATCTTCTTTCGCCTTCATTTTTGTTTCTTTATATTCTACATATAATTGTCTGGCATCCTTTAAGAAAACGTTGCAATGGCATTAGCATCCTTATACAAACAAGTTATTGCAATGGCTCTGTTTTAAGTTCTCAATTAACCTCGAAAAAAATTTTAAGATATATTTGTTTCCTTGAGTTACATCAATTTTCTGTCTAGAAAGTATTTGCTCAGAATGTAGAATTTGTGTAATAAAGGTTCAAATGTAATAGCATTGATATTATAGACTATGATGCTCATTGACAACCTGAAAAGCAAAATGATTAGAGAAACTACCTACAGCTTTGGAAGAGGCCATGTACCCCTGCCTTTGTTGACATCAGCAATCTGGAAGTTCAACAGAGAAAGAAAAGTTTTTAATTAAAGTAGTGTGTGCAGGGACAAACAAAGGCAACTGCTAGGCAGCAGTCACCTTAGTGTGAACTCATTAAGGTAACACTAACTGCATGGTCCAGCTTGTTCCCCTTTCTTTTTTAAATCAACTTCTACATTGCTATTAAAGTGTTGAAAATAATATATATGGGTTTTTTCTCCAAGGATTAGATTCTAGTTTGAAATCTATATACCAAATATATACATAAAAGTAGAAATCTTGCCACAAATACCACAATAAGGTACACGTTTCCAAAATCTGATGAATTAATAATTATAGATTTGCATTGAAAGCTTTCCAAATTGAACAACCAGATTGTTGAAGTAAGAAGTATGGAGAGTTTTGTTACTCTCACTTACCAGCTTAAGAGATTTCTATACTCATTCAAAACCAAGGAATTTATAACAGAAATGCTGAAATACACAAGTTGTTATTTATGTTTTCCAAGCATGCAGAATATCTATTGTATTACACAAAAATTACAGAATTAGATAAACCCAATTTTAGTTCTTTATAGCCAAAAATAATGTTATTACACTAGCAGTACCATTTTATATATAAAAAGGGTGATTTAAACTTTAATGTAGAATGTATTGTAAAACAGTAGTAAATGTTTTTTTGTAATTTCAACTATAATTCCATAGATTTGAACACAACCTGGTATCATTAACATGAAATAAGACATCTTAACAAATCTTGAAAAAAAAACCCAACTGAGGTAAGCAGTCATTATTGCTGCCTCTAATGGTAGAAATCATTCAAAACCATTTCTTCCTGCAAAGATACTGTGACACAACAGTTGTTCCTCATGTTATGCTGGCATCTACCCCTGCAAAGATACTTGAGGGAGGTGGGAAAACACAGGACAGGAACCACGTTCTGAGCAGAACTTTGTAATGTTTTGGAGACATCTCATCAATACAAGTCAGCAGGCTTGAAGAACAACTCTAACAAATTGCCACAAAAGAACAGTAAGGTTCCACCTCCTTCCAAAATACCTCTTCTTACTCTCTATTTGTCTTTTCATTGGAAATGGGAAGTTATGTTTCTTTGCCAGGTGTAGGTAGAAATCACTGGACACAGAAGTAATTTTAAAGAGTTTACGTAACTTTTTGCTGCTGGAACATAACAGAAGAGAGCATCTCACATGCTTATAAGTTTTGGGTTTGGGGATGGGGAAGAGGGGGTTTTGGTGGTTTTAGTAGAACTGTGGTCAAAAAAAATGTGTAGGTACAGGAGGACTAGTATTAACATTTGAGGAAATGTATTCAGTTTCTATGGTAGAACATTAAATTAGAAAATTAGGATCAACATTGATTCTCTTTTTAATATATATTTTATATATAATTATATTTATATTTTATATTTATTCTTGGTTCTCTTTTATATATATATATATATATATATATATATACCTGAAATATGAATTCCCTACCACATATGGAAACTTTACTTATACTCTCCAGATCTGGACTATTTGCTTCATTAAGAAACAGGAACAGCCATAAATGCAATGGTTTACTTCTGCTGTAAGTTTGAGACATTTGGGTTGCGTGGCGTACACAAGACTGAGACATACTGATATCCAAAAAACGCTTTTGTTTAAGGCTAGGATTTCAAAATGGCTACAATTAACTGGCATTTAAATTTAACCCATTTGACACTGAAAGCCAATATTTGATGCTAAATTCTGGTGTAAAATCCATTATTGCTTGTGGGATCTCCAGACAGCAGGCACTAGGGGGTAACTGTCAATCTCTCCAGCACGTCAATCACAGAACAATTGGAAATGTGGCTCAGATGAAAATGAGACACAATAGCTGAACAACAAAGAAAACTAGTCAGAAGCACATAAATGAAATTTGGTAGTATTGTTGCTTTATAGATATAAAATGGATTATCACTACAAATGGAGTAATATGCAGGTAATAAAGGCAACATCAGTCTTTTATCTTATTGATAAGTTTATTATGGCTGGTACCATAATAGCAAAAAAAAAAAGGGAGACTGCACATTTTGAAGCACAGACAAATGTATACATATAAAGAAAAGCAAGGGAAAAAAATCAACTAAAAGCTTTATTCAAAATGGATTTTGAAGATTTGAAAATCAAATCCTTCCCAGAAAAGCATAAGAAATGGCTCTACAGGTTGTAAAAAGAAATTAAAAGGCATACCTGAGTAAAGATTTTAGCCACAGACACAAATTTTATGGGTATTAGACCTTACAGGTCAAAATGAAAAAACACTAGAAAACCATTTAAAATAGGAAGTTCTTTGAAGAAAACTTCTGCCTTAACATAAATAAGCCCATTTCAATTTACTCCTCATTAGCTTTCCATCAGTCTAAACAGGAATATTCATTTTCAAGCATATTCAGTTTTGGTAGCACAAGTATTTAAAAATAGATTTATGTTCAGATTTTTTACTTTTCCAACATGATAAATTTAAGCAGTTGTTTTGTCTCGATGCAAACATTTTAGGGCCCTAAAGACACTGGCAACATTGATACAGTCTCTTCCAATCTAATGCTCCTCCCCCAAGAATCGGTAATGATTTTACAGCTCAAAATATGTGCAACATCAAAAATTTATACCTGACATATACTTCACCTTCTAGAGGTAATAAACATAAGAAAAGCAACATTTTTGTACCTCTGGGGATGGAAAGATACAGAGAAAAGAGACACACAGGTACAAAGTTTGGAACGCTTCTAACTAAAAGCTCCACCTTACCTAATCAGAAATATTTTGTTCTCATTTGCAGGAGTTTAAGAAGTTTTCAGAAAGAGCATCCATACAAATACATTACTTCTCATCAGCAAAGGAGTAACATGTAATTAGTTAAGCAAAAATAATAAAAAAGAGGGCTGATATATGCTAGTTTATTATACTACAATTTCAAATATAGACTTTCCAAAAAGGAACAGAATGAAGAAAGAATGTATTGGAAATGCCAAGTTCTGCTGTTAGTATTTCTAAATTATATTTAAACTGTCATATATAAGAAGTTCCTGTGTTTACCCTCATATTTAATAAAAATCTCCAAAAAGTGTTGTGGAATAAAAATGAAAACACATATTTTCAATATTTTAATCACAAATAAGAACTAGGAATACTGAAAAATCCTTGAAAATATAGTTTCTCTCTTTATATCAGTATCATGTCATGTTAATAAATTTGAGACTGCCAAGACAAAACTGAGTTTGCGTTATGCAGAAATACAGAAATATGTGATACTGGACTTTCAAGGGGTTTTTTTCCTTTGTTTGGGACTTTGGGGTTTTGGTTGGGATTTTATGTGGGGTTTTTTGTTTGTTGCTTTTAAATCAGCAGATACAGCATTTATTCAAACTGTGCTAATTCTAGAACCGAAAACTTCAGTTCTGAGTAAGACTCAGTCATTTTGGCCTCTCCTTGACTTTTGGAGAGGGTGATGAGGTTTTCTTTGTTTGCTTTGTGGCTTTTTGATTTTGGCCATTTTTTCCTCCAGTTAATCTTGCTGGTTTTCTGGTCTACCTCAGAAACACTGGAGATTAGGAGAGGGAAGGAAAACATTGGAAACAACTTGTTGTGTTTGTCACATGTAAATCTTCATTTCAGATTTTGTGACAGAATCAGTTCCACATCTTGGTTCACTGGGTAAGGGATTGATACAAACAAAATGCATCCCCTCAGAATTTACAGCTAACTGAAAACTCTCCCACAAGCATACTTAAAATAAGTATATTGAAATAATTTTCTTTGGACTAATTTTTATTAAATCAATCTATAGACTTAAAGATAAATAGTTGTATGGAGTTTCTGAACCGATTTTTTGATCTTTTTGAGTGCAGTGTTATTGTACAATTTATATTAAAAAAAGAGAGAAAGGAATTAAATTAAATTTACTGCAACAGCTGACCTTCAATTTGCTATTTCTATGCAATAAAAATGCAAGCCATTATACCGCAGCAAAAATACTCTTTGGATGGGTTTCTAAACCAGTGATTTCAACACGTTATGGTAAGAAATAATGTTTAAAAAAGAGTTGAACAAAATGATTTATATTGCTCTTTGGCATTTTTACATCTTTGCCCAAAGGCAATCTAGTAAATAAATAAGAATTACATTATTTTCTCCTGTGTAATCAGAAAATCACGCTTCGACCTTGGAATGATACCAGGTGTGGCGAGGCTCTTCAGCTGTGCACAGCCTGTGGGCAGGGGCAGCGTGGTTCCCAAGCCTCCAGTGCACCAGGTGACCAGCAGCTGGCGGTGCCACTGCAGTACCTGCTGGGAATTCCATGTGCCCAGTGGTGAGACTAAGGTAGCCAGAAGTGGGAACAGAGGCCAGTGCTGCAAGGCCTCTCTGGGACCCATTTCACACCCCATGAAGCCTCATACCAGAGCAGAGCAGTTCAATTAACTGAGAGCCAGTATTGCCTCGTACACAGGAGCTCCTGTCGGCTCTACGCTCCTCTGACATGTGTGGTAGGACATGTAGACGTACAGTAAGTGATCTGAAGAAGCTGCCATAGCAGAGCAGATAATTAAAACCAAATTTGTTTACTGTCTTACATTTACTTGAAACTTTTACTATGCACCACATTTTGTCTCCAGAGCCTCAAACAATACCCTGTTAGGCACAAATTATTTTTGCTCACTTGCATACACCCAGAATACTTGTTTTACCATCCCCTCTCCTCTGACCTGCTTCTAAGCTTCTAATTGACCTCAGGGTCAAGAGCTTCATCCCTACTTTGGTTCTCCCAACAGCTGTGAAATAGCAAGAAACAGAGCAAATGGGCAATCACTCGTGCCACACATCCTGCAACTGCTCACTCCCCACAAATTATATCAACATGGGTGCTGTACAGTGAATTGGAACACATCAAAACCTTGTAAAGCTGGGGAATAAAGATATATTTAACCTTACTGACTTGAATAAAGCCCTTTTTTAAAAAAAAAATATTTTTTAAGGCATACATTATTAAATGCAATAAAGTTTGCTTTAATCTCACACAATTTTATATAGTCAAATGTGAAGAGAAAAACAACTCACAAATACAACATTTGCTGATCTAATCAAATCTTGCTTAAAAGCTAACTTGCCAAAGGAGATGCCCTGCTGGCAAAGCCTCTTGAATTTAATGACACATTGCCAATCCGTTTAAGGCCAAAGCTGAACCATCTCTAAACAGGTGTTGAACTGTGATCATGGATAAAAAGAAAACCTGAGCAAAAAATGCCAAGAAATTAAACACCTCTGGGTCACTAGTTTGAATCTATTCCAGGCTACTAAATCAGCTACAGTAATTACCATCTGGTAGCCTACATAAAAATAAATTACTAGCCTTTTTGTTTTAATTCATTCTGTGCTACACAAAGGTCTTTATAAACACAAGTTTCAATTGTAATTGAAAGCTTTGTTGATAATCTCACTGGGTTATACCCAGTGCAACTACATATTGAGCACGAACTGCCTTCTCATTACTGGCAAGCCACCAGAAGTCCTCCCATCAGCTCACTGCAAGGGTGTGTGCACTACACCTACAGGATTAGAGACAAAAGAAGGACACTTGATTTTCTTATAAAGAACCCATTTCTGTCTGAAACAAACAGAAATGCTTTCTGTTTCATTACCCTCAGGACAAGGGCTCATAATTTAGTTGGTGTAAAAATAAAGCCATTCATTGCTAAACTTCACCACATCAATGTGAAGGAAAAGTAGTTGAAAGGAATACTAAGAAACACTCCTATCTTCTGTTTTCTGAAGGAAATATTTTGTGAAGAATAATTAACAATACTTTTTAAAAGACCACTTTTCTTAAGTTGTGTGTCTGCACACCCAAAGAAAAAACCCTAGTCAGTTGTTTTTGGAATAAACTGCAATTTATTTATGACAGTTCTTCCACAAAAGAACACATTAACACAACTGTCTGTTCCATACTGCATACGCTACTTGAACTGAAATTCTTGCACACTACATGTAGCTAGTTTATTTCTTTCTAAGAAGAAATTTTAGTTCCAATGATAGTTTTAATTGATTTTTTTGTGGGGTCTTTCCCCTTCTTCTTCTTTTATCTATTTTTATAAATAAAAAACCTTCTTCCAGGTCATTCTCATGAAAGAGTTAACTATAAATGACCTTAGAAACAATTTGCATTCTTTTCCTATCTTTTTCTTAACCACATTATAAGAATTAAACTTGGTAGTAGTCTTTGTAATTTACACTCCACCTAATGCTTGTTTCATAGCACAGATATTTGATTTATGATACATTTTACATATTCTACTCCCTTCATTTCTTCAAACAAGCTTAAAGATACTGTTTTCACCCCTAAATTAAACTGAACTAAATGCCTGGATATAAAAACCTATGTAGTCTCTCTCAAAATACAATTGTCAACAGTTTAAAAAACCCACTCATTTTCTTAGTTTCTCTCATCCTCTCGCCCATTTTTCTTCCAGTTTCTTGACATAAAATGCAGGCTACAATAAAATGCCATAGGCCATCACAAGGGCATGCAAACAAAGCATTTTTCCTCAGTGAAGGCCCACCTTAATTATTTTAAGTGCCTCCTTCTGAAATCTGACATTTTGAAGGAGGAAGGGAAGTAGGAGAAAGACACTCAATTGGACAAATGAGAGCCAGGCATGGGCAGAAGCTCAGCAACCTGAACCCACAGACAGAGCTGCTCTAAGCAAAATATTCACATTAACTAATGGAGGTAGAGAGGGATGCTAGATAAAAGAAATTCAATATGAGAACAAAAAGTTTAAATAGACCTCTGCCTGTATTTTTTGTGTTGTTGGGGTTTTATTTGTTGTTGGTGTTCTTGGTTTGGTTTTCTGTTTGTTTTGTTTTGGGGCTGTTTTAAATAAAGTCTCTTCTGAGGAAGAACTTGTGTACACAGGCAGGTGGATTTGTTTCCTTAATTTGAGGAAACAGTTTAGCTGTTTCACCAGCAGGGCTTTGAAAAACTCAATGGCAGAAGAAACATCCAATTAAAAGTATTAACTCTTCCCCTACCCTGTCCCAAACAGGGTTCATTTAAATATGGATGCATTTTTAGAAGTCCATCTACGATTGCATTAGTTGCAGGTGAATGACAGCCAATTTTGAAAACAACTTGTTGGCTCTTAAATGACTGAAGAAATCCTTAGAATTAAAGCAATAAACAACTAAAATTTGTAGTGTCCATTCTGATGTCAACCACTGCAACACCATGTTAAATAATCTGCATGTGTAACCTGGACATATAACACTACCCAGTATCTGTAGGATCCTTCTTCTTCTAGAAAAACTGCCCTAGTGATTCAACTTACATTAAAAGCATGAAATACTCAGAAATCTCAAGCCTGTGTTAGTGTTGAAGAGAAAAGCACTTATATTCAAAATAGGATTGCTGTACCAGGGTATAATCTTACAAGTACAGATAACTTTTTACTCTATGTTGGTAACTGCAATTAAGGTAGAACTTGCCTTAATAATTTGAGTTAAAAATAACTCAAAAGAAGCCCAGATTCTCTGTCCAGGACAACCTACCAGGTATCTTTTCAATTGTCATTTCAGAAAACAGCTCCAACATGAGGTCACTGCTGCTTTTACACTCTTCAGAAGAGGTAATAATTCTTTAAGTATTGTTAACTAATAAGCTACAGTAATTTATTTCAGTCACCTGAAGTCCTGAATATTCTTAATACTGAAGATTACATATGATGTATTGTATTTTAATTTACATAATTAGCAAGTCACATTAAACAACAACAAAACAAACCCTGCAGTTAAGCAGTAGTGTCATTCATATATGGGGCAATTTACTCTAGAACCTCCATCTCTTTTCTTCCTCCTTGCATCGAAGCCTTTCTGCTCTGACTTTCTCTACATCACGCTTCCTCTGCCACCAAACCCCTGTTTGGTAGTCTCCAATTTTCCAGAAGTTGGTTTTTTGGACTTGGTTTTTTCTACTACCATTAATTCAATGGATCAGGAATCCAAAGAAAGGCTAAGTTCTACAAAGCACAAAACATGGCTTTTGTTGTATTCATCTTTTTTGCCTATTCTAAGCAGACATAGGAGCTGCTTTTTGAACAGCAAATCTGAAATCTGTTATACTGATGTAACACTCTATCTTAATGTCATAAAAGCGATAAGAAGCCCATAAGAAGTCCTAATTTAAAATTATTCATGAATCTTACTATATCCTGTATTTTTTGAATATTTTACAATCAAGACAAAAGGGAAAGTACTATAATTATGAATAAACTTTTAAAAATGCAGCAACAGTTTGTTGACCTTAATTATTTTCTATCTGACTCACCCCAGTGAGGGATGAGCATCAAAGCTTAATTGGGACACAACAGTGGATTAAGCACAATTAATTTGCTTTAAAACTTGCAAAAAGAAAGGTTTCTTTAAAAAAATAGCCACATAGTTCTGATGAAATTTTTAAAAGAGGAAGAACTATTAACTTTTGCATCTCTTTGTAGGAAAAGTTAAAGGCTATAAAAATGGATGCTGAGAGACCAGACTGTATTGCACTTATAACTTTTACAAGGTTTTTGCTAACAAGGTATGAATTCTGAACTACAGGCTTATTTCCATCTTGAACATAGACAAAAAACAAACACTGATGACATTTATACTACTTGTACTTTCAAATTAATACCCAGTATTTCTGTAAACCAAGGTAAATCCACCTTGCATTCCCTGATCCATATTAGCAGAGACAAGGGTATTAAAAACAAAATCATGTATTCAAGGGAAAATAAAAGAAAGAACAGGTGATACTAAAAAAGTTATTCTGATAACTGATCTGACAATACTAACAGTGGTTGAATACCAGCTAAATTTTACAGTTCACAGTATTAGATTAAAACCCACAATTGTGAGCAAGTCTGCCACACTGACGTTCACAAATTACAACCATACCTTTGTTACTTTATCTTAGTAATTCCAGGTATCAATTTGTATCATTATTCAGTGAATTAAAGAAAGGAAACTCAATCAGAAAAACCAATTTCACTGTTACCTCAAATTTAAATGACATATTAAAATTTGCTACGAAATTGCCAATTTGAGATAAAAGTACTTCTGTCAAAATCACTTAAAAGGCATTGCTATTCCTAATTAGATGGATATATATCACTCTTCTCCCATCATTTATTCTTGTAGTTTTGCCTAACAGAAACTGCTTCCCTAGCACGTTAAGATTAATATCCAGTTGGAATATATTCATATCCCCATGAATTTGATATTAAAATTGCCTTCAAAGAGTAATTTATACACACACACACATATATGGTATGTGCTTGAGCCAAAATATTAATTAAGAACAAGTGCTAAGTGCTATACATCTGATTATGCATAATAATATCATCAAGAAAAATAAAGCAATACAATTTAAAATTATTACTATTACCTGGAATAGCTGAGGTAAAGCTTTCACAGTGAGACAAAACCATATTCCCAGCTTGCATGGAAGTAAGTCATGCCATTGTGGTTTGTCCAGTATTCTGCAGTCAAATAAAATTGTAGGTTTTTCATTATTGCCACACAATCTCCAAAGAAAGAAAAGCCAAAGAAATTTCCCATTATCATTTAAGATGATTAGCATTTGTCAACTCCCACAAAAATGTCTAACTACATAATATTAAACATACGTTTTGAATATTTAATTCAAAATATGTAACAGTTAACTTCTAATAATTACTGTATTTTGCTCTCCTTAAAGGGCTTTTCTTCAGGAAAATAAATTCATAACCCACATAATCAGTTTCAAAAAAACCCAAATCAAAAGAACACTCAAGCTTCAACCAAGTGTTCACAAGTGCTGACAACCAGATATGAAGACTGTAGCATAAACAAAACAATACATAAAAATTAATGTCATTTGCAGTTCACTGGAGCATTACTCACTGATGTCATCAGGAAAGACGACAGGCAGAATGGTCTCTGATCTCCATCCCACATTGATCCAGTTCATACCCCTGCTGTGTGAACTATTTAAACCCTTTATTTCTTTCTATGAATCAATAGAAGAAATGGTGGTATCTTTTGGAGCGTCCTGAAAGTCACTATTTCCCTATGTGTTCCTTGACAAACAATGCATTAGAAGCCTTTACCAACATGCTTGTTTTTAAGTTGATCAGATAAAAAGCATTTAATCAGACAAGCATTAAAACCCCATTAAAACTCCTTGCTTGGTATAGTAACAAACTAAGGTTCAAATTAATTGAAATTCATTAATTGTAATCAAAGGCAAAAACCTTTAAAGACGGAAAAAGTCATAAAGTCTTCTAAAATCAACTTATAGAAATATTACATTTTGATAAGCCAGATATCATTAATTCAGCCTTAATATTTCAATTATTGTTGATCTGCTGGATAAATACATGTTAATTTACAAATCAAAACCTGAAAACACATCTACACTTGCACACTTTGTATCAGCAATGGCTGTTGCTACAAACACTGTTACTCTTCTCACAAAACATTCCAAAGATGCAAAGAGAAAATGGCAGAACTAAACCAGTAACTGACAAAATGTTTAAAATGCAGAAAACAAGAGATTTCCTTCCCACCTTTCATTTTTGTCTAGAGCAGCGAGTTTGGCTTCATCTGTACTCCTGACGCCTGTTTTTTTCTTCTTCTCCCTCTTTTTTCTGCTAAGCAGTTCATCCTGATGTAGAAAGAACTATGGTTACAGGTTATCATTAGCATGTAAACCACAAATGTTACTGGGACTCTTCTGTGAAGGGTAAACAGTAGAGTAGCATTTATGCAAATGCATCTGGAGTCCTACATGATTAAGTAAAATGATCTATCTTAACAATAACTGTTGCCATGGTATCCAGTCTTTAAACACACATGAAGTCCAGTTCTGTCACTCATGTGTATCTCCATAGCAATCAAAGTTTTCTAAGAGGAGAAAGCATTCAACTTCCCTCCTTTCTCATTCATCAACTTCGATAATGCAGTGGAAAATAAAAAAAGTAAATAGATGCTAATGTATGAATATTTTTCAAGTTATGCTAAGTCTTCTTCCTAGTCTACTAAGTGCAATAGACTTTTCTATGACAAAAAATAAAATTATCAAAAAATAATGTGGTTTATACTGCTTACCAATTCCCCACTGTTAACAAAAGCCCACAACAAAAAAGCATTTAGCTAAGAAGAAAGGCAAACCAAGTATGAATTTTATACTAATAAAACCTGATTATTTTTAAACACCACTTAGGAGAACCACAGACATGACTACAGTAGCATATTATTCTGCATCAACAAATGACAGAAGAGTTTTACTTTCTCTTCTTCCTTTCAGTTAAAAACCAAAGGACTATCTCTTGCAATTTATTACCAATTCTAGGAAAACTAAGTGGGTTTTAGACTACTATTTCTGACATATTAAATATCTCATGCTGTAATTATCATCATTAAAAATATAATCCTTTTAAAATATGAAAAATGCAAATTTAAACAAGGGGAAGTGGTAAAGATCTATATAATATGCAAACTTCTGCAGGAAATTCAATACTAATAATTGAAGCAAGTTTGATTTATTACCAATACTTACCAGCTGTTTTTCCAGGTAGATTGACCAAACCACAGCATAATGACCCACTGTGAGTATAATGAACAAGAGTAATGCCAGCTCAGCATTGCTCATTTTTCTCACCCGCCTGTAGTAGAACACAGGCTGTCGCCAATCTGGTAGTCCATTGATCAGAATATCATCATACCTACAGTAGCAAACATAACAGGTTTCATGGAGAGCTAAAAATTAAATAAGCCAAACCATCCAATTATAAAACAAAGGATAATCCACAGCATGCTTGAATAATACACACACAAAAGATCATTTTGTAATTTTTTTTATTTTTTTTTAAGAGAGCAATGTCTTGTTTTGTCAGCAGCAAGGCTTGCATCTGGAAACAAACAGAGGCCAGAACCAAACGCTTGGGAAATATTCCTAGTCTTTTGTGGGGAAAAAAAAAAAGTAATTCAAATGCTCCTGCAACACTCCCCACACACACCCCCCTGCCCATCAAGCCCATCCAAGTTCATTCACTTCTGAAATAAGAGGCTTCAAAAACGTGGATGTGTTCTACCTGCCCAGTAATCAGTGGCCAGGTCTCCGTGATAGAAGTAAATAACAACCCACTAAGTATTAAATAGGTAGCAAAGAACAAATGTCTCAAACACTAGAAACCCTTTTTTCTTTTACAAATTAAATGCACAAGTGCTGGTGGGAGAGGAGAGGTATCTTTGCTTTTTTTTGGTCCTTTAGTAGCACCATATCCATTAGGTAAAAACCTGCCAGACTTAACATTCATTCAGCGTAAGATATGAACTTAAGTTAGAGCCTTGATATTGATGTTTGAAAACAAAGTTCACTACTTTTTTATTTTCTATTTGAAAAGCTGTCTCCAAAATAAATCTATTTTGAGACAGTTTAATTTTATTAACACTACTAACTGTACAGAAAACATTTTATGACAATTTGTCTGTTTTCCTTCACACAAATATTTTGAAACATCATAGTATGTCTGGGGCCTTTTATTTACAGTATAAAATAAATTTAAAAATAAACAAACCACAGACACACAAACCAGATTTTTTTTAATTAACTTTTTAGAGTAAAATTTCAAACAAAAATCTCTACAGTAAACTCAAAAACCTGTATGTTTAAGATACACAACCTGTTAATCTTAAATTGAACATGACTCATTACATATTCTAATCACACCATTTCCAGAATTAAATCTGCACTGAAAGGCCTAATTTGGTGCAACACATTGACCAAAATATTTTAATTAAAAATATTCTGAGTTAGTCGCAGGCCTAATTACAGGAATAGAAATAGGGCCTATATTGTCATGCAGGTCAGTAGAACTCAGTAGTAGGTTTTTCTCAAGTAAATTGACCAATCCAGGAATAATAGCGCAGCTGCTAAACTGCCAGTCTTGACATGTAAATCAATTTAAATGCAACAACTGCACTAGCTACTTTGATAGTTATTAAATTGATACCTTGGAGATGTACTAAAAAAAGATTCCACATGCAAATTCATTTTTTAAGCAGAAAAAGAGGCAGTGGTTTTCAATTAAAAAATACACTTTAATTTAGTGCATATCTAGAAAGCTGACTTCTGATAAAACATTTGTTCAAGTTGTCACTGTTATTTCTATGCAAAAGATTTAACACCTCAGGATTCTTCTGTGTTCTGAATGCTACCAGAAGTAAAATTCATATAACAAAATTCTGTCTTCAATGATAACTACAAGAATACGAAGAAAAATATCCATTATTGTAAAACTTGAAATAGTAACTTCTTTCCTTTCCTAGTAAGTCACAACGAATTAGCTACTGATGCCTTAACACAAACGCTGTTCAGAAAAATTGTGCAGGATGTTATTCCAAAACTAAAACTTCTACTTTACTTTCTTTTAAGAAATAAGTAGAAGTTTTAGCATTTAAAAAATAATAATGCATTTACAAAAGATTTTATTGACAGTAGAATGTTTTTAGAAACAAAACCATTTTAAAAAAAAATTAGGTTCATAACAAGGTTTCACATAAGATGTTCTTTTGAAAGCTTCAGAAAAATACATACAGAAGCAAGTAGTTTTTTTAATACTACTATAAATTTATTAAGCAGCTGCCTTTCTTATACACTAATGGTTGTTAATTGATGTACTGAAAAAGTGGCCACTGATTAAATAAGGCCCATATATGCTGATGGTAATAACATAGTAATACGTAAACCAAGATTTCAAACTAATGTTTGGCAACCATATTCTATTATAAATTATCTGTTGAGAAAAAATAAATTAAGACAGCAGAGCCTCTTGCATTAAGCGCTTTAAACAGCACTCGGTATTTACCAGGCTACGTCCCCTGCTCTGAACAACAGTCTCCAAGGATTAAGTCTCAGAATCAATGCTCTATTGATTTTACTATCAATGAGCATTATGGCTCACACGACTGGCCATTTTAAGGGAAGATAGCTTCTATTATAACCCACTTTTTAGAATATATACTGTTAAAAGATAAATCACTGCTTTCAATAGTCATTAAGCTCTGTATTTGAAAAATAAAGATATCAATGATTTTTAGGTTTTCAGCTGGAAAATGATCCTACTGAAACTCAGAAGCTTCCCATAATTTTTAAATCTTGATTTTTGAAATTTATAACGTGGTTTAATTAAAAGCAAGTTTCTCATTAAAGTATTTCTTTATAGAAACTTATATTAACTATGAAAGACAGTTAATCCGTGTGCATCAAGAACTACATTCACAATTAATTACAAAGCATTCTTTTGGCAACCTATATTAATTATAAATCTATGTAAGGAAAAAAAACCCCAAGCTGAAAATATATATCTGCAGTATTTTCCCCTAAAACATATGCACACAAAATAAGGTAAATTTTTTACACATGAGTATGCCTACCAGTTACCTCTGAAATGTAGCGGTCAACAAGCTGCAAAAACCCCAAAGCACTCGTACAAAACAAAAAGACAAAAACAAATCCCCACTTAGAAGTATGTTGAATATTTACTTTAAAACTCAGGATTCTATACAAGACTTGTTAGTCTTCTAAATAACAAGTAACAAATTGCAAGACTATTAAAATTTCTTTCTTCTGTAAAATTTCACAAAACAGTTTTTAGAACTCTTGTGAATCAATTACATTGCAAGAAAAAAATCCATTAACTGTAGTAACTAATTACAGTATCACCTATTTCAATATAATTACAATTTACTTTTCCCTTTAAGAGAGCCACTCCATTTCATATTTTAAATTATTTCAGAGATCTGATATCATTTATATACTATAACCTTGAATTAATGAGATCTCTTCTGAACTACGGGAAGACTGCACTGGTACTTTTTATTTTGGGGGTGCCTTTTTTCCTCAAGCTGTCAAAGAATTCCAGTGCGGCATCAGTTAGCACAATTTATACCTATGAATACAGACATTTAATTATAATGAGAACTAAAATAAACACCTTTCTTACTCTAAACAAGTATATCTTGATTCCTTTACAAATGCTTGCTGTAATCAAGTCCACATTGTTACAGAGGATGGGCCTGGTAAGTAATACAAGATCCTTAAAATGGTAACAAACAATGAAAATAAAATCTAAGATTTTTGCCTAATTACAATTACCAGAAGTGCATAAGACTATCTATTTTTTCATAAATTAAAATAGTCAAAGGCTAATAAATTGATTTAACAATAAATGCATCTATCTCTACATACTCTAATGATAAACTTTGTAGAATTTTACACTCTAGTAAAATACACAGTGTGTACACAAAACAAAAATTTGTGTTCTGCTGCATGGATGTTTAATGTTAAACAGTGCTACATTAAACAAAGCTGCACATACATTTACTGTTAGAATACTTGAATGTTTTGATTATGTATCACTCCAAGTGTGATGACAAAAGTACTAACACGTAATACTACTACATTCTGTAGTACTACTAATGATATTAGTGTACCTCACAAGCAACTATAACTTTCTCGAAAAAGTAAACCACATTTTAAAGCCCTGTACTGTAACTGTCAGTAGACAAAATATAACATTTTAAGAAAGGCTTCTGCCACCAGATAAAGTAAAAATACACTGATGGTTTTAGAAAAAGAATTACATGTAGCTGGCCAACAGATCCACCTTTTTAGAACACTGTTTCTCTACTCACACAAACAACACCTTTGACGTTCGCCAAGATGCGGAGAAGAGGTTTTATTGTTTCAAAGTGCGTTCATCACTCTCTCATACAGCGTAAGACCTTATTCCTGCCTTTGCTGCTTCCAGTGTCTGTGCACACAGGACCAATGCTGCATTACATCACTTTGGAGATGAACAGTGAGAGGCAGGTACAGCTAACTTCACTACAGAAGCAGAAGCCTGCAGCTCACTCTTCTCTCAGCAGTGGAAACCCATGTTCCAAATCATTTAGGTGCCTAATTGTGAATTCACAGCTCAACTGCCAGAATTTCTCACCAACCTGTAAGAAGTAGAACTAATTTCCATCTCATCCTCATCAGGTCTTCAGGTCAGGTTTAAAAAAAAACCCTCAAGAAAACAAACACCCAGAGAAATCTGGCAGAAAGCCTTGTTACAGTGTCTCTGGAATGAGTATAAAACTGTGTTAATAAGCCCTGAGAGACCAAAGGTGCACAGTTTTTCCCCAGTGCATGGGCATCACAATAAACTTCGAGCCTCTTCAACTAGGTCCATCACCTCACATAATGCAAAGGCAAATATCAACAACTAAAGTAGAAAGATTCCAAAAAACAACAACTCCCCACTTCCCTTTGATGTAGAGTTGCAAGAAATCCTCGAATTACCTTACAAGAGAAACTGTACTACAGGGAGAGCAGCTCCTACCACACTAACTTAAGACTTGTATTAGAGACGTGCTACAACAGCGCCTTCCAGGACACAGGACAGGCCACCCTCTGCTTACGAGCTCAAAAGGGTTTATCATTAGACTGCAATAAACCGAACAACAAAGGTTTTCTCAGAGCAATAAGACCAGATAGTTCTGCTCAACATGTTATTTCTAAACTCAGTATATTGTTTCCAGAAAATTCTCTGAAAGCAACACTATTTAATCCACTACATTTATATTTATTAAACCATAGAATCAGTATCAACCATGTATCAACATGGTGCAAGAAAAATATGACATTGTCTATGTACAAAATAAGTTACTGACAATTAAATCAATCTAAGTTAGAACAATCTACTGCTACTTTAACTTCTCATTTATAATCACTGCTGCACTTATTAAGAGTAGTTGGGTACATTAGTCACGCTCGTAACGTATGCAAGGTTTAAACCACAACTTTTACAAACTACTGCATCACAGTTCCATGCAAAAAGCTTCTATTACAGCTGCAAGGAAATTCCTACAAGTTCCATGATGGAGCTAAATTCCAGAGAGGCAATATCCCAAAGTGTACGTAAACAATGTTACAAACGAAAAGTTGGGAAGATTTGAGGGATAACTCACTTCAAGTAGCCTGAAATCACTTACCTAACGTGTTGTGTTTTTTTAAACTTTCCTGAAGTGTAACTTCACAATGAAATTCTCTTTAGAGGGATGAAATAAAAAAAATACAAATTTCCAAAAGTGCTTCTATGAAGTACATTTTCATGACATTTGAAGAGGGGATTAACAAAGTATATAATCTGTAGTATAAACCCTGGACTCCTGCCAAGACATCTACAAAGCCAAAATCCCTCCAAGAAACGTCTCATAAAACTCTGGTTGAAGGCTTGTAAGCGGAATGATGATTTACTAAAACTCCAACCCAAAAGCAAAACTCCTTTTATATGTCAGTTCTCCTGGTAATCACTGGTTGAAATGCCGATTTGTTTTAAAAAAAAAAAGTTCAAAATAGTCTTCCAGAAAGCCGATTAGCCCCAGGTTTTCAGTTCTTTATCCTATCCCTTTCAGGTTCTGTTGGAACTGCTCCTGAAGTAGCAAGGACAACTAGCATTTATTAAAAAAATATGCTACATACAACAAAGTTTATAATATTAGAGATAATACATCTGAAAGAAAAAATCCCTATGAACTAAGCAACAGAAAACAATGCTGAAGATGATATACACTGGAAAAAAACCCCTAAATATCATGCAACAAACCTTGTATTGACACAGGGAGGTATGACTGACAGTTGAACAGTTGGCCAATATTTTTAACCACAGTTTTTAATAAAATAAGCAATGATAATTGGCACAACTGAGAAAAAAAAACTGTTAAGAGATTTAAAAAATTGCTTGAAATAACAGTTGGCTTTTAAAATTCTTTCAAATACTAGTTTTAAAGGAGAAAAAAAGTCTATCATGGAAAACTACCACCTTTCCCTTTAAGCCACATACAATCTTTAATTAAACATCTACCTAGGAATTACAAACTCGAATTATGAAAAAAAAAAAAAATCATCTGATGTGTTACAATTAAGTCAAATAGGACTTGAATACAGCATTGGTATGAATGCTTTATTTAAGAACCTGTGCAATTTAACTTACGTCTGCCTCCTTTCTTCATCCTTTAAAACCTCATAGATGGCCACCAACTAAAACAGACAAAAAAAGAAAACAAACACACAGAAAGACTTTATGTTATGCTTGAATTTATAAAGTTTGAATAGTAGTATCATATTTACATCTGCCAACGAATGATCTCTGCCAATTTTCACTTTTCGCTACAAGACTAAGAAGCAAACCCAATATGCAAAACAAACAGTGACATATTGATATACAACGTGTCATCAGACACAAACAAGCAACTCCTGCACAAGAATTTGTCCCCTCCTCACATCTGTCAAACTGAGTCTTGTTTCAGTTATATCTTAAAATTAGGTATCACTTGTTTCATCCTAAAGAGCTTAGTGAAATTAAGTAGGCTGTATTTAGTCATCAGAGCTACATTACAAAGCCATGTTGTTTCTATAAAGATTCAAAGACTGAAAATTAAATAATTAAAACAAATAATTTTCATTAAATTATGCCTACCTAGGTCTTGTGTTGAGAATTGATCAGAAATTTTCCACACTGCTTTTGAAGGTGCAAAACATATTTTCCTCCTAATAGTATAAGTATTATGTTCAAATTATTTTTAATATACGGGTAAATACTAAATCCAGGCTATTCAACAAGTTAATTCCAAAAAAGTGTATTTGGTTTTAGCCTAGCTACATCAGGGGAAGTGTAATTCGATGTTTAACTTATTCATTTCAAAGGTGTACCATTATTCTTACTAAAATGACAACACCATAAAAAAATTTTGATTCTATTTGCCCTAAAACTTCTATTGCCACACAATGCACTTACTTGCCTAAACTGTGTTTCCGCATTTTCATCTTTATTCTTATCTGGGTGTAAAACCAGGGAAAGCTTTCGATATGCTTTCCGAATGTCTGCAGATGAAGCATCCTGAAAAAAAGGAAAACAAAGCAATTTGTCAGAAACTGATTCCCTGAACTTTCTTAAGATCTGAAGACAGCCAACCAAGTGCAGGCACTAAGGAAACATACTTTGAGACATCTAACAACCAAAACTGCAAACCACCCCAGCCTAAATGACTTAACAGTCATTCAGTCCAATCCGTCTTTCATTGTAACTCCCTTCATTACCATACAGCCATTACAACGACATTTGCTAATACTTCCAAACACTTTCTTGCTTAAAACCTAAACCAGGCACCTTCTGCACCATTTAAAAGTTCAAATGAAAACTGAAAATTATTGTATCTGCATATCTTCAAGACAGACATAATTTCAGCAAATTATCATGCTCAATTTCCCAAACTCAGGACTTGCTAAGAACTCTTCCCTTATTAATATTTACATGCAATTCACTCCTAATAGGACTTCCATTCAACTTCAGCTTCACTATGTCTAAAGAACTGCATTTTTCTAAAGTAGCTTCAAATTGTGGTCTTGGAGTTATACTGTAGCACTGACATCAATCTATACCTTAACCATTATAAGAACTCCACACATTTTAGGAGAAAAAATAAAACTCAAAATGTAAAATGATGTACCAACTTAGCTGCACAAATCAAGTTTCTGGATTAATGACTGCTATTTAGTACATGCTATAAAGATATCCAGAAACAAAGATATTCAGAGTTGTATTCTATATTATATAGGTGGCACCCTCACCAGAAGATCCACAAAGCATTAAATGTCTGAGGCAACATTTTAGAAATGAACTGTTTATCTGACAATTTTTATTTCTTGATTTTATTTATATTGTTCCCAAGTATAGTCACTCTCTCAAAATTACAGTGTCAATAGGGATTAAAAAAACAACGAAACCCAGATCTGAATTAGCTGTGGAACAGAGCTGAAACAAGATAATAATTAATGCAATACTGTAATTAGTCTGTCAGGCTTTTTATTACAAATCATTATTTTCATTTTAAAATTTTCAGTTTTATAACATCAGGCTATTACAATGCTGTATACAAGTTTGGGCCCAGAGTGAATAATAAAGACTGAATGAGGGGAAGGAGAAAAACAGAGGAAAATGCAGAATTTGAAAAACTCAGCTCTGAAATTATATTTTAAGGCAGTTGGTATTATCCCCTAATACAAGACTGGAGTGTCCATAGTCTCTTGTCTGTCAAAGGAAGGCGCTTTTATTACTCAAAAGAAGATTTTTCCTGAAAAGACCACATATGCATTTTTTAGTTTTTCCGTTTTCAGCAGCTGCTTGTAAGGCATGTGCACACCAAAGCAGAATTCCTCGCTGAAGTACCAGCTTGCTTCCAGCTTGATTACTGCCAATGAGTTGTTTCACATTGCCATTGTTTTATAGGTTTATTTTTAACTTTCAGTTAAGGGGAAGGAAGAGACAGTGACTAAACATCTATTCTAAGCTCAAAGAAACATTAAATTCTTGAGACGTAGACTTAATAGAATTACACGAAATAAATGTGAAAATTCCATGTAAAAATATCTTTTAAAAACTAGGGATTGAGACCATGATAACCTCAACAAATGAGTGCCTCTAGACCATGTACCTGGGATAAACAACCACAGTTTATTACTTTTCTACCACACACTTAGATGCTTGGTATTCTTTTTGGAGCACTCACAAGCTGTCCCACAGTGCTCTTCCAATTACTTCGAACAACAAACAAGCAAAAAAAGTTACATTGTTTTCAGCCGTATCTGAAGAATTTAAACCTTAGTTTTATTTGGGAGCAGCAGGATTATTTGTGTAAAAGATCAAGACAAAAGGTAGTTTATATGTTTGATGCTTAAGCAAAGCAAGAGATCCCAAGACAACTCTGAAATAATCAAGTTGCTTAAATATTTATGTTGCTTCACCTTGAGAAGTTGAATCAAAAATGTATAAATTCACAAAAACAGATTGTTCATCTCAGCTACCAGAAATAATATAGAGATTGTTTTGTTTCCCCTCATCTACCAACCCAGTCAGCCACTTCATAAACAACATGGGCTTGTCTTCAAACAAAATATAATTATTCAAACACTACTGTATCAACTAAAAGACAGGAAATAGTTTACTGGCCATGGTTTTAGCTAAACCATGAAAGTGATCTTTATCACCGTATCAGCTGATTGTAATTAAGCCCCTAAAAGGTTGAAGAGGGTACAATAGTATCAATAGATAATTAAATATGGGATGTTACTGTAAATTATTTCATTACAACTGGCATGTAGGAATTTCTAAAGCAGTAAGCAACCCTTCACAATACCACCCAACACAACACTGGGGAATGTTGTATGTTCCAAACATTTTCCTAATTAATGCTACCTACGGGTAATGTTAGGCATCTTCAGGCAAGGTTCCAGATCCTCTAGGACCTGCCCTCGACAAAAATGGTTGGTTTTTGAGAAAAGCCTCTCATCACTACAGCACTTCCTAGCAATGCAGGACTCTAAGTAAGCTATAAAGAATGATTATTTTCAAACTAATGAAGAAACATCTCCCACCTGAAATCATCTGTTCTAAGGGACCATCATTTATAGCTACCTGGCTCTGTTGGCCACCTTCAGTAACATCTTCAGAAAGGCTGAGCAACAAAACACAGAGTTAAGAGTCAGTGTTTTCTGCAGACTAAGACATTATTTTACATATTAGGGCAGAAGTCCAAAGACTACAGAAAGCCATGATCACACTAAAGTTTTGTTTGTTTTAAAGAAAAAGCTCAGGGAACATGTTGGATGGCTTTGTTTTAAAATTTAGAAACCTTGATCTCAGTTACATCTAGGGAGGGAAAAATAAAACCTGTATTAGGCACCTCAGTTAACAGCAGAAGGAGCTGGTATTGTTACAGACAGCAAGTGCATTCACTGATTTCTCCAACACTGCTTCAGGTTGGCAGATTTTGCCACCAATTAAGGCAAATGAGCCTGTCACAGTGTCTCCCTCATGTGGATACAAACATCTCACTAATCACCCTATTTCATATACCTATCCTTCCAAAGCAATATCATGCCATCATATTTCCAAGGTTAAACATCTCTTTGTTTTGGGCTAGAATTACTTCTCATAAATACCAAACTGCAAGTCTATATTTAGGTAGGCCACAGTCTGGCCTCTTATGCATGCAAATATGTAAGTATTCATGTGGGAATTTTTAAATTCCTAACATTCTATTGAACAGTCAGAGTATCCATGTGTCTAGTTACATGACCTCTAGGTAGAAGTTAAAAGTTCAATCTTCTACATTTTTTCACATAATCCCCTACACCACAAACCAGTGTTTTAAGACACAAAGTTACCATTTGAAGGAATCAACAGAATGTTAAAAGTTAAACACATTTCTTAAAGTTCTCTGTTGGACTTATAGATTTTTGCCTCAAGGACAATACATGTCATATTCAAAGGGTGGGGGAGAAGAGGAAACATTCTTCTCACTATTTATGACATCTACTTTTGGCAGCTTGTTTAATTCAGACAATGAAAAATACATTACTAAATTTTATTTTACTCAGCATCCTTTTCATACTCTCTGGTCTTACCAAGATAAGTTCTATCATTACACTACAAATACATACACAGAAACACAGAAAGGATTTTTTTCCCCCCCCCCCCCCAAAAAAAAAAAAAAATCTAAATAGCCATTTGCCTTCCATTCTTTTAAAATTAAATTATTGCTGAAAATGCACAAAGATTCAAATCTGGTCTCCTCCTCTGCCTATACAAATTCAGATTCCCACTACAGACTTCACTTCCATCTTTACAATAAACAGAATAACTGGTGTTGTACACAGTACAAGTATACTGTTCCACTGCCTTCTATTCCTAATGTAACTATGATTACTAATGAAGCTAAAAAAGAAGCCTCATTGTGGTCCCAAGACAATTTTGGTGAACACATAACATATCAGATATTGCCATAGGCAAACAGTGATTAGGTCAAGGGGAAAAAAATAATCAATGTCTACATAGTTTTCACTTACCAACATACACAATTCAAAATCTAAATTGTTCCCTTGAGTGCAATGCAGTTATACAACAAGACTTAGTTACTTACAATTTAGCAACTGCTTCTAATGCAGTAAATGTGCTCAATTCATCTTGGGTTTTAAATATGCCTGCCAATGTCTTCAAATAGGTGGCAGTATCTTTATTAGCAATGGGAAGGCACGTGGTCCAGGAAACAAGTCTGCAGATAGAAATCACATTTCTACTCACTTGCAGTTTGTCCAATCACTAGTTAATGGGTGAAAGGAGAAAGACATCAGTGCACCTATTTCATCGCAGTGCTGCTGAATGCCGGTGTAGAATTTCCCACAGCCACGTTACTGAAGCTATATTGCAAAAAGTGACAGTTGTATAGAGCACCAGCTTACTATTTCAAGTGCAAACCTGTAACTTCAGTGCAGGCAGGCCCTCATGAGGCCTTCTTTAGCCTTCCCAAATTATAAATCAAAGTTATATAACTCTTGTGTTTGGATTTATTTTTTTTTTTAGCATTCAAATGTATATTTCTTCAACAAAACTATTTCATTCAGTACTTTTGTGTAGAAGAAGGGGTATAAGCCACTACTTTCCTTCTGGTAACCATCGGGCATACAAGTTGAAGAAGAATGGTACAGAAAAAGAAACAGAAAGTAATCTTTGCAAATTCACCATCACATATTTTTCTTCCGTGATTTGAAACTGCAGGATGCACAGGCTGTCCCACAGAATTCACAAACAAGCAGGGGCAGATACTAGACAGAAGCTGCCACCATCTATTAAACACTGTGTCAACACTGCTACTTTCTACCTGTTTGTCTTCATGAGAAGTCCACAGAAAACTAATATCCCTAAGTGTTAGAGAACAAGCAAACATGACTGTAGGTCAACAATTAAATATCCCCTGTCCTCATTCCTTAAGCAGCATCAAGGAACTCCATGTGATCCCCTCCTTTGTGTGTCATTCTCACATGGGGACAGAACAGTGACCACTGTTGCTCCACAACCCTTCTCTAGGTAATTCTTAGGATGGAGACCATATGGTGGTGACCCTTCTTCCAGCCTGATTCTTCCCCTCGCGCTGGTTCAGCAGAGGCTGACACACACCTCTGCAATACCACTCCCGGATTCGCTTCACACATATTCACTTCAACCTGGTCCTAATTTAATCTCCCACGATCAGATTAGTTCCAAGAAGTACACCTGAGTTTGCCAAGTCTGCACTTGGAAAAACATTTATGAGGGAAATAGAATCTTGTAGAAAATTCCAGAGGTGGGAAGGACCTGCTGGCAATCCTGAAGAATATATATAGGTTATACAGATATATGTATAAAAGACTCTAGGAAAGGAAAACAAGTGTCTCCCAGAAGACCAAGCATTATCTGTGAACTTTCATAGTTAATAGATACCAGCTGAGTTTTGGCTTAAATTTCTCGCTGCATAACCTTTGTTCAATGACCCTTTATTTTATCCAACTTCTTTCTAAGACACTCATCTTTTCCAGGGATGTAAAATGAGTTAAACTCAAATTTGCTGCTTGTCTACAGATGAATGCCCTGAACATACGCAGGCAGGAGGAGAGATCTGCTCTGCTGCAAACCCAGCCATGTGTCTCACAACATTCCATTGATTTAAACTGAATAACAGCACAGCAGGGAAATACATAGGAACTAAAAATAATGCTAAAAAGGTGTTTTAATGCTTTTTTATTTGCTAAGTTTTAAAGCAAGTCATGAAATGAAAATGAATACAAACCAGTACAATGTATTCCTGTGAGCTTCTGATAACTGGCACAATCCCTTCCCTGGCATGTTTGTTTCCAGGGGAGTGTGTCAAATGAAAGACGACTCTTTTCAGTCTAGCATGCCAAATGAATGAAAATTCTGCTGCCTCATGCTTGAGAAACCAAAAAAAGTGTTCTCCTCAGCACATGTGCACAATTACATGGGCTTAGGTTTTCTTGACCAATTTGAACAACAGTATTTATACATAATTTTTTTCTTCATTGAAACTATTTCATGCTTTAACATTTTTTTCAGAAACTGATTACTTAGGAAAAATTAGATTGCCAAGAGAACACTGTCACGTACAACCATAAGTTATGTTTTAACATAAGCTTTGTCTCTGAGATGCAGAGAACACTCTTCAACTCTCAAAATTTTTAAAATTACTCTCCAAAATCACAATGGATAGAACCTGTGAAACAACAGCTGAGGACATTACTCAAGCCAACACTAACTAATTCAAAATCCTGCCTACTGTTATATTTTATTTCCACTTAGTTTTCTATTCTGGTAGTTCAAAAGGAAGGAATAAGTAGAGTTTTTTATTTATTTCACATCTTTTTCCACAAACACTATTACATATTTATTTTTATTCTATTTCATATATGTAATTTATTGTTTACATATTTACATGTGTTATATATTTTTATAATATAGTTATATATATTTATATATATATATCTGTATGTATTACTTTATAGGCTTAAGAAAGTTGTTTCTAGGGAGTTATCTTAAAAATCTGCCTATTGTATCAGAGAGTTCCAGTCTACCACTCTCAGATAAAAACATCACCTACAAAACTCCCAATCCCGTGCAACATATTCACAGGAACTAAATTGCTACAAAGAAAGACCACTGCTCTTACAGTCCACGTTGGCAGAGAAAGCAAAATGTAGAGTCTCCTACAGTGCATTTCTTGCTCCACACTTTTGCTGCTGGATAACACAGCCTCTGGATTTACAAGAGAGGCGACACTATACCCAAGGACAGCTGCGTGCAGTCCACACTCACCACTGTGGAGCACCAGCATAAGGCAGCAAAAATTTTGGGGTGTTGGATCAGACAAGTTCTGACCCTTTCCACAGCGTAATGCCAAAAATATACTATTTTATTGTTTATATAGTTTTCTTGCTACGCTTCTGCTTTAGAATGTTTCCAACTTCTTTTCAAAGGGTAAGGAATTAAAGGCAATTAGAAAATCAGCAAGGCTATATCCATACCAGACCTTTACCCCTTCCTCCTCCTGCTATTCCTGTTCTCATTCCATGCTTCCACCAGAACCAACGTTACTGACTCACATGCTCTGACACAGCAAGCCATCTTTTCAAACAACTGCTTCCTAGAGCTCAGTTTAAGGGTAGTTTTTGGAGTGAGATTTCTAATGACCACAGATTTAGGTCTTAACAAAAACCAAATATCTAAATAAATAAGTAAACTAAAGCCCCCCAAAATTGCTTGAGCTACTAATTACTGAATTCCTGTGTCACCTGAATGGCTACTGTCACTTCTGTGACTACATCTTTAATTGCTAAAACTTTTCATATTTTTTAAAAGTGTTTATTACTGTCCCTTGTGACATCCAAAAAATGAGGAAAGGGCACTCGAGACAGGATATAGGACGTATAACTGAATATATTATAAGGCCATACAAGAAGCCAACAGAGCACAATTACCTCCAGCACAGAAGTTTTCAAAAATCTACCTGTTATCTTATGCATCAACACAACATTTACAGGGTGAATAATCCCCACAGGCATCAACTTCCAGAATAAACATTAACTATTTATTAGCAACTTCCTCAGCCCTATCAGCAGCTAAAGACACCAATATATATGCCCATACACCCACACACATCCACCTTATATATTTTTATACATATACACATGCTAATTTCAAAACAAGGTGTAAACAAGCTCACCTTTCCAGTAGCACTTAATACTTATACAATGCCTTAATTTATATTTGTAATTACTGCTTAACTTCCTAAAATATTTTAAGAACACAGTTAAATAAGCTTGGAAAGAATAGAGTGATTGTTTTTATATGTGACTTAAGTAATGTTTTTAATGTACAACCTTTTTTTAAAGAAATTACAAAAACATGGGTATCACAAAGCTTCTCTTACAGGTGCAAGACAAAGTGGAAATAAATAATACCTTAAATAGTTAAAGGCTCTAACTGTCAAAAATGAAAAGGTGTATCAAACAGAATTTTATGGGGTTTGCCCCAAGACCACACAATATTTTAGCCAGCAAGCTGAATTATAGAATCCTGTTTAATCTGGTCGTTAACACTAACCTGGAAAACTTACAAGATGCAGTCAAAGAGAACTAGAATTTTAAAAGATCTGGACAAAATGGAGAACTGCTCTAAGAAAAATATGACATTATTTCCTAAGTGAAAGACTAATGGTCTACATCTGGACAGAATTCATCAACTACACAAACACAGGATAGAAAAAAGCATTTAGGCAGAAACAATCAGTAAATCACAAGCTGAGCATGAGTCAGTGGCATGGTGCTGCCTCTCCGTGCAGCACAGCGCCGTGACACGAGCAGTGTGGCAGCGAGCGGCCGTGCCATGTCACACAGCAATTGTGAGAGCTCAGCAGATTGCCTGGCCAGTTCAAACAATGCGACTAGAGAGAGCTATAAGCCTGCTCAGATAAGAAACAAAAAAAAAAAAAAAATCTTACTAATAGGGGGTCTAGGAGAAAAAAAAACAGTGACTTGTTCAGAGAAACTGAAAGAACGAGAGTAACTCAAGCCTAAAGAAAAGGCAGCTGACACCAGGACATAACATCTTCAAATATGTAAAAGGTAGTTTTAAAGAAAAACTTGAATAATTGCCCTGTCTGATCTACCAGGGCTAAGCACTATCAGTTAGATAGCAGCACAGGAAGATCCAAGTTAGATACCAGGAAAACCTCCTAGAAGCATCACTAGCATATCAGTGGAACAGATTGATGAAGTCTCCTTTACAAGCAGGTCTTGCATACATATATCAGGTGTGACTTAGATTTAACCAGCTCTGTCACAGCAGGGTACAGTAGGTCACTAACATTCCTATATTTTAGAATTTAAATATTCTTTTGATGACCAATTTAATAATTACTCTCAAAATATTCCAACTGGATTTACTGCATCTGTTTATGTAGTTTAAAAGGTCCTGGCTGAAAGACAGTATTCTTGTCACACTGAAGGTGACAGATGCTCATGCTGGAAGAAAGAGTAGACGAGATTTTCACAAAACCTAAAAGGGCTTCGAAAGGAGTGGCAAGTATAAAGGGGTAGCAGGAAACACCTCTTTGCTATGAAGTCCCGTGGGCCCTTGCTCCATGACTTGGACTGCTAGGCATTGGGCTTATTTTTCCTATTACACAGTAGTTGCTCTGACATAAGAAAGTCATCTTGCAGTAGGTGATCACTAATAAGGCATCCACATAATTTGAGTTTAGAATACTTTCTCCATCCGTTATCAGCTTTAACCTTGAAAGATGGTAATATAAAGCAGATATGATCAGCAAGGTTCCTTGACAATGTCAAATGACAATAAGGGCTAAACTGAACACGAAAAGCAGGCAGAAACTTTTACAACTACAACTTTTTTTAAATTAAACTATTCCCTTAAAAATGTATTTGGTTTATTATAAATAAATACTTAATGCCTGCAACAAAACCACCTAAATGAGAATATGGTAGAGCCACTGCAGTAAACCATATCCACGCACAGCAGTTAAGACAGAAAGCAGGAGCACCTCTCTCAAAATCATATACATATTATATATGTTTACAATATATTTATACACTTCCATTGAATATATTTTGTATCTGCTTCCACCCTCCTTTTCCTATTGTTTACCTAGCTTCTGTACCATGCTATGATATTTCTGAAGGGCTCATTTTGTAGAAGCAATGTTATTTTCCTTAGGTAAAGGACATTCAGAAATAGCCCTGTTCACTGAACTTGAGCTGTGAGATCTAAGTGTACCTGAGCCTGCAGTCTTTAATTTCTTTGTCCTTCTAGAGCCTGAAAAAAGACATGAAGCATTTACTGAGATCGAGAAGGTTTTCATCTCCCTGCTACAAAATTCACATTGTTAAGCTTGAATAAATTCTTAATACCTTTCTCCAGAAAATAACCAGTTAAATGAAAGGCATAAAAAAATATAATCTCATGTATGAGGTGCTTATGTTTTCCATGAACAAAACCATATTAGGGAAATGTCACTCTCCTCCTCCCACAAAATGTTCCACCTTTTATTTTTGGCATATAGAGCAGAAAATGTCTACGAATCTTGAAATCTTAAAAAACCACCAAATGTAAGGAGTTATGAGGGAAAATATTTTTTTTTTAAACTTCAAACCCATCTGATCAGAAGAGGCAAAACACTGCATATTTTTAGCCAAAGATGCTGCAGACTATGTTAAGGTAACTTTGAGATTATATGGGATATTAATACCTCTGAAAGCTCTAAAATACATTTATGAATCTGTATATATTTATTCAAAATGTATTTCTATGAGTATTTTTTCAAAAGCATTGCCTTAAATAGCTAGGTTTATAAAAAACTACCAGCATCCAATTCTTTCC
This sequence comes from Manacus vitellinus, assembly GCF_001715985.3. Classification (NCBI taxonomy): domain Eukaryota; kingdom Metazoa; phylum Chordata; class Aves; order Passeriformes; family Pipridae; genus Manacus; species Manacus vitellinus. Next base: position 37,483,957 of record NW_021940535.1, read on the forward strand.
TTCGTTATTTAGAATACCTTCTACTGAACTAGTTGGGATTTAGCCCAACCCGTCATGTAGGAGAGTCATATAATGATCCCTTTATACTCATTAACTACCATTTTAATGAGCTATTACTACCTCGGGACCCAGAAGACCTCAGGGAGGTTGTAACATGCCACTACCTATATAGTAATTCACTGCTGAGTTAGTACATAGCCTCCTTGAAAGAATACAGGAATGCCCTCCATCGCTCTCCGTAGTTCACATGCCAGCATCAGCAAAATTTCTGCATGTAGGACACATCCCAGCCTAAAACCTGAAAAGCAGCTCAGTTAAACTCCAATAAGCTTTAATAGATTACTATTGCTATGGCCCACCACTTTGCTAAACCAGTCCTAACAAAATAAACTGAAAGCAGGAACACTGTCAGGCCCCTTCAGTTCACAGCTTGATGGCACAAAACATTGCAAATCTGATCAAGGGCCAGGGCAGAAGGCAGAGGACACCATCATCTCAAAAGACAATTGATAAAATCTGCCAGAATCTGTATGAGTCATAAATTAGGCAGCCGATGTCCAAATGTGCTCGGATTAAGAAATCAAGTTTAGCACTATGAACCATTAATTAGAATTCACACAGACAAATAACTTATAAGCAACTGAAAGCTAAATAAACTTAAAAATTAAAAATCATGTCCATATTTTAAAAGCCACATATATGCAATGACTTGTGATGGAACTGACTTGAAGACAGCCCTTCCCATTCACTAGCAATTTTGTATGGAAAATTGCTATTATGGTCTCTAAAAATGCTTATCTGACATTATTTCTAGTGAGAATGAGCCAAATAATCCTTAAGGAAGATAATTACCTCTCAAGATTTATGGCAGCTGTGGGCAGATACTGTTACACACAGTGGCACGCTGTTCCCTGAATTGCCCTTTATGTTTCTCAAATTAAAATGTTTTAACTGAACCACCCAGGCCGAAGTGAGGGGCAGAAAGATCACTTCCCTGCTTTTCATAAAGCCTCTCCCTGCAAGCACTTACTGCTTTTCTCTTCCAGTACTATATTGGAGGCATCTTTTGCATCAGGGAAGAAGGGGAGTAATTCATGCTGATCCATAAGTTGCCTGTAAGAGCTGAAAGAAGAGCAGAAGACAGACCCTACCCAAACTGGGAAACCCTCCCGATAGGGCATTTCCCTGCAGAAGCAGCCCAAGTAGCAGCTGGGATGAGCTGAGCTTCTGCTCTCACAGCAATATCCACAGCAAGGCTGGAGCTGAACCAGATGCTGTGAAATCGAGACAAATCTAGAAGAGACAGAGGGCAGGTCTGCACAAGGAAGAAGAGCTGAGAAGATGAGCACAAAGGAAACACTTCTCCCAATCTACTTTAAGCGTTCTTCAGTTAGCTGACTGTAACACCCAACAACCTCGTCACAACAAAACACACGTATGTGCCTGCTTCTCTCTTTGTACATAAAAATAATTCAGCAAAAACAAGCCTGTTTTGCTGAGAAGCTAAGTAGCCCATCAGCACAGAGGACTGAGAAAGGCACAATAATAGCTCTTACCCAATATTGCCCCTGAAGTCATGAGTGAAACACAGTAGGAAATACTCCCTGATCCTGAGAGAAAAGTAAGTAAAGGGGCAAATGTAAGGTCAGTTTTTCAGCCACTGATACTAAAAGGCAGCTGTCATCCACCCATAGAGGCCTATTCTCAAGTCTTAACAGCAGAATTGAAACTGGACAACTAAAGAAATCTCTTGCTTCCTCCATCCCCATTTTCCTTTCCCCATCATCAGAAGCAGAAGTAACAGATAAGAGGACTTTTCCTCTGACACCTGTAATTTAAGGATAGCTCCTCAGTCTGGAAGCATTACCCAGCAGGACAGAGAGCAATAGCCAACTGCAGGGACTACAAAGTTGGGTGAGCAGAGCTGATAGCAAGACAAACAGTGCAAAAGGCAACACGACCAAAATAAAGAGGAAAAGTATGCCTTTTTCTATGCTTGTGGAAAAGAAGAATCAGCAGCTGAGTGAGCAGCAATAAAAACTTGGCACAGGTTACATCCCATTAACTGTGCTACCAGAAGTCTTGTTTCAGACAACCGACTGCAGAAGATAGTGGCTATTACCCATTCATTTACCTGCCTCTCAACACGGGATTACAGGATTATCAGCGTCAAAGACAACAGGGAAAGTTGGGAGATAAAACTGGTCCTACTGCCTCAAGTAGAAACACTGGCAAATGTAAAATATTTCAAATGCATAAGCTACAGGAAAAGTTTTGTGATCACAGGACTTAAAAGAAGCAAGGATAAATCCCTAACACGGGTTCTCTCCCAGGTTTTCAAGTTATAAAGTCAAGATTAAAAGAAGGGTCAACATACAAGCAAGAATATAATCAGTAGGTAACTTCTGACACAGGTGGAGAGGAAAGGACTGAGACTGCAAGTCCACAAGCTACTACATAGAAATAAACATTCTGTTACTGACAGTCCTGCGAGCTGCCAAAGCTGCATTTCCTCTGTCTCATAACCCCAGCCATGGAATCTAATCCATAGAAGGTTTTTTTCCCCATCAGATGCAATTTCTTCTTCTCATAACTTGTCTTTCAGGAAAGGAAGAAAACCCAAACACAAAACAGTGGTGGCAGAAACACTGTAAAACTATTTCTGAAAAAACCAGTCACAGTAAGTACTGCTGGACAAAATAAAAGAAATATTTACTGCAGGATGAAGAAACCAGGAAGCAGGAAGAAAGGAAGAAGGGGACTAAAATTAATCTGTTTCCTCGTCTAGCTCCCACCTTTGAATTACTCCCACCCTGAGCCAACTTTAGGCAGATGCCAGCAGTGGAAGCTGTATATCCTGTGGCAATGTTAACAAAGAGCACACTTCTGACAAACAGACCAAAAGGATAAAAATTTTTGGTCAAGTTCCTATTTTTATTCTTTGAATCAGGAGAAAGGGTGCAACTTATTTTTTAAGTAACAAGAGAAGGTATTGTTAAAAAATAACGAGATTGCTAAAAGCTAAGAGATTAATTTGAGCTTAATTCAAGTTTAATTCAATCTAAAATATAAATTTACAGTTTTAAAATTCGGGGATAACAGAAATATGATAAAGATGCTACATACAAAAATGAATATTCTGAACCAGTAAAGGGGTTTGGGGAAGAACTGAGTAGTTCCCTGAAAAGGAACTACAATCTGTCGTCATTACTCCTGCCACCCTGTCTTTATGCAACACAGATGACTGCTTACCCAGCGAGCACCTATTCAGGATTTTTCTCCATGCATTTTTTCATTTGTGGCCTCATCTGGTCTTAGCTGCTTGCTGTTCAAATACGTTTGGAAGCCGTGGTTATTTTTGTTTTGTAGCCCATCACAATGGCATCAGAGTTCACCAATATTATTTACCATTGTAGTATCTTAAGAGACAAGTGTACAGTACTTGCCTTTTTCATATATTGTAAAATGAGGCACAGATTAAGGTAAAATCTCCAGTAATCTCAGATGCTAATTTTATCTCAGATATGATTTTTCCAAGTGCTCAGTATCAAACAACATTTCATACATTCAGGGCACAGACTTTAATCGACTTCAGCTGCAGCTGCAAACCCTCAGCATTTCTGCATATAAGCCCCTAGTATCTCAAATTATGCAACCAGAATTGCAGAGCACTCAAATCAATTAGTCACCACTTGGGAAAAGTTTCGTTTAAACGACTTGCCTAGCATCACACAGGAATTCTGTGGCAGAGAGAGGAACAGAATTCAATCCTCAAGGGCGCTTTTCGTCTGACTAGCTTACCCATGAAACCATTTCCCCTACCCCCCCCTGCAATCTTCTCCCCCACTCTCTACATACCCTCAACATCTACAGGTTAAACAGTTTTTACAGACAACAGTCTCTTTCAATACATAAGCCTGAAGCTGCACTGGGGCCAGATCTCTCCCTGAGCCTGAATAAGTAAAGACCCTGTAGAATATAATGTAGTGAATTAAAAATCATCACAATGAACAAGCACAAAGAAACCAAATTAAGATTTGAGACATTCTGAAAACTGACATTCCCTAATTTTAGAGTATGCAGCTCTGGAAATTTATTACCAGTCTTTTAAAAGTGATATTAAGGTACATGGCTGTTGTACAAAAAGACAGAAACAAGTAAATTCAGAAAGGAAAAAGAAATTTGCATAAGCAATGCAGACCTGCTTCATAATACTAACTCACAAGCAGTGCTTTTCCCCCTCTCTTCAAATAAACCCCAGCTCTCCAAAGCATCATTTTGATTCTAAGAGGCTCCACTAAATTGCAAAACGATCTGGCTAGTTATCAACTTGCCTATTTCAAATTACAAATCTTAACACAAACATAATGTATTATGGATTCTTCCTTAAAACAATAAAAGCGTGAGGTTTCTGTGAGATATGCAATAGTACTGGTGCCTGCACAGAACTAAAAGCCAGCACTTGCTACATCATTGTGGAAGAGCTGGGAGAAATCAGCAAACGGAGGGTGTCAATGAGGAGGGGGAAGGAGACTGCCTGTATTTCAAGCAGATGAGCCCAGGTGCAGACGGACAGGTCTGAAACACAAAGTGTCCAGGCAACTGATGATTCTCTTACAGCAAAGTGTACTTTTTGTCTCCAAAGGCCCAGAAGTATTTACCAAGCACTTTCTGCGAGGCTTATGTATTTTTATCACCTAAGCCAAAGCAGCCCAAGCCCCAGCACCTTGCAGAATCTCTCAAGTACAATGAAAGTAATGAGATTTTAAAAGTAATGGCAGCCACATGAGAAAGTAGTTAAGTGTAAGTAAGTTAAATACTAATTCTGTTATGGTACAGCAAAATTCTTCCTTAATAATGCAGGAGAACTTCCCTACATGAGAGGGTACTCCAGAACCACAAATAGAGATGTCTACTTTCAGACCACAAATTACTGCAACCACTTTTAAACTAAATTACTTGGAATCTTGTTGAAATATAATTTGTGAGGCACATTTTCAGAAGTTATAAATAATCCAGACCTGTTTTGTTTATGTGAATGGCATTGTTAGCATTTATCAATACAAAAAAATACTTGCAATACTTTAGTATCACTTCTATCTCATTTTATCATCACATTTAATGTAAAACATTTGACTAAGAACTGAAAAGCTTTATATGCCCTGGAAGACAAATTCCATCAAGCTGAATAAACATGACTAATTCAAGTCTTTCTTCAAAAAAAAAAAAAAGGAACAAGAATCTAAGTATTTGGAGTCATATTTTGAAACAATATTTCATGTATTTTATATTTGATGTAGTTTTCCCGCACTGTGTAAAAGAAAATATAGAACCACACCACTCCCACATGGGGCAATCAAACTTTGCATGTAATTAAACCAACATTGTTTTAAACACTAAAATTCCAACTCTGCAAGTTTACAGGAATCCTAAGACTCAAGCATGTATTTACATGGGAGTCAAATACAACTAACTACTGCCTAAATACTGGTGGAATTATGCCCTCAGCCTGACAGGCATGCTAAACTTTTATTTCATAATATTATAGATCTCCAATTGGACTCAAAATACCCCTGAGCTGAGAAATTACAGACAAAGATTTTGCTTTCTTTACCAAATGAGTCTCCAGGCATCTTTAATTGAGTCTGAAATTTAGGTGAATACCGATAAAGAACACACAAACAAAAAACTTACTGCTCACTACATTAATAAATTGCATCACAATGAAATTTGAATTCTGAAAGGCTCTCACGGCAAAGGAAAACAAAAACATGAAAAGTTAATTCTATGAGTAATTTTAAGTTCCCCATATTTATTCTGCTCCCACCAAACACTAAAACTAATCATTACACAGTTTTCTGTGATCAGTTTTATCAGTTTTTTTTCCTATTATCATAATCATAATAAAGTAATATAAAATTGTTTAGAAAATCTCCCCACAGAAGGGAAACTTCTGATTATTCTCTACAGTAATTCAGTAGTTTTAATTAGTGAATCTCCTCTATCACTATTAAGAACCAAAATGAACTCCCCAACAGTCTTCAGTTCTGGTAGGGCATTTTTATTTAAAAATGACAAAGTAAAGTACTGCATACAGACAGGGAATTAATTCTTTGTTCAAAATACACATTAGTAGTGAATACAGGAATATGCAAGGAAATTAACTCCATACATTGGTTCCTAATTTGTGCAATTTTATGCCTGTTCTAAGAACTGACTTGTTCCTTCTACCAAACAGGAAGTAACCGTTTGAGATTTGCTCAGCAGTCAAGGATAAATAAAAATGCCATCAACTTTTTTTTTTTAATGTCATCAAAGAACCTCAAAGTTTTAATGATAAAGTTAATATAAAGATATAACTAAGAGACAGTTTCAGGGCAAAAATTATCCCAAGTGTTAGCACAGTAAAAGAAAAAAGCCAAAGGATTTTTAAAAGATCAACATGAATTTACTGACTTTCACAGAGATGAAACCTAGAAATTGAATCCTTTACCAATCTGCATCTCTTTACCAGATAAGGAGAAATAAAAGTAACACACTGCTTCTAGGGAATTGCTACTACTGCCCTGATTAATATAGAAACTATTTTGTACGAACTAGTTACCCTTCAGGAAGCAGGAGTTGCATTATACTCACAGCCTGCTTTTCCCCCTTTTATAAAATGTGATTTCTTGCACACGAGATTTAATGATTGTGTGCTGTCATAAAACATGCACCCCCGAATGAATAAATTGCCCATCAGCTGGATAAGTTTATCTCTAGGGTGAAAAAATCCAAACAAACAAACCAGATTTTTTTAAAGCTACATTTGCTAAAATTCTTGACAATCATCTAGAAGAATAAAATTTATTTTGCACAAATATATGTATTCTTCCCATATCTGACTTTTGGCAATTATGCTGTTCATCCTGGGAAGCAAAACACAGCAGGATTAAAACTACCTTCCTAAGTCAAATTGATTTCAAGTTCCAAATGCTGTGATAATTTTCTTTGTACCTTTCAAATTTCAAATTCCCCTAAACTGAACAGAAGCAGCTGGAAAAGCTTGCACTACCTTTATCTTAAAATTGTATTGCACCACAGTAGCTAAGATTTTCCACTGACAATAAATGCAGCCAACTCATGTAATGAAGTAAAATTTCATTGTTTTCTAACAAATCTTACTGAAAACAGCACTGAGAAGAAACTCATTTCAATACTGTTTTATGCCCCAGGATGAACTAATGATAGTTCATTCATAGATGAACTATCATTCATAGATGAAATGCTACAATCTCACAAGGGCATTTCCAGCAAATGAGTCTCCACTGGCTAAAACGATCATTCTAAACACTGCACAATTTTCAACTCCACTTTCTAACCTTTTCTTTCTACCAACAGACAGAATTTGTGTTCGGTACTTATTTGGTAAGATAAACTTGAATTTTGCCCAGTACGCTCTGGCTGCTGTTACATTAAACCAGCACAGCAACCCATCAATTAGGCTAAGAGATGCCAGCTAAGACTAGAAATAAGGTGCTTAAGTGCTTTTTAAAAATAAGAGTTTTTTTTTAAAATAAGAACAGCATCTGAAACTAAAGTAAATATTTGATAACTCTGGCAAATTTTCACTTATTTTCAACTGTGAGTTTATATAGTACTGCCTATTACAGAACTAGAATAATGCTGACACTGATTAACATATTCAATAATTATGCAAACTTATAATTTGCTTTTTGATATTTTCTTTAATTAGTAACAGGCTGTACATTCAAAAAACTTAACAAACCAAGTTCTCTATTTAGTATCCAATCGAAAATACAACTGCAAAATATTACCTATCTGTATTTTAACAAACAACTTCAATCAAGTTGCTTGCTATCATCTGCATGGATGTTTTTGATACTCATTCAAAATCACTTACATGTCAAAGACACTGCATGAAATTGAAACCTTTACTAATGCCAAGGTTTGACCCAGGATCCAAAATAAATCTGCATGTACAGAGCCTTGTACCTACACAAAGCACCAATTACTTCAAATAAGGTTTTGTCTATGCACTAGAGTCCACCCATGTGGAGCCAATTACTATAGCAGGGCCATTATATGGTTCATTTCCCCATACCAGCTTGGCAAGAGGTGTACATGGGTGTAGGAAGTGCAAAAGAACTTTCACTAATAAAGTGCCTCAAACACACATCCGTGCACTCTAATATTTAACATTACAACAAACACTTCTTCACTGGGACTAGACCATGCAAACCAGTAAATATTGCAGGGAGGTTTCCAATTTGAACAGTATTTCTCAAGGTTTTTTGCAGTCACCAGTAAAATCCAGCTATCTTTTTTTTAAAAAGCTTGAATAATTATGCGGATCCTTAACCTACATAGCACATTTCTAACAATACCTAGGAATTCCTAAGAATGTTGAGAGGTTGCAGGATTTGAACAGAAGGTGTGAGAAAAATGTCAGAATTGCATGCTCTTTAAGTAGTATGTTTATATTAGCAGAAGCACTGATATTACTTATTGATTACGTCTGGTATCATTCCAGGTCTAAATGGGAAAGTTGTTGTTTGAAATAATTATTATAAATAGGAGCAAACCACTTGAGTATAAAAATCTCTCCCCCATTGGAAGTACTGAAGCTCCATCTAGAGGCTTTTCTTCCCCTACTGTCATTTGTGGTATATGTAATATCACCTAGAAATGCGAACAATATTAAATGTCAGAGGCTTCCTTTGTACCTCCTCTTTTGTTATTCATAATGGGTTCTTGCCCTGAACCTTTGCCTGGCAACACTAGCTCCTTCACTGCCATCAAGTGGTAAGAAACCAAAACTGAACTTAAAAATGTAAAATCTCAATAATCAGATTAAATGATCAGCACAGTAGGGAGATAACTAAAATTACTGAATACTGGAAGTCTTTATGGTTCTTTCCACTGAAGTTCTGGTATATCTACTCCAGAGCACTACAATGCTTCACACGATAAATTCAGCAATCGTTCTAAGTCTCTTTTTGTAAGGTTCATTTTTACTTCAAATTGCACAGAATAAAATTCTACATCCATAATCCTCAACATTATATCTTTTAAAAAAAGGCATCACGATCAAAGAATTTTTAAGCAATAGTATACGTAATGCTTAACACTTTAAAAATATTTAATTTGGCAATTAGGAGGAATTCCATAACATAATTAGAAGGAACAGCACAAACATCTCCTTAGACTTAGTGTTGCCTATTGGCAGCATCTCAAAAGAAAGGGCGAAACAGCAGCCCATCTCTTTGCAGTGTGTAATGCAGCAAGTATGCAGCTATGTCAGTCTCTCCCTTTGTGCTCCACAGCTGTAATCAACTGTGGACATTTGTTATGTCGGGAGAAGTCTTAATGCTCTGCAATCACAAGTGACCTACTGGGAAACGAGCTCACAACACACCAAAAAACTGGGAGGGTTTGTCTAGATCAAATAAATAGGAAAAAGAACTAACAAAGTAATAGCAGAATGAAGCCAGGCTGCGAGACCTGGATTACTTCCATTTCAACCCCTCGGTGACTTATGGTCCTACTATTCCCATGGTTGCCCATAACTCCCACATATAGTGTTTTGACTTACAGAAATCCCACAAGGTCTCTGCCATGACCAGGAAACCACTAAAATAAACCTCCTAGAGCACACAGTGAAACTGCACTAACTGCTTCTATCTGCTCTTCCATGCACACAGACTTATTTCACTATGCTTTCTGTTCAGCAGTCATTCCAATGCAGTATTTTGTGCATGGCAGAAGATAAAGTACAAAGACTTCTTGGTGTTGTCCTGTTATTCAGAACAGTGACCAGCACAGGCAATGGAACTTAAGAATTCAACTTCTGTAACGAAAATTTAAAAACAGAGAAAGGAGTAGTTATCAGATAAAAATTAACAGGAAAAAACCAGTTTCTATAGCAGAGATGCTTATCATTACTTCATCGGTAAAGAACTATTGAACAATTTCTATCAAATCCTGTGTCTACCAGTCCACAGATTGAATCTGGTCTGTGTAAGTACTGGGTGGCCACTTACCTACTTCTGAGCAGAGCCAGCTCTCTGCTGAAAAGCAGGGTCACACAAAGCAGTCTGCTAAAACTCTGCCATTGGAAAAGCAACCTCCAGACAGCCAAACTTTCCAGCTGGAAGAGGTGAGTTTGAAAGATCTGACTTCTGCATTGCTTGTCCCTGGAACCCAGCCTGCTCATCCAAAGACACTTCGTTTATAGACCAGCAATTTTCAAACACAGTTGTGAAAAATCCTTCTTCAAAATAATAATTGATACACCTACATATTGAAACTGAGAATGACTTAAGAAAGCCACAAATAATAAAAATATATACTATGAACTTCAGACAATTATTTCTTCTGCAATTTTGGGAAAGGAAGGACTGGACTGATACTGACAGGCAGAAGCAAAAATGGATTTTCAGAAATGACGTGAGTAAGAAGAGACCAAAAACTAAACAGAAACTGGTGAACTAGCAAAGCCAAAACCAAACAAACAAAAAAGCAGCACCACCAACTAAAGTATGTGAGGAGTAAAAAAAAATTGGCAGGATTAAAAAAAAGGAATATACAGGGGGATTGTAACATGCAGCCTAAAGCCACATGCAGCTTTAATATCAAGGCAACATTAGGTGCCTGTTGCTTGGCAATTCATTTCCAGGTCCAACTGAAAAGCCAGAACCAATTTTAGACAGTCATTTTAGTTACAGAAAGCACAAGGATTAGACAAAGAGGGTGTTCCTGAAGTAATTGAAATGTAAGTTAACCAGGATGCATGCAACCACTTCAGCTCCTGAGCTGAAAGAAGGGACTGAATTTATGATGAGCAGTGAAAGCCACAGTAAAATTTGATGGCAGCAGGAATACATTTAAAAACAAACAAACCAACCACACAATAAAGAGAAAGGATGACCTCTAAGATTAAGAATGACAAACAGAAGACATTAGAGATTTAAAAAAAAAGACCACCTTAGTTTTTCCTTCCAAACATAACAGCATGTAGTTCTGATTGCAGATCTCTCAGAAGGATGTATCGAATATACTGATAAGAAAAAGTAACCAGAGAAAGGGTGCTTTAAAAGTTACAGATAAACCCGTATCATATCCCTGATTGACAATTCCAGTTATTAAGAGGACAAAAAAAAAAGGAAGAGGAATCAGAAGACAAAATACAGTATATACTCAAGCAGAACACAGAAGACTGGCAGACCATTCATTCTTTCAGCCTCTGAAAATTAGAGCAGAAAAACAAAACAAAAAAACCTCACTAGCACAAAAGCCACAGAAAGTGTCATCAATGAAAAGAGAATAATTATTAGCTCCAGAACTGCATTGCAGAAGGTTCCTAAGACGTACTTACAAAGCCGTAACACTCCTCAAGCACAGCAGTTCTCAGCTGCGACCACCAGGGACCTTGGCCACTGCCCTCATTAAAGAAACACACTCGGTGCTGTCTGGGTGAAAAACAAAGCTTCAAGCAAAGAGCAAGAAACCATTTATGTAACTGCCTCATTCTCCATCATTATTCTAGGACTGACAGTTTGAAGAAAGGGATTTCGTTTGGGGGGGGAGAAATCACCATGATGCCCAGTAAGCCAATGGCAGTGGAAAGGGTAAACCTGTTGCCAAATATTAATCTAGAAAATTAAGCCATGGCAGGCAGGTCTAAACAGATCTGCTAGGAAGTTTAGAGAGAAATTAAGAGACTGTAAAAAAAAAAATCAGTATAGATCACTCATTTTGAGTATTCATTTGCATCATTTCTGAGTAAAGAAAATAATGAAGCACAGCTAAAACAAAATATGCAAGAAGTCTACAGGAAGCATCAGCTTCCTTTTTGGGGCCACAGGTGTTTATTCTAGTAGTAGTTGGAAGGAAACCTGCTTTGCTCTCCTTTGTCAAGATGGGACTACCACTGGGACTCCAGAAGGAAGGCTGTGGCATAGAAACTGAGGATCAACTCATCCTAAACACTGTCAGGACCAGGCTTTGTGAGAAAATAGGGTAGGCAGTTCAATCTACACACAAATCAAAGGACAGTATAATAAGCAAGATGCAACTTAAAATGTCATCAATAGATCAGCAATGAATCTTTTGAAGACTGGCTCCTTTCCTTGGGCTACATTAGAAACTCTAGTGCGTTTTCCAGATTACTGCTGATTGAAAGTAAACACAATTTTAGAACATTCATATCAGGGCACATGCAATAATTCTTGCTAAAATCCCCAATTCAATATTTACCTTAAAAATTTAATACAGAAGACCTCAACTCTGCTAGGCAATCAGCAAAAGTGCCCACAAGAAAGCTGCCTGGAGTAATCTGCTATTCCAAGCACATGCTGGCTCACCAGATTCTTCTGCTCTCCTTCCTCTTGCTAGTGTGACTCAACAAAGTGCTATCCCACTCAGTGTATCACTTGACTAAGCGATAGATTTTACACCAGTATAACTGATCTAGAGTATTTTTTCACCTCTTGCGATGACGTTTTTCCTTAATCAAGTCATTACAAGCCACTCCCTTGAGAAAACAAGTCCTGTTTTCAAGGTGCCTACTGGCAGTGTATGAATCTGTTACTATTGACCCACAGTAGATCCCAGAGCACAAGCACTCGGCTGAGAGTCAGAACAGCATTTTCTAGACTGAACAATTATCTCAAATACTCTTAAATATAGCCTAGCAGAGAAATAAGTAACTTGTGATTAATTTAGTTACACTAAAAAAAAAATCATCAAGAAACAAAATAACAAAAACCCCCACAAAAGCAAAACCACAACAAAACAAACAAACACACAAAAAAACCCAAAAACAAAACCAAAAAATCACCAACCAACAAAACAACAACACCCCCCCAACAGTAAATGGGGGGAGGGAAGGGATCTGTTAATTCACACATTTCACAACACACTGGATTTTTTTTTCATATTTTGATTGTTCAGATACTCTAAGAATAATATCCTTCAGGGAGTCTTTTAATTTTTTCTTTTGACCATCACTTCAGGATTTATACCATCTCATTTTAAGTGGCATAGTGGTTTCACCATATAACAGGACAAAAGACCAGATTTTTACCATGGGAGTATAATTGCTATTTTCCAGCTTTGCCAACTTATACCAGATACCACCGTTTTAGGCATTCTTACCTTCACTCCTAAATCCATTACTAGATACTTTTTGGAGGGGGGACTGATATTTTTTTGTATGTGTGAGTTTTCTTCTATCCACCCACTCCTTGCCAGTGGAGAGTTCAAAAGGCACCTCTATTTGATCAAATTACCCTTTAAGAACAATCAAAGTAATCATCTCACCAACTTGTCCTGTGAATCTGACACTTAGGTGAAGAATGGCAATGACTATGATATATGTACTCCTTTCAGGCTTGCAGCCAAACAGTCTGAGACTCCACAAGCAACCCTTGTGTAAGCCAGGGGGGCGGGTGTCGGGCTTTATGATAACAGCAAGTTCTACAGTTGCAGCTGGAATGGGAAATAGTTTGTATATTTGTCTTGGCTGAATTGCAAAATATTGAATACCTGATCAAGATACAATTCTATCTTGACTGAGAAATCAATTTTTGAAAGCAAGCTAGCCCAGTACTGTCTTTCCTGGCCATAGTATCAATCCGATCACGTCTAACCAGCTGTCATGTAAGGCTCTCATATCTCATGACAGCAGACAGGATAACCAATACCCTGATAATAATGGGACACCGTTAATTCAGTGACAGTGTCTTCGAGTTAATCTCAAAGAGAGCAGAGAAGCTACGGGAATGCATCTTACATATTCCAGAAGTGAAGAAACTCACATTTTACAGCCTTCTGCTTCCTTTAGGTCAGAAATTTAAGAAGATACCATGCCCCTATTAACAGTTGTCTAAATACCAGTCAGGTTTTCTCTTGAAAAAAATATTTTTTGTGTTAAAAATCTGAACTTTGAGGAAGTCAAACACATGGAAGACAAATGAAATTATGCCTTAGAAAGAAAGTACAGATATCCATATTCAATAATAAACAGTGTTTATATTCACAAATACATTTAGAAGAGAAGCCAACATTCTGCAATGAAAAATGGCAATCTATGCAAGGGCTCTTTTTAAGCAGAAGGCGTCTCAATTTACTTTTTAGACTTCAGATACTACAAAATTAATGCAAACAAATGTTTTGTACTGAAAACTTTTAAACATCATGATGTGAAATAGGAAGTGTAGTATCAAGATTTAAGTTCTTTATTGTTGGAGTATGATTTTTTACTTCAAGTACATTTCTCTCCAACTCTATTCCGTTTTGTTGGACAATGTAGTATGACCTAAACATTTTGGATTTAAACACAGTCTACTCAAACATACATCTTTGGAGACTGACAGTATTAAACACTATGGTTTTACCCAAAAATCAAGATGAAGGTAAGGCATATGTGATAAAAATCAGCTGCAAACTACATGATGTTCAACTGCAATATACTGCAATTTGCCATGACAGATTGGAGCTTTTAAGGGATGATCCCAGGTCCAATTGTTAAAGGAGCCCAAAATAGGAAATATTTATCACTAATACCTCTCCTATGAAATTGTCCATCTGAACTCTGCACCCAACACACTGTACCTATAAAGTCAGACTTCCTAGAAAACGCAGTCTGATTTAGTCTTTCACTACCCCACACTTTTTTTCTAGCTACTGTTTCTTTGTGTTCTGAAACTTATCAGTGCATCACTTCAGACATGAAGATGTTAGCAAAGAGCACAGCCTACCCTAAATCCACATCTTGATAGTCAAGGCACATGCACAGCATGGAAGCAACATAGGATTAGATACAGAGTTCAGTTACTTTAGATAGCACCTAGAAGTATGAGTTTATCATGTCTCTGAACAATAAACAGATCAACTTTATTTAGAAGAAAATTACAGTTCTTTATTTCATACAGTACTTTATTTAGTACTGTAGTTTTTACAATAAAGAACTGCACTAAAACCTTGAAATTCAATACATTTCATTCAATGCAACTTTTAGCTTTAATATATCCAATTAAAGTTCCTGTATTTTGAACAAGTTCTCTGCTGAAAAATTTATCTCAGCAAGTTTCTACCTTTTTAAAATTTCTAGAAGTGAAGGTATTTCATAAAACCCTGTCATGTTTCTCCTCACAATGTCAGCATTCCATAGAAAACACAAAAATTGAAGTTTTCACTGTGGTTTATATAATTGGAATAATGCAATACCAAAATTTTGCTTAAACCAGTAGGAATGAGCAAAGACACAGTTTGTATGTGGTACCATCAAAATTAGAATAACTGGAGTAAAATAATCTCGTTGTTTCCAAAATGAGACACTTGAGTACATCACAGTAAGAACCCTGCTGCAGAATTAATAAATCCAGAGAATTAGTATGATACAAAGGAACAACTCTGCTTGAGTCTTAACTCAAGTACTAGCAAATCAAAGCCCTCCATCTTACCTTCTGAAAACTACTGTCCAAAACAGTGTTAAGGCCAGTCACTAAAGCAAAGTGACCAGAAGCAGATGATTTATTCCTGAACTCCCTCCAGATCTCTCAGTTTAAGGCATGAGTTCCTATGAAAATGTGCTTAATCATTCATGCATAGCAGTTAATCAAACAGGAAAACTGCGTAACAGCAGCTATTCTTCCCTCTCATGGTCAGTAACTACAAGAGCAATGTGGCAGATTTTTGTGCCAGTTCCATTAGAACTCATTGAATACACAGCTAAAAAACCATGTTGACTACTTCTTTGCAATATGTAGGACTTTGGTATTTGTCCAAGCAAACTAGAGTGGCAATTTATTTGATTTTCAAAACCCTTTTATTTCTTTAAATGTAACCAAAACGAGGATGCTACAGACTGCTTGATGATGAAACTATGAAAAGCTTCATTCAGGAACAAAGCTATAGCCACACAATTTAATCATTTATTTAATGAATCTTCCCTGTTGGAGATGTTCAAGACATTCCCACACCAACACATTCTTTGCATTAGACAGGCCAAGAGAAGCTAATTCAGCTTGAAATAAATATACAGACATACCAAAGAGACAAATTAGATGTTAAGAAGTCACCAGGATCATGGCTTTCACCTGAGACTGCAGAATGAAATTTAAATACAAAGTTGCAGACTTGCAGGTGAGGAAAGTAACCCAGTACTGCAAAAAATTGCCACCAGGGACCTGGCAGCCTGCCACACACACATTAGGAAAAAAAACCCAACTCAAACAGAAATGATCCTGGGAATTACAGACCAGAAAGTCTGTCATCCACCCTTACTAAAGGCAGCAGGTGCTATAAAAATAAAGTCATTGCAGATAGAGATAAATGAGGTCTATTGGAAAAAATGTTGCATAACTTCTGAAAAGAGAAAACCTGCCTCATCAACCCAGGCACTGGAGTGCATCAGCAAGGATAGAGAGAGGAGGTCCAGCAGACACAGTACAGTCCAATTTTGAAAAAGCTTTTGACAAGGTTCCACACCAAAGGCTATCACAGAGACTAACTTGCCACAAGACGGGATGAAAGAGTCTTATAAATGGGAACTCTGTACTATGTAACTGAGAATGAATGTAAGACAGCGATACCTAATAATTAAATATAGTACATAACTTACATACAGAAGAGGTCCATTCTTTCATGACTGTAAGCTGCAAGAAAAAACTGACTGGCTGATCCTCTCAATCTGTATTTTAACCATTGTTGAAATACTATCATCAGAGACAATCTAACATTCAAATTCATTATTTTGTTTTGAACGTTGCTGCATTAGCTTGTAGTGTTGAAAAGCTACTGAAGCAGAAATAGAAAAATATTCAGTAGAACAGAAACTACAAGACACACAGGTTACAAATTGACAGAAGAAATACCTTTTATTCAATAGACAGGTAGACTCAGGCTGGAAAAGAAGTTTATTGCAAATTTTTAAGCAACTGAAAGGAATGTTTGAATGGAATAAGATTACTAATAATTCTTAATAGGAAATGGGAAGAGACTCCCATATAGGATGAAATTTTACAGACTTTCTTCTATTGTAACATTGTAGCAGCCACTGTTAAGACACAACATCGAGGACAGCAATTAATGACTGTAAATTGTCAAAAAGTTAACTGACATACAGCCCTTCTACTTTCCCATGACAGTATTTATATCCCATAGAAGAACACTACAGGAATCACTACAAAATGGTGATTAATAGTATAAAAGCTAGCCTAAATCAGTTTGAAATTTAATAAAACATTGATCAATCAGACTAAAAAAATAATTTGCAATATTTTCAGGGATAAGTAAAAACAATTATTGCCCCTTAAGGGAGAAGCTATTCATCCCAAATAATGCTGTTTCACAGCTTTCTTGTGTCCTCACCAGCACTGAATGCTTCCTTTAAAAACGAAAGTACTTTAGTGTTGAAGTCAGCAGATTTCAGAATTACAGCCCACGTGGCAAGACTCCTCTAGTTCTTCCTTCTCTTTTCAGTTAGAAAAAGATTGCAGAGTGACTTTCTTTCAACAGCTCCTATGCATCTTCTGGTTTTCTCCATAAGTTTTCCATATTAACACAAAGAAGGAAGAATTTCAGATCTATCAGAGACTGCTTATGAATTTTCTTCACTTCTCATCTGACATCAAGCACAGTTGGCAAGGCCTGCAAACCAGGTCGTTTAAGAAATCTGCACTTAAGCAATCCCTCATCTGAGAGCCCAGTAACACACAATCCTGCTTTTAACTCTGTTATCATTTGCACAGCTGTAACACACACCATGTGTACAACACACTGCCATATACATAAAACTGTTTACAAATCACTTTTATACAGAGCTAGTAACATCCAAACAAAGCCAACAGACAAACAAACAATACACAAAAGAAACCCAGAAACTCCAAATCTGCTCATAATTTAGGGAAAACCTAAAATTTTAGACTGCAGGGAAAAAATAAAAAATGAGAGAAGCAAACTTCTAATCTGCACAGCATCTAGCTAAGCAAAAGCCCAAACACTAGCAAGCAAATCAAAAGCAAAACTGCAGGTTTTCATACGTTGTGCGAATTTTGTTAGCCCACTAGGATGCTGTGGAAAGCCAAAACATTTTAGATATTAAAATGAATAAAAGGAGGAAATTAATGTATATCAGACCCATTCTTAGAGATGAAAAAACCTTTGTTATCACTTCTACTCTCATTCTTACTGGCTCAGCTGCTAAACAGCACCACAGGCTCTTTGTTACCATCTCTGCTGAGAACATCAGAAGAACCAACCCAACTAAGGAACATTTTATAAGCTGAATTTTAATTTTATTTCTCAATTTTTATCACATACTTAAAGTTAAAATAGCACCATAGATAGCTGCAAACATCTCCTTTAAAGCTACAGTTTTCTCTAGATCTGATTAGAAAGCCACGTTAATCTTAATTGCAAAATTACTCTAGATGGAGTATAAAAGGTTTATCATTCAACAGAATGAACTTAAGGCTGCCTCTAAGGTTTTTCCTCAGACAACTTTACAGACAAACATCTGACCGCAATCCGCAGCAATCAAGTAGCAAAAGGCCACCAGGAAGTTGTTTACAAAACTCCACATTAGATCAATTATGTCACTGTTTCAGATACCAACACAGGCACACGCAGGAGAACTTCAACAAAGGAACAAGCATCACACACACAGGCTTGTGTAAGCACTAGAGGCCACCAGCAGAGGTTACCTACCCTTCCTCACCAAGAAATAGGTCACTCCCAGGTCTAGCACAGAACTTCTGGGGGGAAAAAATAGCCCACTTTTTATTTCTGCAATTTGAAAATCAAGCTATTATGGATACATCCTTAAAGCATTAGTGAAGAAAGAAGTATAAAGAGAAAGAGCTAAAACATTATTGCTGCTGCAGACAGAAAAACAAAAAAACCACACAATTCAAGACCAGTTGTTTTATCCTTTTCACTGCACTTTGCATACTATTAGTTCCCTTGGGTTCCCAAATATAGTAGTTTCCTATCGCTGTATGTCCTTCTACACAGCAAGAGAGAGTATAACCTGAAATAAATCAGGAAAGTGTTATATGAATGAATTGTCAGGGAAAGTTAAGAGTAAGCGTCTTTAAAACTACTTAAATTGGTAGATTCTGAAACACTTTTGTGTCTTTAAGAAAGGAAACAACAGTGACAGCAAGAAAAAACCCTGCATTTGCTTGGACAACTTCCAAGCAGAAATTTAACAGGCAACAATACAAAACCCCCATTTTTATGGGAAATGCAAGCTTTACATATCTAGATGTTTCAATCATTTTTATATGCAACAAAAACATCAGGGCAGGGCACTTACAGAACAGAATACATTATCTGTCAGCAGTTTACCTGGAAGTTCAAAACCAAAACACACAAAACCCGACATTCTGCACCATCCTCAGTTACAGACTGAATAGTTATCATTCCTGCTTCTCTGTGGTACACAATTGAATTAAATTGTGAGCAATTAAACTACTCCGCAGTTTGGAACAACTCTGTTCAATAGGATCCAAGTGAATAATTGCAATGATGGCTTCACACAATTTTAATAATTTGCATTTTTTAGGAAAAGCAGAGTTTCCAGAACTGTTGGAAATCTCCGTTCCATGTATAACTTACAAGTAACAGACTCAAATGGGAGGTTTTAAACCCTGAAGGGATGCAGAATTGTGTCACAATAGCACACTGAGAAAAAACACACAATTACTTTTAGGGAATGAACTGAAATTACAGCTAAAGCCACTAGAAACAAACCTGGATTTTCTAATGTTATTTTTGTTTGAACTGGTACAATGGACTGTCCTAGTTAGAACAG
This sequence comes from Manacus vitellinus, assembly GCF_001715985.3. Lineage (NCBI taxonomy): Eukaryota > Metazoa > Chordata > Aves > Passeriformes > Pipridae > Manacus > Manacus vitellinus. Next base: position 37,503,779 of record NW_021940535.1, read on the forward strand.
CTGGGACCAGTTCATCACTGTATGAGTATAACCCAAAACTGTGTATTCTATAGCCTTCCATGCCATTTCCCAGAAACTATTATCCATAGACTGTTTACACCCTCTGCCCAGAGCAGCCTGACTCCTCAGGCTATAAACTGGGTGTTAAGAGGCCTGTGAGATAGGAGGGTGCCCCCTGTCCTCACCCATCGTGGAACTCCCCGCCCTGAGGGAAGTACTGGGCATTCCTGCCTGAACTGGAGAATATATAATCTTGGAGTCTTGGGACTTTTTTAACCACTCATGGGATCCAGAGGAAGACTGCAGATCACCACTTTTCAACCAGACTGCAACAGCACTCCCACCAACAGGTTTTCCCCTCTCCTTTTACTTTGGACTCAGGGGACCCAACAAACACCACTCTGTTCATGCCCCAGGGTGCTGGGTTATACATTTGGGTTTTGTGGGTTAAAACCAATTGTTTGTCTGTATAATTGTACTTATTGTATTATTTTATTAAATTGTTATTCTGACTTATAATCTCTCTTTTGAGTTGGGTTCATTTCCCCTGCCAGTTTACCTTTAAACCAGCACATGGACTGTTACTGCCTCGATGTTGACAGTACATTTGTGGGCTTAAAAGAAATGCAGTTTTAGGAATTACAAAAATCCCTCACTGTCCAAATAAAGGTCTGCTACTACTTTCACCTAGTTGTATACTAAATAAGTTAATTATTTTTGAAAGTTTGGAGCAAGAAAATTGAAACATATTTCATCTTTCCAATTGAGAACTCTGATCTTGCAATTGACAGTGCATTAAAATCCAATGCCTTCCAAATTAGATCTCCTTAACATATATTTTGAACAAGATGCAGAAAGCAATCTTGCAACAGGCTGAGACCACTAGACATGATGTTCAATCACCACCAAAACAACTTTGTGTCTCAGTTATTAATTTTTGAGGGAGCAAAGCTGCTTCATGGCTCCATGTCATTTCACAGCACAAGACTTTTGAAGGTCACAGTGAATATCCTATTTGTCATGCAAGACAAAATAATCTTACAAAACAAAGCAAGAATAGCCTACAGCTTGTAGGTTTGACACAATCATCTGAAGAAGTGATATTATAACTACATGTGTGCGAAACTCTGTCTTGCCAGATCAAATACTTCCAAAGCTTGGAAGACTGAAGCACTATCACCAAAACATTTGCAGATGATGCACACTCCATGATTTTAGTAACACTGCACCCACATACATTAACCTTAAAAAGCAGCAGGAAGGAGAACAGTCTGAAGTGTTAGAAGAGCAACCAAAATGTGTCTCTGGAGTGTGATCCAGCTTGTCACTGGAAAGAACAAACAAACTGCTGAGTTTCTGGGCTATCCCTTCTTATTTTCCCTTCCTTGCCATACTTATGTGCACCTCGCTTGCCAGGGAAGACAGAACTGTATGGGTACAGGAAGGCTGTTCTTGATATAGCCCTCCCTCATATGCTGCTTCTCACTTGAGGGGACTACTTTGTGTACTCAAAGCTCCCCAGAAGAAAAATAGTTTTATCTAGAGTTTTTTTCTGGACAGTAACCCATTCAAAGCCAGAACTACAGAAGTGCCAGATGATACAACACTAAGAACTTCAGAGATTGCCATTCTTTATGAAAAATAGGTAACCAAATCTATGTCCAAGAACTTTACTTACATAACATATGAATTGACAACTTTGGAACTGCAGTGATATATGTCATGCCATCAATCAATGCACTTGCATAAAACAGAATATGGAAATCCTATTACCAAGAATTTTCTTCAGCCTCTAGTAATGCTTCATAATACCATAGAAGCCACACCATTTGTTGTGATGTTCATTCGTGGTAAGGTTCTTACAGGGCAATGGCAAGAGGTAAAATTCTATGTCACCCATTTACAATAAACTATAGTCTTCTTAGTGCATTTATCTCATTTTTTTCAGTGCAGACCAGGAGTGCATGTACAAAGCAAACTTCATCATTGTACCTACTGTCTGCATATCATGAAACAGTCCTACAGTGGATGAACAGGATCCCTTTGGGATAGAATAGACCTGTAAGATGTGAAATCAGGAGCACAAACACCACGCTTCAACACAAACAGGCACTGAGTCCATGCATCCAGCCTGGAATTAGTTCAACAACAACAAAAAAAAAATCTCTGAAATGCAAACAGTATAGACACCAATTCCTCAGCACCAAACATTGCATTCTACAGACACAACCCTGTCAGATCCTACTACTTGACACAGTAGCTCCTCTGTTCCAGCATTCCTGAAAGAAGTCTATTAGCCCAATACATCCACCTCATCTAGAGAGGTTGTGGCTTCCCACAGCCAAAGAAATCCAACTTCTTGGTTTTCTTGCCTTGCACTTTCTTGGAGTTGCTAACATAGCAACACCTCAGAGGCTGTCAGACCAAAATCAGGTTTTGTACACACAGTTATGACTTTGTGCTGCAGCATCATCTAACAAGCGCATCGTCTTGCAATGACAGGGATATAACACTTAGTTAACAGTAAAGCCACACAAACAGATTAGAGCCTGCTTCAAAATAAATATCATACCACAAGGAAGGCATAAGCCAATACTGAGGAAAATATCTCTTTCAACATTTTTCAGGGGTTATATGTTTATTCACAGTGTTGGCCAGCAAGTCCCAGTCATGTTAATTCTCCCTCAGGAATCTGAGGTGTCAGGGTCTCTTTTGCTGCCTCAGAAGTACTCAGGGAAACTTTCTCTGTTTGCCTCCATACACTGCACAGGCCTAGCAGAACTTTCAATATCCATTCCCTTATCTGATTACCAGTGGAAGCCAAAGCCTTATTCAGACATTCCTTGGTCCTGACTGACACATGACACACTGCTCCATGCAGGTCAATTCCGGTCACACAGCTCATGCATTTTAACACATCTTCACAAACAACATTTCCTAATAATTTCTTGATTGGATCCCCTGTATCCAAGAACTGTACCACAAAGTTTCAAAAGACATTCAGAGGCCTGTAGTGCCTTCCTTGCTGCAAGTACAAAATACTGGAGGAGTAGGTCATTCCCCTGAAGCCATATTAACAAGTTATAATCAAAAGCATATTTTGGGAAGGAGATCCATAGATTCAACTGATGTCAAGTTGATTCATCCAGAGAGTATCATATTTATGAAGGTATCAGCTACTGAAAGCTGTAAAAGATGATAAAATTAACTTGACCAGTTTCTTTGTCCACTATACAAGATAGTAGCTCCTCAGATCTTCCTAGAATTTTTCTAAGAAGTTGACATCAGATTTGTATGTTCACATTCTCAGGTAACAGGGTCATCATATTACTGAGTCTGCATAGCCTCTGGTTTAATTGTGTTGCTTTAACTGAGTTTTTAGATGAACACTATTTGGTCCTGATCCCCTTGTCAATTTGAAATTGGCTATATTGAAGTGATTACTGAAATGATTATTACATCTGACCTGTCAAGAGTTTATGGTTCTATTTTCTTCAGTAACCACCTGAAGAAAAGCATAGGGAAATGTAACCTTTTTCTCGAGCCAAAGGTTATCTTATCTTCCCATTCTGCTAGGTCAAACTTCTTGAGAACAGCAATGTTTTAAATGAGCCATTTAATTTAATCACATCATCAACTTAAGAACCAGCAAAAGAAGGGAAGGTAGAGCAATTCCCGCATCATTCAGAACAGCAATAGTAACAACATAACAATGCAACACTTTTTCTTATGCTACGTTACTACTAGGCCAGATAAAAAACACAAATGGATAGATTGTGTCCTTGTACAAAAATCAGATATTTCTTAATCTAGGTGCTCAGACCTAACACTTGGGCGTTGGACAAGATGGGCCCTTTCAACCTCAACTGTTCTGTGAGCATTTGTAGATTCCTCAGCCAACCCCTCCTTGAAGTCACCACTACAGTCAGTTATTTAACAGCCAAGACAGTCACAATCTTACTCTTCCTTTGTCATCCCACATTCACAATCACAGCAAAAATCGCTTCCATTACATCATCATCTATCTCTGCCATTGATCTCAGAAAATACTGCAGCAGCTCCAGCCTAACACCCCAGCAGAGCTGGATGAGTTACTTGACAATGCCAGGAGGCTTTCACAAGGCCCTTGAAATGACAAAACACAAACCCCATACTGTTGCAGCCATGGAGCAGAAACGAAACCAAAAATCATAATTTCTCTCCAATCTGAGTGAAAAATCCATCAGACAGAGGTTTCATCAAAGCAAGCTTGAGAGCTACAGGACTTCCCACAATGCCTTTTGCAGTTTATGAGTTGAGGTCAATATCAGCTTCTGACATTGCGTATGAGTTCAACAAGCAGTCAGTGCCACAGCTCTCCCATCAAAACCTAAGCTGCTTTAATGCCTTAAGGAAGCATTGAGTCATTCCCTGTATTTTTTTCAAAACACGAGATGACACATTTAGAAAAAATCTGGCAGCCCTGTGTCTGCTAACAAACACAGTTGAGCATCCGTGTTTCAGACGTAGAAGTTACATCCTGCATAAAGAAGCAGCACTCCCTTCCCCCAGAAGTACGTGAAGGAAGAAGGAATTATGAGGACATGATACAAGGGAATGAAATAGGAACAGGTGGGGGATGGGACAAGCAAGCTTTAATGAATGGAGGATAATTAAACAGTCCAAAGGCATGGCCACAAAGGCTATTGTCACACACACTGTCTCTCTTGTACTAAAATGCCAAGAAAACCACCTAAGCATAGGGAATAAAATCACTGGCACCAGAACTACAAAAAGTGCATTCTAGTCAAAGGATTCCAGTTGAAACAATAATGACAAAAACCATAATATTGACAAATAGCAGAAAATCTGAAGAAACATGCAAACAGCACATTGAAACATTATGGTAAAAGGCCCATAACTGTATGGTTAAGACACGTAAGGCAGGATAGAGCACACCTGAGATTTGGGCACTTCCCTCAACCCCATCACAAGCCCAGTTACCCTTCTCATGGAAACTCAAACAGCTGCAGCTGCCTAGAGAGTCACTGCAAATCAAAATCCCACTCCAGGATCTTGTTGGAAGTTTCAGGTATATCTGGAGAAGCAAGCAGCAGGAACAAGGATACAGAGTGAAAGAACCTCTACGCCTATATAGCATCTTCCAATGCTTACAAATTCCTACTGAAGCTCAGCTTCAACACTGTGTCCTGCATTACAGGACTCACAGTTCTATTCCACTGCATGTGCAAAGCATCCCACATTACATACACTTCCAGGCTATAATGACATTATGAGTGACTACTGTACACTTTTAACAAACAAAGCTTTATTTCATTTGTGTTGGACTTCCACCACCTTTTTTCTTGCTTGCACTTTACAAGTCATATAAGTTCTCCTTTATGATTAGAAGTGTGAACTAGCAGAATATTTGCTTGCTAAAATTAATATAATTTGCTAAACACACAACACAAGGTACAGATTTGGCCCTAGAAAACAGGATTGTGGAAGATGTTAAGAAAGAGTTGCATACCAGATCTGAACATCACTAACTGGAACACACAAAGTTTTGGGTCCCTCCATTATCTAACACTAAAATTGTCTTTGAGAAATTAACATCTAGATTTTTACACTTGTGAAAGTGAAACTTGGGTAGCAGTGTTTGTTGTGCTACATATATATATGATGGTATACACAGTATTCCATAGTATTTAACACTGGTGCTTAAGAAGGAGTAAAGGAAAGAAAGAGATGAAACCAAGTCAGGATCCCTCAACTATCATTAACAACCACAGCCAGTATTTTCCAAACCCAGACCCTTAGATATTGCAGACACCTTCCCTCTCTCTATAGAGACAGCCCTAATGAAAAGCACCTGAAAATACAGCCATTATTCTCAAAAACTACAAGAACTACATTAGAATAAACTTCAAGGTTGTCAGGGAAGGAATTCGAATAGAACGATCACTCACCAGAATGTAGCACTGAAGAGAATGTACTAGGCATACAGAATGTACTAGGAGACAATGAAAAGATGTCTTTTGGGGACTCTGGGTGAAGTAACAGATTATAGAAAATGGTATATTTCATTACTGAGGAGAGGAACACTGACTGGAATAAAGAGTAAAAAAAATTAAGATGCAGGAGGAGATATTAAGCAAGGTCACACAATGAGACCTTCTAGAGAGAAGGCATCATGCAGGAGCCAGGACAAGTGATACAAGTAAAACATGCCAAGTGTCAGCAAAACTAGCAAGTGCATCTAAAATATACACAAGAACCACGGGATAAAAGTGTTTCTAACAGGAGTTCCTGTCTTGACTACACTGACACGAAAATTCGCCGAAGGTGTGTAATAAATAGTTTAAGATAATCTTAGGTGTTAGTTACCAAAGAGAGGTGAAAGCCATGCACAATAATCAAGATACACGGCAAGTAAATAAATGTAACAATCTACAAGCCACTACCATAGCAAAGGATCACAATCTACCACATGGCACCCGTGAGAGAAAACATGAGCCACACCACCTGGCAATGCACAATCTGAAGAAGATAAGAAACCAGCAGCTATACAGAATGAGGGAAAAGTGAAAAACAACCATACTGACAATATGTATGGGAAGTGGAAGAAGCCCAGAAGCTACTTCTGTCTGTCTGTAGATGCATTTGGAGAAAAAGAGATACATTCAGAAGAGCAACAGGCAGTAGAACACACAAAGGTACAGCTGGAGAGGGAGCGCTGATTTATGGTGGGGCCAGAAGGATAAGAAACAGAGCAGTACCTGAAAGAGAGCAGAGCCCCCGCGATGGGAGGGAAGAGCGACAGAAGCGCTGCCCCGAGCCTCGGGAGCCGGGCTGGGGGCCCCGGGCAGGGTGCGGGTGGCAGCGCCAGGCGAGCAGGCGAGGGCCGGCGGCGTACCCCGGGCTCAGGGGAGCCGGGCGGCCGTGCCGGGGATCGCGGCGGCGGTGACCGGCGGGAGCCGCGGAACGGGCCAGGGCAGGGGGCGGCGGGGGGCGGGCTCGTCCTCGCTCACCTGCTGAACCCCCAGAAAGTCGTAGAAGTTCCGCGGCACCTCTTCCACCAGGTCGAAGAGCTCCAGGTCGCCGCTGTCCCAGGCGCGGGCGCGGGGCGCCAGCAGCACCAGCAGCGCCAGGAGCGGCAGCAGCCGCGGGCGCGCGTGCGGGCGTGCGGGCCATGACGCCGCCGGCGGTGTCGGCACCGGAGCGGCGCCGGAGCGGGGACGTGCCCAGGACGCTGCGCGCAGGCCGCGCTTCGCCGCGGCAGCCGCTCCGCACTGAGGGGACGCGCCAGGCCCGGCCCGGCCCCGGCAGCGGCGGCTCCGCGGGGGGGGAGGGGCTCCCCTCGCAGCCAATCGCCGCCTCCGCTGTCCGTGACGTCACGCAGCCCGGCAACCCGCCGGCACTCGCGCAGTGGAGGGGTCGCGGGGGGAGGGGAAGGGGCGCCCCGGGCACGAGCCCTGTGCGCGCGGACGCCCCCGCCCTCCCCCCCCCGGCGCCGCGCCGCCTGTCGGCCCTTCCCCCCCGCGCCATTCCAGCCGGGAGAGCCCGGGAGAGCCGGGGGGGAATGTCGGGAGAGCCGGCAGGGATCTGGAGAGCCGGGGGGGAATGTCGGGAGAGCCGGCAGGGACCGGGAGAGCCGAGCTAGGCCCGGCCCGGTGCCCACTGCGGGCGGAGAGCGCCGGGCACCGAGCGGCGCCCGTGTGAGCCCGGTGCCCGTGGGGCTGCGGGGACCCCGCGCTCCAAATCGTGTCTCGGTTTTCTGTCCTTTATTAACTCCCGAGGTGTGGATTTGATTATTGTAACCTGTTCTACCCTAAAATCGCTCCAGCGTATTGTCGGTGTCAGCCCGATTTTTCAGCTGGTTTTCCCGGACCTTTCGTTCTTTCCTCGCTTAAATTAATATGAAATGTTTCGCGTTGAACGTTAGATGAGAAATTAGATGGGAACTTAATGGATGAACAATACAAATTATCAGCATTAAATCACTTTTCTCTGGCACGGTAAGACTCCTTGGCACACCCCATCTGTTTTGTCTCTCTCTTAGCTAGGCCTGGTTAGTAACTCACTATGGGAATCTTCTAAGAAAAGATGGATTCGCTCATCCCAAAAATATCCATGAACTAAATCGAGTTCAGAAAGTAGTTTTTGCAATTAAAAAAAAAAAAATCTCAAATGCCAATCTTGTCTGTGCCTGAATTCACCTAAGAGGAGCTGGGCACCATTTACAGAATCACTGTACAGTAGAGCACTGCCTTGGATACTCCATGGGAATAGCAAGATGTGGCTTTGAAATACACTGATTAATTCAGAGTAAGGACTTGAACCAACATAACCATTATCAATTTTCCAACTCATAAAGTATAGAGTAGTCTTAGATATTCTCTTCTATTGAAACCGTTCCCTTTTGTATAAACTATTTAAATATTAATTAGATTGATATTTAAACTCATGTTTCCATATCCCATATGCATGCCCACTGGGCTTTTAGGATCACAATTCTGCCTCCGGCTCTGCTTTCTGAAAAGACACCTAAACCCATTTGCCAGGAAATATAATTTAGCCAACAGTGTCTTATGTAGACCCCTTTTAATTCACCCTTCTTAAAAAGGAGCACCTAACTGTTAATTCTGATCATCTTAAAAAATGTTCCTCCCACTTGATCATAAGGGCAAAAAAGTAATCCTTTTCTAGAGAATGACAGAGTACAGAGAAAGTCATGGTCTAGTTAATTTATCATCTGCTTTGTTTGGCTGTATTAAGTGAACCTGCTATAGATCAGTTTCTTTCCACATCCTTATTTTCTTAATGTGTTCTGTTTTGCACACCAGTATCCAGAGCATAAATTTGTTGACTGGTATATTTACATTCTCCTTGCATTCAAGCCTCAGGCTTTATTGCAGAAAAATACCAGCTTTGGATTCAAACAGTTACCTACTCATTAGGTTGTAGAACAAAGTTTAAAGATGCAAAGTACCCTCAGAAACCCTCAGGGGCATATGAAGAGTTCAATAAAGTAGTGGTATTTTTAAACCAGGTGAAAGAATTTTTAAAATGTGAGATTAACCCTAACTTCATTCCCCTTAATAAATGTTTCCAAATTCTCCTTTCCTTCTGACTAATTCTGTATTTTCCATATCTACTTCCCCTTGCCTCATTATCTTATAAGCCTCCTTAGTTAAGCTAATCTAATGCAATGATCAACCTTGAAGAGAAGCATTTGTTATTTTTCACCTTGATCTTATTTTTCATCATTTGGTATTTGTTATGAAAAATGACCCCTTTCAAAATCCACCTCTGGCTGCTCTTGCTGAAACTGTTAAAATAGCCTTCAAAAAACCTGATAAAAGCAGGGCACCTATTCCATTCCACTGAGACTAGGAACAACTGTCCACCAATTGCAGGTGGCTTGTGGCATCAATCCTTCTGAGAACACAGCAGATGATAGCCATTTTGAAAGAAATTCCTCTGAATTCTTCAGATAAATTACGGTTTCTTTCAGTCAAGAGGAATGAGAATTTAGAAAGAATAATAGGAGAAAAAATGCAGTAATAATAACAGGATTATGATTATTTAAAACATATTTAAGATATTTCTTACATTTAAGTAAGCATAGTTAAATTATCCCAACTGGTTTTAACAAGGGGAGAAATTTAAATACTTATTTTTATTCCGCTCCTTAAATTATTAGAACAGAAGGCCTAATACTGCATGGAACAATTCTAAAAAGGATTTTTTAAAATTTCTAGACTATGAGATTAGTTTAAATGTTTCCATTAAATTTGTTCTGTACTCCCAGCATAAATACTGAAATTTTGTGAAGAAAATGCTAAAAATGCTATTAAAAAACTGTAAGCACCACCATAATAATGACATATTATTATCTTTTCATTCTTCAGTTTTCTTCTTCATGATGGTGAGTCATTAGAGTCCTTCCCCCTTCTCCAACACTTCAATTAATCCAAGTTACACTAGGCTTCCCCAACATAAAATAGTTAAATTATAAGTCAGTTCTCTCTCCTGGCTTCAGAGAAAGACTTAAAATATAAAACAAACGTAATCAAATTCAGCAGTGCTTGGCTTTGCTGTGAGCCTGCAACAATACAGGTGAGAAATTCCCAGTGACAAGTGCAATGACTGGTGAATTGGGTGACCAGTGAGGACAACTTAAATCTCAATACTTGGCACAAAGGTAGAGGGGGAGGTAGAGGATTACACATGGCTTTTTCATCACTGTCTAAAACTACTCCTGTTGGGAGGTATTAGTATTTTTTTTTCCTGTGGCTCAGACATGACATTTAAATGGCTAGAGGATCAGAGAAATGTTTTAAATCCTTCATGTAGTCCCTGCAGCTGGGACAGCTCCTTTAATTTAAGAATATGAAGAACTATGAAGGCAAGGATGGCATTTTCCTTCTGTGCTCCAAGTTCATCTGCACACGGAGGCAGGTGTCACTGAAATCAGGTCCACTTGGCCACGCAGCTCTACTTTACAAACCGTAAGGGAAAGAAGCATATACAGAAATAATTTGTTTAAATAAATCTCTGTTCTGACGCTAATTGACAGTAGCACCCAAGGCCCGAGGCATGAACCAGTTATTATTAGCGTTTTTAACAGCACTGAAAGACCAACATGCTTCATAAGCCCAGCAGGATTCACACGATCATATTCTGAATGGCTAAACAGCCTGCGATTTCGGTGTCTCAAATGAATAGCAGACGTCTAGGGGAAAGAGCTTATTAAGGGACTACCCCTTTTCTTCCGAAAGATAAAGCCTTATCTCGAGCAATTCAAGAGCCTGACTGCTCTGCAGTCTATTCCAGTTTTCTATTCCGGCAGTTTAGTTTAGGTGCTCGGCGTGGGTTTGTACAGTATCAGTAGTTCTCTCTCCTAACAAAGCTGGCTTAAGAGTTTCCTGCGCCCTCCCCCCAGCCCAGGCGTTCGTTCCCACCTCTGAGCCACCGTTCTCTGCCTCCTCAGCTGTGCTAATTCGACTCTTTGTGGGCCACATTATAAATCAAATGACTGAAATGATCCAGGTTGGGGGTTTTTTTTGTTTTGGTTTTGGTTTTTTCTTTCCTTTTTTTTTTTTTTTTTTTAAGGCTACTTGCACACGCACAGAAAAACTCAGATGTGTTTCACTGAGCCAAGTTACATCACAACCCACAAACAGCTGCACTCGCACAGTCCAGGGGACAGCGAACCCCGATGAGGGAGCAAGAACAAGAGGGGCAGAGCAGGCAGGAAACTGGCAGATTTAAACTGGCTTTCCCACTGGAAAAAAAAAAACCAAACCCTTTGTATAACTAGACCCGGAGAGCTGAAGGAAAGCTGTTTCCCAAGCAGTGCGAGGCTGAGCGGAGCGGAGGGAGGAATTGTTTCACAGCTGGCAGGAACGTTTGAAGACTCGCACCGGAAGAGAAGGTTCTCCTGCCAAAGCGGCGAGGAAGCAGTAACCTCGCTCCGAGGAGTCCTGTAGCGCTCCATCTCGATAGGCAAGTGGTCTGGTTATTGCCGTTTTAAGGGATTTTTTTCCTAAAGTCAGATCATCTTGCAAATGCAGTTTAGCGTTTAGCCACGCAAACAGACGAGTGGAGATCGGGGGAAGGAAACATCCAGCGTGGCAATGGGAAAAGAAGGGGGGCAGGACCGCTTTATAGCGACCCTGCCCACTGGAAGATTTGTAAGGAATATGCCGTTTGTGTAGATCAGCTCTTACCTTAGGCCAGACATAAGTCAAAGTAATGTGAAAGAGATGTGGAAATGGAAAAAGAAGCAAAAGCAACAGAACTAAAAACAGAAAGCCATTACAGTCCATCAGACATGAAAGAATATTATTTAGGAAATAGCTCATTCGTGCCTGGTCTGGCCAGCTCAGTCGTCTCCTTTAGCTACATTACTCCTTTTCGTTCCCCGTTTTTTTCATGTTACATCGTTAGTGCCAAAACCCAAACGATCCCTGCCTGCTGAGCATGCCATACCCTTGATGCTGTTTTCCAAACTGAAAAAACTACCTGAAGCCACATTACTATCATACAAGATGACTCACAGACTGTAGCATAGGAAAAGAGGGTTTGTTTTAAGAATATCAGCCATATCCTACTAGTATAAAGCTAGCATATGAAAGCCCTAATAAATGGTCTTTTTCCAGCATAAATGTATAGTGTTTTGCTACATGGCATGACAATAGACTGTCATTAAATTTCAGTATGTATTTACCTGAAGAACATCAACATGGGGAAGCGTTGTCTTAGGCAGACATTTTGGAGGCACAAGAATTGAAAGACAAAACAAAATCAGTGATTAGAAGGCTTATGCCATCTTTTTAAACAACATATTCTCGACACCTTTCAAAATAGTCTGTGGTTTAAATTGCAAGTGGATGATTTCCAATGTCAGTTTTGTTATTACTATTCCGAGAATGACATCCTGGTAGTCTGTTCACATATGAAGCATACCCAAGCTGAAGACCTCTAAACAACTTTTAGAAATATGTACAGCTCTTTTAAAATTTTCAGCCAGGGAATGTTGCTGTTCAGATGACTATAATTCCTATAGGCCATTTCCAGTAAGAACACTGGAAATCAGGGATTCTCAAGACTACACTATATTCTCAACACATTTGTGTTAACCCTCCCAAGAAAAGAAAAGTAAGAAACATGATTTTGAAATCTTGAAGGTCTCATACAGTTTTCAGACTACTTTTGTTCTATTCTGCAATGACTATCAAAGATTGATGGAGCTTGCTCATAATAGGATTTTTCCTAATTATGTTTGATGCATTAAGTGTTGCTTAGCAGCTTATTATTACTTGTATTCCATGAAGCAATTAGTATTTCTTTTTCATTTCAGGTAAATTTTCCTAAAAATGTTTTGTAATATTTTTCAAAATTAATTCACCACCAGGGGGCAAAGAACTATTTCTCCAGAGGGAACATTTTATATCAGTTTCATAGATGCATGACCCTTCCAAGGGCCTTTTCTACTTCACAATAATTGCAGATGTGATTAAAAACAAAAAGTCTGCAGACCTAAAAATACACCAGAGGGATATCTTAACCATTTTTTTCCAACTGACTGCTCTAACGTTAAGACAGTAGTTGGGAGAGAGAGAAAGCTGGAGGACCATGAAGTGGTGGTACAAGATGGCTGCGATGTGAGAGCTGCTTCGGTCCTCTGCGCGTGCGTTTGTTCCGTGCCTCTGTCAGTCACAGCTGTGCTGTGTCTGGTACAGAAAAAATGACAACCACCTATCCACTAAACCAGATAACAAGAGCAACTCAGCATTGCAACCAGTATTCTAACACTTATCACAGAATCACAGAATCACTCTATTTCAGCTGATTTTAATTCTCTGCACAATGCCGTCAGTGCTGTGTTGTTCCTGCTTGGTCCCTCCTTCTGTTTGTTGCTTTGCCACAGAGGAGCTGATGTTAGGAATAATTAAAAAAAAAAAAAAGAATTTGATTTTGCAAATGAAAAGAACAAGTTTAAATATCACCAGAGAATTTGCTATTGTTATGAAGATCATGCAATTCCATTTGTCAATACGTAACATTCGCCTCCCGTTTATTAATGTGGTAGGTATATATGTTTGTGACATTTGTTAGGGCACACTCCTGAGAAAGGAACATGCTAGCACCGTGAAATACTGTAGAAGAGAAAGAGAATCAGACAAATCCAAAACGAAAATTACATCACCATAAAATAAACTAATATATAACTATGACCATGCACAGAGAAACCGTGCAACCAGCAGCACAACATGCCAACAGTACAACAGAAGAGCCTGTTACAGCAAACATATGTAGGAATTAATCATGGACAGCATTTGGTTTGTGGGATATCTTTTCAATAAAATAACTGAATCCATTCAGAGAGGGAACTGAAAGCTATGATTGATGAGCATAGAATACACTATTTACTCAAAACTGCTGTTTCTGTGCCATAGATTTTTTTTTGATGGTAAATTACTGTCCTGTTCAAAATTGAGGGTAATACTTTGAAATTTGCTCAGGATGTTAAAAATATTTTCTTTATAAAATAAATTTAAAGTTATATAGTTTTCACGTCAGGCTTGCATTAACAAAGTAGTCAGATTGTGATTATAGAGTGCAAAACCAGCAGAACTAACTAAACATATGAAAACCATCAACATGATGTATGTGTACATGAGTCTTTCTAACAAAGATCCTGTAAAAATTCTTCAAATTCCATTTTAAATTTAACAATGTGCTTAATTGTGATTTGAAAAAAAAAAATCATAGAATTCTCATTCACAAAATTCCAGTCTATACAGATACCAAAAAGAAATTCCTAGGAAGACCAGTTTGGATTGGATAATCACAACTACACAGCAAAAACGTACATAGCTAGAAATCAATATAAAGAAATGAGGTTTGATTATTCTGTGATTATATTTACCAAAAGGGCACCTTTGAAATCCCACCGACAGCTACAAATGCAAATACATGTCTGCTAAAATAAGCATTATAGCGTCTGATATAGCTTTTCTTACATTTATATGATATCAAGTAGACATATATTTGCTCCTTGCAGTCACTTGCTTTTATTAAATTAAAAGTTTGGTGTTAAACATGTCACAGTATCTTGCTGCTGGTTGATTATATTTGAATTTTCTTCAAAGCATAACATAAATGGCCAAAATCCTACCTCTACCTTCACAGTTGTGACTGTACATGTTTGCTCTCAAGGAATATATTTCAGAAAATAGAGCAGTGCACTTATATTACAAGTGCAAAACGTTATTTTCAGAAAAACAAATTACTGTCCAAAGCACTTTCTTTGAGAAAATTCTCCAATATAATTTCTCACAAAATCCCCTTAGCCAGTACAATCTCTCCATAACTAACCTCTCCAGTAAGTAGTCTTTAACAGAGCTTTAAAAGCTCTCAGCAACGTGGGGGTTTTGTTGTTGTTGCTGCTACATTTTGCTGTGGTGTGAATTTCACGCACTGCATCACAGACTAAAACAATAGAAAAGGAGAAATCAAGATTTCTTGTACAAAGAACCTGTCATTGAAGATAGAAGGTGCTCTCAACACGAAGAACCCAAATGGTCCAGATCTTGTAAGTGAATCACCTCTGGAGTTCTCTTGAAGCAATGCATTTTTAGACAAAGCATGACTGCTGTGAATAGTCATTTACAGTCCCTTAAATATTTTTTCTGTAAAATATTTTACTTTTAAATTCTAAAATCCAAATAACTTTCTGCTTACTTATTTTCAGAATCAGTGTAGTCCTTGTAAAAATAGTTCATGTTCTGTCTATGCCCTTTAATCACTTTTTCTTTCTCCTGTATTTGCATTCTCTCTCACCTCCCCTGTGTCTAGTGTATTGTGCTACCAAATAAATATTAAATATATTGTACTCATTTAGTTCTTCTTAAATAGGCATTCAATTCACATAACAAATACTTCTTGTGTGGGCAAATATTAGACAAGGAATATGTAATATAGAGTATTATTTACCAAAATATATTTAATTAATTTTATCAAGTGAGAGGTATAAATATTGACTTCTTCCCCACGTGGCATATACAGGAAGAAATCACTTAGTGAATGCTCCAGGTACATATTCTCTGGCAGGCTGAGAAGGTGGTTTGGGGAGCACAGTGGTATTACCTGGATCCACTTTTAAGGGAATCACACTAATGAGTCATACTTTCAACACAAAGTAGCAAAAAGTTACAGGACAAAAAAGACTATTTAGTAGCTTGTCAATAGCATGGCAATCTCCCAAAATCAAAACTATCTGTGAAAACTGGGAAAGGCAATGGCCTTTAATAGATGTGCTAATGAATGTGATTAGTTAAATCCACTGTTTCACTTGTGTTGCAGAGGCCAAACAAATATTCTCTTCTTTTTTGACCAATAATGCAAGTTCTAAAATTCTCTTATATACTGCAGATACTAAGGAATTTGGTGTCGAAGTCCTTTGCATGGCTTTAGGATATCTTTAAATACAAATATTTATGTCAAACAACAGCCCTCTTGTCCTTATTCCATTTCTACCAGATTTGCTTTTATAGTCAAATTCTATTTTTCAGCTTTAATTTTGTTGAAAAATATTTTTAAAACAGTAAACAAACACCAGACTGGCAGAATTTTAATCAGTGCTAGATCAAAGTGCTGTTATCTCTGTCTACAAGCCAGCAAAGGACTCCATTATATCACTTAAGCCCCATTTAAGCTGAGTAGGTGATTTATTCTTGAGCATGTTAGAGGAAAGGGCAGAAGGAATTCCCTCCGCAGTACCTCCTGCTGGGTGCAGGCTGCTCTCCCACAACTCATATGTCAGTGACAGATAATTTATGTGCCACCAGGCATCAGTGACTGTGGTCCTATCAAACCCAGGGCTAGAGATGGTCAGTGTAAAGCCAGGAGGGTCCCAGCTGACTGCAGGGCATGTGCACACTCTTGTGTAGGCACAGCAAATCACACATGTGGCGGATGAAGGAGGCAAACTGAGCTGTAGTGGTGGGGCTGATTGCTGTCAACATGCAGGAGAGCCTTGGCACCTGCCCCTCCCTGCACTGTGTGGTACGAGGTTGGCCTGCAGAGAGCTTCTAATTGCACAGGGAACTGCCATTCTGCCTGCCCTTCAGTCTTAGAGACCACCAGCATCTCCCTGCAGCTGTGCAGCCCCTTCCTGACACCTTCCTCCGCTGCTTTGTGTGGCCTCCTCTCCCTCCCGCTCCCCATCCACCCCAGCCTCTCTGAATTCCCCAGCTGCTGCTCAGCCCAGCATCTGCACCAACCTCAGTCTCCTGTGGAGGAGGCACCTGGACATATTTTTGTCCTCTGTCACCACATACACGTGCAGAGCAGCACCCAGAGCTGGTGCCCCTCTTGCTTCCTCCTGTTATGTGCCAATGGCCACTCCTGCTGACTTTTCTGGGAGAAAAAAACCTTATTTAGGCCATGCAGCTTGGGAACAAGTGTTTGGTAACCTTCCAAAGGCTAGTCATAATGGACAAGTTCTAGCCAAAAGTCCTACATTACCACCCAACTTTCCTTTAACAAGGTAGCTTTTCCTTTAAAGTTCTGGACTTCGGGGCAAAACCACTCTGTTTTGTCACTAGATACAGCTAAGAATGGATTGAGTACTCTGGCCATGAAAAACAAGCCAAAGCATGTCAGTGGAGCAGGAGATGTGTCTATGATCACCTGCCCTCTGCATGGCTGACAGAGATGAAGAAGAACCTTCCAGATGCTGTAGCTCATGGCAGGTAAAGGAATAATCCCATCCTAGTATATTTCTGAAATTTAACATTGAAGAATGCAGTACATTGAAACACAAGAGGTAAAAAACAATCAGGTTTTCTGCTTAAAATGATTAACTGCAGGTTTTTTTCATCTCAGTTTTGATTTTGAATAATTTTTACTTAATCCTTGGGTGCATTTGTGACTGTTAGTGTTGTCTGGTTTCCCAGGAGTATTAAAAAATGTAACCTAGGACTTTCTGCAATTATAAGCAAGCTAACTTGCCACAGCTGTGCCCCATGTTCAGGCCCAGTAGCAGACTCTGCCCCATTCTCTGCACTACTTCTCCTGTTCCCACTGGGCACAGGACTAAAATTCACCAAAATGGCAGCACTTCCATAACTGCAGCACTTCCCATGTGTGCCAAAATCCCACCCTTTGTGGTCCTTTTACAGTACAGGAATATTGAAAACAAAGCTGATCTGGAAAGAGGCAAGAGTACAGCAATGGGTCCCTCCTGAGCTAGAATTTCTGTGTGTCTTTATAGAAAATGTTAAATACTGTTGTAATCAGTGTTCTAAAATTTCACTCCATGGCTCACAGTTGAAGATAATAATCTGTTAATTTACATTGAAAAACATATTTGTCTCACGGAAAAGAATATTTGGCAAACTTTTAGTAATAGTATTTACAGGACAAATATTCATTTAGCTTATAGGTGCATAAAAATCAGGAGCTGGACTTCATGATCCTGATGAGTCCCTTCCAACTCAGCATATTCTATGATTCTATGACAACCAGACACACTGTCTCTTCCATATTAAAAACTGTACAAAATAGCAATAGCAGTCAAGGTAAACTGTAAATGGTGGTCAAAATACTCTCCTGACTATCATTTAGTTATCATGTGGGTGATTCTGCCACTCTTTTACCCAGATGTTTGAAGGCTGTCTCCTGAAACTGCACCCCACTCCAGAAAATCTTGGATAGGCCATCAATCTACATGCCTGTTAATAGAGTGATCTCAACCTAAAAGGAAAGGAATCAAACTGGTCAGTTTAAGTGTCTAAATTGCCTTTAGCCATCAGCTCTCTCAGCCAGAGAGCTGTAATTACCATGAAACACCCAGGGAGGCACTTACCATTGTTGCTTTCTTTTTGTACTTCTCTGTTATATTTGGAGTTATGACAGATGATACTACAGTTACTATAAAGTCGTATTTCCCAAGGGAAAAGACTCTTCACAAACTATTGTCTTTCTGTCTGTTTTCATTTTTGCCAGCAAGTGACCAAAATGTTCGTTAGAAGGAGAAAGAAGCAGCATAAAGATTTATTTTGGAAAAAAGATTTTGTAGCTGAGGAATGAGCAAATTGAATCTTATTGTTTTCTGGTTACAATTTGCCTTTTCACAGTAAGTGAAACAAAATGGTGGTTTCTCAGCTATGATGATTTTAGAAATATAGTATTTAATTAAGTCTCTTCTATAGCAAAGTATTGTACCTGCATTCTTTGTGCTTCTTGTAGATCTGAGGCTTGCCAAGTTTCACTCAATTAGAAGGAGATCAGTCATCCCAGAACTGAAAGCAGTTTTCTGGAATATCTCCATAAAAAACAACATTGAATAACTTAACTGGATGTAAGAACTAAATAGTAAGGTATTACAAGCCAATTTTTAACCTTGGTCTTTTAAATTTGGTGCATAAATATACCACTTCATTCCTTCCTCATTTAACTTCAGAGACAGTCTTAAGTACATAACACCTATGAACATTAAATAACACTCATGGTAAAAGGCACTTTAAGAAAGAATTTTGGTCTGAATTAGCTGCACTAAGTCAGTGCTAACCACCTGATGGAGTAAAGCATGCTGATCTTTCCCAAGCATTGGTTTCTCTTTAGTTATGATAATGATTTATTGTACTTCTAAGTCCTGATTTGGAGTTCTGTTTCATTGCCACCTAAGAATATGCTGTAGCACCAGCAACAAAATAGAAACAAAAAAGAACAAGTAGAAGAAAAGATAGTGAGTAAAGGATATCTTAGAGAAACCAGAACAACTGCACTACACATCTAACTTTTCAGAAATACTCTAGAGAATTGAAGCAAAGCAGGACCAGATTTTTTTCTATTCCTGAGAAGATGAAAAAGTGGCCTAAAAAATATTGCTGGGCAGGTGTACCAGATTAGACAAATAGCCTATGTGCAGGTGAGAAAGAATAAGACAGCTGTTACCCAGCACTAAATATATGGAGAGTATCCTTCAGTTACAGAAGGGTAAAGCTGCAGAGGGATCATTTTCCCATAAGAAATCAAAAAGGGGATGTGTGATGCTTTATATATATATATATATATACTTCAACTGTAAATCCATAAAGAGATGCAATTGCAAAACAAAACTGAAGGCTCTATAGAGAAGTCATCAAAATACAATCAGAGCAGATTTGCAAGAAGTCACATAAAAGATTGCACAAAGGCTTGAAATAAAATATAGACCAAAGCAGCCTTTAGGCAAATCCGTTATATTTGTAAGAAGTAAAACAATTCTGCAAAAGTCTTGTATGAGAGCTGAAGAGAAGCAAAGAAGAGCTAAAAAGAATAAATCACAGCAGAAATTTTGCAAGAGGCTGCTACGTGCAAAGACTGGATTATCACTTTGAATATGAAAAGACTACATATGATTTACAGTTGGACACAATACACAAGTAATACTATATTTGAAGGCACAGCAAGAGAAGTCTTTTGAAATTAAATTCTAATTGTATTGAGTACAAACAAGCAAGGCTCATCTCATAGGAGTTGTGCTGTTGGGAATGTGAACTGCAAACCAAGGCAAGATAAAATTCAGAAAAGCTAAGTTTTTCAGCTGTTTCAAAAATGAAGCAGTGTTTCTTTTTTAGGAGTGGAAATGTCAGATATTAGACGATATAGCAAATTCTGAAGAAAAACACAAGAAAAAATATAAAGCAAAAGCAGAACACAATTAAATGGATAATTGAATGGAAAAGTAACATAGAAAAGGTAGCTTATCTGTGCCCTTTTCTTTGAGATATGTGGTTGAATGTCACTCAGACTGTCAGAATTAGCTATATCCAAGCACAGTTAGCCAGATAACTTATGTCTTGGTGCAAGAGACATAATATCAAAGGTATGCCAGACAGCTCACTCCTGGAAGCATGTAGCTTAGGAACAGCTGATAGAAGTCACTCTCCCAATTTAGAGAGAATTCTGACACTACTCAGGAAGGTATTTAGGGTGAGTATAAACTCTAAAAGAGATAGTAGACAGCAGTCTGTTTATAAAGGCTAC
Source organism: Manacus vitellinus (assembly GCF_001715985.3). Lineage (NCBI taxonomy): Eukaryota > Metazoa > Chordata > Aves > Passeriformes > Pipridae > Manacus > Manacus vitellinus. Next base: position 37,524,308 of record NW_021940535.1, read on the forward strand.
AATCTCCTTTTACTCTCCTTACTGAAATAACTGTGAGGTTGATTTCACTGGGAAATGGAGAATGGAACAAGATTTGGAAAATGTACTGCCAAAGACATAAAGACAAGCTTACAAGGCAATGAGGGCCAAGTCCCTGATGGAAAGAAACTCTAGGAAGTTTCAAAAACATTCAGCAAACTGCAGTGGGTGACTATCAGGGGAATTTCAAACAAGTTGATCAAAACATCCTGTCCTATAAATCATCATCACACATCAGCACAAGTGCTGCATGTGCCCACTGAAATCTTTGCTGTTGTTTATCAGGGGGTCACCAACCAGGATAACCAGGTAAGCTGTAATTCAAAGAGCCATTGCCTATTGCTGACTGGAGGCAAGCTCAGCACTAGGAGGCCTTGGCACTGAAAAGCAGTGTTTTAGGGAACTGTACCAAAAGCCAGTTTTTACTGCTACTCTAGAGTAGTGGAGAAAAAGCTGCCTTAGGCCATGGAAGAATCACTACAGTCATATATTGTCTTACCTGTTGGGTGACTACGGTAATGAAAGAAACTTCTGGGAAGAAATACCCCTCTAGCTGAAAAACCAAGAAACTGCCTAACAAGAACTATAGAGAAAAACAAGTTCCAAGGCAGAAAGACTGGTGCTTCCAGTGGACTTCGAAGGCATAGGGGACAATCTCTGGCAGGTGGTTGAGGATATTCACCAAGTTGGTTCAGTGGGCTTCTTTAAGGGACATAATTTATCATTATGTATCAAAGGAAGACTTTTAAATTAAGAACAGGTTTGTGGGGGATGTGGCTTACGCCAGGAACAAGTCAATGTAAGTCCATACAAAATCACTCTGGCCATGTTAGGGTGGAGGAGTAATGTGATAACACAGCTCCCTCACCATAAAAATGAGTGAAAGACTTTCAATCTGCTCTTGTGTCTTGAAGAACACTGAGGAAGCAGAACTGTTTCAAAAGGACAGGTTAGTGTTTAAGGAGCCTGTGATCCTTGTCTTGTGTTTTTGCTTGGGGAGTTAGGGGTTTATTCAGGAATATCTAACAAAAGAGTGGAAAGCCTTTTTGACTCCCAGGGAAGATGAGGAAGAGCTACTGAGTTGAGTCCACCGATTTCTCTTCTGAAGAGATTTCAGAGAAAAAGAAGGTAATAAGGTAAATGCTGTTGAATCAATGACCAAGTCTCTTAATGATATAACTCTGGGAAAACCCCAGGACACAAATAGAAGCTATTTGAAGAGAGAGGACCTATCTATGAATGACTCTGTAAGAAACAAAGTGAGTACCATTATGGATCTCAAAAATGTGAAAGTCACAGCTGTTCTGCAGAGTTTTATGAGTTGCTGTTCCAAACCAGGAGATGTCAGAAGACATGGCCTGAGCTAAAGGTGAAGAGCCAACCTTTGTAACCTACATCTGACCAAACCACATCTTGAGAGCCAGCGGTCTCTTTGTCAAAAGCTTGTTTCTTTCTGGTTATAGAAATACGAACCAATCCAACAGCTGTCAGTCAGCCAGTTTGTTCTCCAGGCTTTGTTTGACTTTGTAGAACCTTTGAATTTCCACGTTAAGTGTTCTCAGAGGTAACACCAGTGATCCCCACATGGTTCAAATCCAACTTTGAACATCTTGCCAGGGATGTGCCTTCCTCAGGGCAGTTAAGACAACAGCAGCTATCAGAAGTGGAAAAACAGGTTCCCCAGGGAAAAGTCCAGCAGTCAATGCCAAGTAAGGAAAGCAGATAACAGCTGGTGAAGTTTTGGCCAAAAAGAAGCTGAAAGATTGACCAAAGTTTATATCTACATGTATTTATATTGATATGGAATTAAAAATCTATACTTCATATTATTTACATATGATTTCTACATACATATATATACATATATATATAAATCTGTGTGTGGATATATACCTTCTATAAAGAAACTTTTTATAAATAATCATATGCGTACAGAACTTTAAACAAGGATCTGGGGTCTTACTCCAAAACTGACAGACTACTAAGATGGAGCCACAAAATCCTTCAAAACTTAATGTCTGGAATGAGGCTGCATTTGAGCATATCTCACTTGGATCATTTTGCTTCTTCATCAATAGATGACAGTGTAAAGACACATGTAGATATGTACTCAAAAGAGAAAGCTAAACTCACAGCAAATTGACAAAAAACATAGACACAGTAAGATCATAAAAATACTGGTAAAGTATGCCCAAGAAAAAGAAAGACCAGAACCTGATGCTGGAGACCAAAATGTTGAGCATAACATTTTCACTTTGTAATCCTGAATGATTAGAAAATTGTATCAAAATTGTTGGTTCTTTATAAGTGTCATAAAATCACTATGGTAAGGTACATTATGTGTATGTACAACAGCAAAGTAGGGGCTCAAAATGCATTATTGTCTCATAGAGATGGTGTTTGTCACACATAGACTGCAGAAGGGTTTTTGATGGAAAAGGAGGAAAATTAGTAAGATCCTAAATTTACAAATTCCAAGAAGAGACTGTCAAAAAGCCAAAGGATGATCACCTAATATGAGGAGAAGACCATGTGCAGAGCAGCACACCAAGTAAAACCCTGTGGATGCTCGCTCTACAAGCTTTCAAGTGCAGGCCCCATAAGATGGAAATCAGACTGGCACAGACTGAGAACTGTTGAAATACACATTCTTATTTTAGAGAGGAAAGACATTTGGGGGTTACCATTTTAAAGCTTTCAGCATCCTGCTTTCAAACCATCCATGTTAGGGATACTTGACAGAATGAGGGTCTTTCTCTCTCCCTTGCAAATTTCTCCCCCCTCTGTGTGATAGTTTAATTTTTACTTTCAATAAGAACTAAATGCTTCTCTCTTTCACTAGCACGATAGAATATGGATTAAGTTGCAGAATTTAATACACCCAAAAGATGAAAATGTCAGTATTCACTTTCATATTTCTTTTTTTCTTAGCTGTAAAGTAGGGGTAGTAAATTTAACAATACAGCTCACATGATTCATTAGGCTTCATTAAGATTTCCACAGATTGTATTTTTTAGCTACTGAGTGTTATTATTTTTATCTCTCTCCCTCTGTTGAAGGGATTTAGAATGTCTTTCAGCATCTTTCTTATCACATTTGCCTTTTTTTTCTTAAACTCAGACATTCAGAGTCCTGTTTCTTGAAAGCTCTGCATAGTATCTGGGTTGATAAAGCATTTTGAGACTCTTCTAAGATAGCTCCAAGTGTTTTACTCATACACTACAATTAACATTCTTTGGTTTAAATTGCAATAAAACCCCAAATCCTACCTCTTCAGCTGAGGATGCATTCGTGCATAATCTAGAGGAGCATGCAGTTTATGAGTCTGGCTGTGTAAATTCACTTTATTCTAGAAGCTACATTTAAGGACCATTGTTAGGATTGTGAAAGCAAATATTCAAAAGTAAAATACCAGAATTAGAACCAATTCCAAAACAACTTTCTGCCTGTTAATTTGGCATTAATTTCTAGATACAAAAGTAGGAGTTCTGCACTAGGCACTTTATAGGGCTTGCTCACCTGAATATTGTACTACTGTCATGTATCAGCGCAGATTTTTCTATTCTTTGTGAACAATTCTGCTTAATTCAACACATACACACACACCCCTCCTCATGAATGGCATGACAAGCCCACTGTACTCCCTACACATGCCTTTTCTCAAGTAATTGAGTTTATTATTTTGATGCCAAAATGAAAAGACACTATGGAATTTATGCAGTGGAGTTTTCTTTTGTGCACAGTAATATTCTAGATTATGTGGACAATTTTAGGGCTTTAAATTACCAGAAGAACAACTAACAATTCTTTATGATACCACAAAATGGCTGTATTGTGTTCTGACTGTAAAAAGCTGATGTGAAAATTACAGCTGAGGTTTCACCTTGGTTGGGTGTTTTTTTCTTTTCATTTGTCTGTTTTCAAGCTACTCTGAAATGGATTTTCACCACAACACAGTAAGCAGTAGCAGTGCTTGAACAGAATGTTTCTTTAAAATGGAAGTTTATATTCTTCATGTTTGGCTAATTTTGAACTCAGGGAGTTTTTTTGGCAAAATAAAAATCACAAAAATGTTTATTTAAACAAGTAAAAAAATGATGCATAAACATATTATTAAATATTTTGATCTCCTTTTTCCTGCTAGCACTGTCTTTGCAAATTTTGCAAAGTCAAACCTTTCTTGAAGGAAGCTCTAGCAGGCTACAGGGATAAAATATTTCTCCTATTTACTGGTTATCCTCTCAGCACTATGAGGCTGCATTATCAGTCACAGCTTCTCTTCTCTTGCTGTTTTTTAACCCTAAAATTTTCCCATTACAGAGTACCCAGTGATGCTCTATGAACAACTCATATTCCCAGTTAAGCTCTACTTTACATACATTAGCTGGTCTTAAATGATATACAGATGCAAGCTTGACCTTTTGCTCATTATATAGGTGTGAGAGCACAGGTTGGATGGATTGTTAAAATAATCACAAGGCCTTACAGTGCAGAGAACCTCCCTCACCCTTCCTCTGCAGCCCTCACAGGACGACCCTGAGCAAGCTCCTTGGATACTATTTTGGCATCCTACCAATGGCATAAGGAATGGGACAGTAAATACTTAACAAATGGCTGTAAAAACATGATATGAGATGAAAGTTGGAATGTAGCATTTAAATCTAGATTCTTTTTTTTTTATTTTTTATTTTTTTTTTAGGGAAGGGGGGAAATCACATTGCCCACATCTGGATTGCTGAGTAAAAGCACCTTTTTGGCATTCTTGAATTTAGATGAGATTTATTCAAAATGCTGTTTCCCATCCCTAAATCTATAGGGCAAACTAGATACTTCATTTAGATGAGCAGCTTTTGGGCATAAATGACAACAACTGTTCATATGGATTTTTATTATGCAGATTAAATACTCTCTAATTACACATAGTGGAATACTTCATAACAGTCTGCTGTGTTATGTCAATAATCCATTAAGATATGAATAGATGCTTGGTAAAACTTCTGCTGAAAGCAAATGAGCGCTTATAATCTTGTTGGAAAAAGCACAACAATCCTATTGACAAGAGCCCAATGGGATTGCAGGGATACAGTCTCATAAGCTGCACTTGAATTCCAGAGAAAGGTCCTGTGGTGCTGATGAACTGTAAATACTAACAAAAGCACAGAACTCCAAAACTAAGCTCCACTTTTTTCCAGATTTATTCCTCATTTCAGTAGGAGCAGCTCCACTAAATCCCATGATGCTTTATCTCTTCTTCCCACAAACAGGGTAAGACGTAATTTTCAGTGTTTTTTGTCTTCATCGTATAGTTAATCATACAGTCATAACTTGTGAGTATCCCTCAGTTACTAGAACAAGTATAGTTTGAGTCAGGACCGATTCTGGAAGACATCAGAAAGTATCAAAAGATACCCATGTTCTCCACTATTTCATAGAATTCTCAGTAAAATACTCTCAGTTGGAAGGGACCCACAAGAATCACTGAAGTCCACCTCCTGGCCCTGCACAGGACCACATCAAGAACCTCACCATGTGCCCAAGAGTGTTGTCCAAACACTTCTGGAACTCTGTCAGTCTTGGTTCTGTGATCACTTCCCTGGGGAGCTTGTTCCCGTGCCCAGATACCCTCTGGGTGAAGAAACTTCTCCTAATATTCAGACTAAACTTTCCCTGACATGGCTTCATGCTGTTACCTCAGGTCCCGACAGCAGTCACCAGAGAGAAGAGATTGGCACCTGCCCCTCTGCTTCCCCTTGTCTTCTATGCCTGCTCTCACCACCTCTCTGACACTGAGTCAGGCAGTCAGGGGCACCAATTAAAAAGGGAAGACTAAAGCAGAAAGGAGGGATGATGTTTAAAAGTGACAGTAATCAGAAACAGACATTTCAGAACATTGACCTGAATCCTAAGCACAAAAAAGTACAAACCAAACAAATCAAATATAGTTATTTGCAGTTTATATTGGCTGACCCAAGATCAACAAGAGGTATTAACTTAAAAACACTGCGACTCATCAACTGCTAACATAACCATCCTGCAATTTATGGAGTCCTGGCAAAGCCACTCTACTGCACATTCTTCTGTGCCTCTCCACCACCCTCCTTGTCCATCCAGAAAGTACAATTCCTTGGGAAAATTTTTAGAGTAAATTAGTGTGCTACGAGGTTGACAGTCGTGAGCCGTATCCCAAGAAATATTTTTGCCACGAAAATAACTCTCTTAGTGCTGATGTAGACACAGGACCCCAGATGAAATTTTACACTGCAGCCACTGTCACTTGAATTAGCATAACCCAGGACAAGCCGTTTCACACTTGAAATCTGAGTTAACTACATTGTAAAAGGTTATGAATACACCCAGTGGTGATCCTGAACCACAGCACTGCTGTGAGCCAGCTAACAGGATGGCCCTGTAAGTATTTCTATCAGCCCAGTGTGGGGAGCAGTGAATTCACACCTTGGTAGGAATGGATGTCTGGGGATGAAGAAACAGGGGGAAACAGTAAGGGCAGAAGGACATTCTTTAAGCAACTTTGCCTAGGTTTTTGTGTACATTTTTTCTTTTCATGAAACTACAGATCTGTGAATTGAACAGATCTACAAAATCCAAACATTCACTTTGCAAACAGAGTATGCTCCATCTGCTCGTAGCTCCGATGTGACTACAGGACAGATGTGCCTTCCCCCCATGCCACAAAGTATTCTCCTTTGCTTCCAGAATCCTGTGTGGCTTTAGTGGGCATCTGCTGTTGCTGGAGCATCTAAACATGCTTTTTCCAACCAAATCTATGCAGGAAAATTGTACTTTATTCTAAGTACTATAGTACTTAGTATATAGTACTAAGTGCTATATGGTGATGTCAGCGAACAACTATATGGTTGTTTGCTGATGTCACTAAAGACTATCAGAAATACTCATGAAGTGAGATTTGCAGTGAAAAGTAGTGTATTTCATTAGATCAAATTGTGTTGGCTGGAGATAAAGGGTTTGGACAGACCTCTTTAGGTCTTAAATAGAGCAATCTTCAACCTTAGGTGCACATGTTAAGATTTACTAGCCATGCTAGTCAAAACTTAGATACAAGTTCATAAAAGACTGGAGTTACACAAAGCCACATTTGTGGCACTTCCTAATTTTTGGGAGCTTTATTTTTCAACCTCAGTAATGTTATCATTATTGTTATATATGTGTTATATATCTGTAATAACTGTATGATCCCCAGAACTGATCAGAGCAAATCCTTAAAGGATACCCCAAAGTTTCAAAGAAGTAAATTTGTGGCAGTTCTTGGAAAAGACCTTTCTTGTTCTTTGATAAAGTCACTGAGTATTTTATGCAAAAATAACAGGGGAAAAGAGATGATTTGTCTGTTGATCCATCATTTATTGGCTCCTTTACACACAGCTGGTAACACATGTCGATCGTGTTTTATTAGTTGGAAATACACAGCGGTTGGGCGGATCTTTTCACTGGCATTAAGGTAGATTACATTTCTGCTCTTACCTCATTAACCTTTATTGCTAGAGCTTTAGTTTACTGAGATAGAGTTTGTCACTCTGCAATCCTGTGTTAAATTAAATAGAATGCTTTGTAGGTTGTCTCATTTCACTGTATTCCTCTATTTAGCTCAGTACTGTAGATTGTTACTCATTTTGAATAAAGCAGTCTTCAGATGAAACAAATAAAGCTTATTTACAATCTAGTAGCAATAAAAGTCTACACAAACAAAAATTTACAGGTTGCTTTTATTTGTCTTTTGATTTCTAAGTCTTTAGAGCCTACATGAACATGGCTTGTAGAATTGTTCTGCAGGCAGAGACTTACATCAAATTTAATTAAAGTTGGAATTCCCGCTGTAATCATATGAATTTAAGAGTTTGGGGCTGTAAAAAAAACCCCAAACCTAAATATTTTCTGACTCTCAGCTGAATTGTGAGTTATCAACACCCAACTGCAGAGCTGCATGAATCACTGTGAAATCGATTTTATCACGTGGTTCCACAATGCATCCTATGGGGGTTTTTTTGCATTTTTTCCCATGCATTTTTAATGTATTGCCTGATCTTTGGGTACAGATTCCTTACCCTTCAGCAAATTCTAACTTTCTAAACACCTGAGCAATTTCAAACACCTGGTACTTAATTTTCATCCACCTGATATTTAATTTTCATCAGTCTTCTAGGGAAATATTTCTTCCCTCTTAAATGTAGATATTTTGCTGCTAGAATTACATACTTCTGAGGTACACTATTCAATCTCAAAACATGAGTAGCCGAAGGGCTAGATCTCTATCATCATAAAAAGAAATAGATATAGTTTTCTTATAAGACTCAGCGCTTGCTTCTGACACTGGAAAGACAGTAACAGTTATCCACTGTTTAAATGTTCACACTTTTAATAGTAGCAGAACCATACAAAGTTATTTTAGAACTGGTTTGCCCTCAAGTTCTGCCACTTCATTTCACTCACAGGTCTTAAATACATCTCTTCAGGGATATTCATTCTGTTGCCACCAGTGTAATTCCACGCTGTAACACGTTTATAAGCTTTGGAGAATCGTGTCCCTACAAACATGGACCTATAGGGGAAAAATCACATAATATCTTAACTCTAACAGAGCTAAAATCTTATTTTAAAAAAGAAGTGAATGTGATTCCAGATATATGTATGTGTGTGCGTGTGTATAGATATATATAAAAGTCATATGACAAATCAGTTTTTATTGTTACTTGCTTGAAAGGAAATATACACACACATGACTAGCTGAGTTTTATAGAGGCTCTATCTATTGTCCAACCATACAGTTGCCAAAACATAACTATTTTTCAATGAGCATAATAACCACACTCCTTATTTACTCGGGTAATGGGATGAATAACATAATTCATCTTCATATTTAAAAAAAATGAGGGGTCTACATTAAATAATTTGAGGTAAATCATGGACTGCTTGAAGGACTGTAAACAATTAATAATTATAAATAGGCTGCAATTTGTTGAAATAGATGCAAAGAGGTATCTAGGGAGATGCTGAAGAAGTCAGTGTTGAAACAAATTTACTATAAGCATAAATGTTCTAAAATGGGCAGTTGATTAAATGAGTATATGATTTTTTTAAAATTTCAATGTAAGCAAAGACAGGGGGAAAGAACCATAGTAATCAAAAGAAAGCAGCAGCATGAGGTTACTTCAGCTGAAATGTAAGATAATAATATGAGAAAGATTAATTACAATCTTAATTATCTTTCCCTCACAAAATTCTCTTCATATATAGTTATTGTTTAAAATAGAATCAAGAATTTAAGACACTGCTGGCTTCAGGAGCCTGATACATATTCTGTTAAAATGAAAGGGAGCCTTTCCCTTAATGCCAGTAACTTTGGATCCAGCCTCACTAAAACTTCTGGATCTGGGATGAAGTTAATGTAAAGAATAATAGAAACAAAAATATGTTAAAGAATACAGATAAAGATAAGGTGATCTAATAATGACAAAATCTCCCTGTAGTGACACAATAACACTATAATCATAATTAATTCGTGTCAGTATTTGTGGACATGGGTTAGGGTAAAATACTTAAAGTAACATTGTATTACTGAGTCTTTTTCTTCCATCATAGCATGAGTATGCACTGTGACAGTTCTAGGATTATTACTTAATATGCAGACTTCAGAAAAACAAGTAACTTTTTTTCTATGCATTTTCTTCGTGTTGGAGGACAGGGCTGTGTAAAGTCAAACAGCTGAAGAGAGGTCTATGTTAAAATGATGTGAATGTATGAAATTTAATTTTCAAATAATATAATCTTCCTGAGTCTGATGTGCTAAGCATAATAAATGAACAAGTATGCACTACTTTATGCATAAGCAAAAATAAATCAGTGCAAAGTCCCTGCAATTCGTCTGGTCGAGAAGACTTATTAGACAAGGTCAAATTATATGAAAATCAATCTTCATAGACTGAATCTGATTTGCATTGGTAGATAAATGTTTACCATAATTCCAAATCAAGAACAAGACTATACAGTAATTCCTTCATCCACGCTCATGGTCCATCATACCTAGGGACACATTGTTGCTCACACAGGCTGTGCTTGTGCTCGGCTCAGCCAAGGGGAGCTGTGCAGCAGTGCTGCTCTAAGCAGAGATATGAAAATCATTTTTGTCTGACTTTGGAAAAAAACCCTGTCCTGAGTTAACATGAAGCTATTTTTTAATCAATTAAAAACAAGTCTAACAAATTGGATTGTTTTCCTGTGTCCTCTCTTATACCTCCAACAGGGAGGAGAGCTGCCCTCCAATCCTTCTTCTCACTTGACCAGATGAGGAATTTGACTGGATCTGCCATTTCAGAGGACTATCCTAGACATGGTCATTAGCTTGCAAATAGTTTGTCACCCTGCAACAGACCTCATCTTCCTCAGTTATGTGGGCTGTACTCAGGTGTGCCTATGAATCTGGTCTGAAAAGGTTTTAGGAAATAGTTCAGAAAATTCCAAACTGATCTAATTCAAATTTTTTTTTATTCCATTTCTATTTTATTTTTTTTTAATCTGAAGCTATTTGCCAATTTCAGCTCACATTTGCAAATAACTTTGGTTGCCCTCAAATTTCTTGTGGTGGCTGAATGAATAATTGAAAATCCTGAATCCCAATCTTAGTTCTAAACACATATTTATTCCCTCTCCCTCCCCTTCAGTCCTGGTCTAGGCAAAGGCCAAACCAGCTTGCAGTATAACTCTAGCATAATACCAAGATCCCACTTCCTAAACTGCTCTATATTATGCTGCAGCAGAAGCCTGAGCACTCTGTTTCAAGTGTTAATTTGCATTTCACTGAAGGTAGAGGAATGGTGAGGAATACTTACTTGAGGAAACCCTTAGGTAATTTTTAAGACAGCTTCAGCACCCAAAGCAGTAATACTCCAGGTCCAGAATAAAACTTCCACATCTCAAGTGCAGCCTGAGTAAGATTTATCACCTGTTTACACTTTCAAGTAAGCTTCTCCACACTGGGCTTGATTCTGATTTTGCCTACAGTGGCTTTACACTGATGTGACTCTACTGGTGGGAAATAGAGTTGCTCTGGGTTTCACCTGGCATCAGACCTCTCCGAATTATGTTCTGTCAACAGCTGTTAACAGAGTCCTGGGTCACAGGTGGGCACCTACCCTCAAGAGTTGTAAGTTTAACTTGACAGATAACATAAGTGCTAGGAAAGACTGCACATTTGCTCTCAAAGAAACCAAAGGGGCTGGAGAGGGCTCATCAACCTGCAAGGATGAAGGTTGTTGCAAGCACCCACCTTCTGAATGTCCACCTTCCAAGCCCTGTCTGGATTCAGCAGTAACAAGCTATACTGAAATTTCTGTCCTAACCTTTTATTAATTAAAAAGCTTTAAAACCTGAATGTAACTCCCTATTTCTCAATTAAATTCAAATAACAGGGCTTTTTCACATTCAGGCCAAACTCTAATGTAAGCTGTCTGGCCGTGACACAAACAGTGGACCTACGCCAATGAACTGTGGTGTGCGTTGTGCTGCAGTCCGAGCTGTCTTCTTGGGAGGCTGGAAAAGCCTGGAAGAGCTGTCTCATTTTAATTTGCTTACTATTTCCAGAGTTTTTACAGCACCATTTCTACTTTCTGCTCTATCAAAAACATGATAAACTATTAGAAACTCCTTTTAAAATTAAGCAAAAGATGTAACAGACACTGGTAAACTGGTGCCAGAGAGCCCAGCCCACTGCAGGAGCACAGATGTCAGTGCTCCTTGCCACCTTTCCCTTTTTTCCTCTCTTCTCCCTCCCTCTTTGCTCTTATTCTCTGTGCTAAAAAAAAAAAAAAGTTAAAGACTTGCTAGTTGGACTCACCTCCCTGTCTTGCTCACCTCCCACATCAAACTCCACCCAGGCCCTGGGATGGAGTGATGTACTAAACAGAGCCACCTCCTTGTAATCTGGGAGGACTCCTCCACCTCCATCTCTGACACTCCACAGGATGCAGTTAGATTATATATAATATATGTATAATATAATTAATGGGGCTAGAAATGCTTCAGAAAAGACGGTTCTCACCTACACCCTGCAAAGTACTCCCTCCAGAACTATCTCTTTCTAATTAAGAGCCTCCTTTGATAGCTATAATACCTTTCCCAAAGCAGAGGAATCAATACATTGATAGTACCTTGTGGAAAAAATAGGAGGTCTGGCATGGAAGCTTAACAATATGGGACATCTATGCTTGGTTTGCTGTGTTTGCACAGTTTCTGTGCCTTCTCTTCCCTATCCCACAAGAGAGAATTGGGATGGGCAGGGTTAGAACGGGACTGATAACAGTGATTCCACCCACTTTCTGCTGAGTGCAGTTGCCCTGGCTACATCCACAGTGTTTATTTAGTAACTGCTGTGTTCAGGCTTAGGTGTGCTGAGCCAAATGGCGAAGATCAGGTCATATCAAACTGTCATCTCAAGTTGTCTTTGCTCTGGTTGCATCCATGCTATATTTCGGCAAGAAAAAACCTGGGCAGAGCAGTCAATACACTTTTGTATGACCTCTGGTACTCACACCATTTTTGAAAGCATTGCCAAAAGGGCTCTGAATTGGCTGGAGAAGGCAGAACTCTGCCAGGTGTCTCTTTAAACAGTAAACCAGCAGAAGATGGAATATGACATAACAACTGACCTCCACAAAATCCTTACAACAGGGAAAACACACACCTTGCACTATAAGAGGACTATTTTGGGTCCCCCGCAACTTAGACCAATTTATGGTTTTTATTTTATACCTCCACTGGCCAGACAACCTTTGAGGGCCATGCCTATTATGACAATGAGATTCATGGTTTTGTTCACATAGAAAATTTATCTTGCAAAGAAACTTCCAGACAGTGAGAGAGAGTTACATCTCTGATCTCCAGATTCCCACTTTCTGGGCAGCCAACACAACTCCCAGAGACAGGTTCTGGAAAAGAGAGAAAGAGAAAACCACGCAAGAGAGGGAACCCACCAGCTGGTGGACATAGCAATGAGGTGCTGAGGGCAGGGCAGGGCTGGTAGGTGGGTTATTGAGACTGAGTGCAGATGTACCCAAGGCCCAGCACCAGGGTGGCTGGAGTGATCCAGGCCCTGGAGAGCCGGAGCTAGGCTGTGAAAGCTGAGCTCTGCTCTGGCATCATATTCAGGCCATGCCTGAGTGTCTTGACCAGAAACCTCACAGGTTCTCTCTGCCCTGGGGCCAGACTGCCAGCCAAGATCCAGGCACCAAGTCAGAGACAAGTGAATTGCTAGTGCAACTCTCTGCATTTCAGGTACTGCTCTTCCAGATCCTCAGTTCTGCCACAAAATATTGAAATAAAGAAGTCTTGAGAGGATCCAATACTTTACAGGACTATCTCCTCAAATTTAAATCCTTAGGCAGTTCTTTAACTACTCCATCCAGATAGAAGCAGATCAAAACTTTCAACAGTGCCAATGCCCATCTCTGGCCTCACCGCCCTGCCAGTGCTTTCCAGTTAATTTATGTGGGAGAAAAGGCCCTTGGGAACTGGCCTTTAATACAACAGCTGTAATCTTCTCTGAGGCCAGGAGAGAATCCTGCTCAGGGATTTGATGTCTGCAGAGCCGTGTAGTAGTCCTGTCTGGTTTTATATTGTCTCTGTAATTTTTTTTAAATGTTTTATATTGTGTTTCTCTTAGCATTAAAAAAAAATAGAGACGCAGTTTTTCAACTAAAGAATAAAATTTTTTTATAGATAATTTGCCTAAATAAGAGATCAGTACAAATTAATAGATTAAATTTCTGATATATATTAGAAAAATAAAAAGGATTAGTAATTTGTTTTAAAGTAGGAGACAGGAAAGTTACGGACAAATTAAAAATTAGAATTGATGATTTCCTCTTGTTCCTGTGGTATCAGAGCACAGGAAGAAATCAGAATTTTTCCAGATTTCAACATTCAAGGGACTGGAATTGCATTGCTGAAACATTTGCTGTTCAACCCCACTGCTTCCGCTCTGAAATGCGGTGAATGAGCTCACCATTAAATGTTTAAGACAGAAATACTTTATCTTTTTTCTTTTTTCCTTTTTAGCGCATCAAGATCATTCTAACTGAAAACCCACATACCTCTCTAACAGTAAAAGTTCTGTTCAGATGTCTTGAGCTTCTGCCATCTCCTCCAGATTTTCTGCATGGCTTGAGTGGTGGGCTGTATATTCAAGCCATGTACAACAATATTTCTTACAGATGTCAAACATATGCAGTAGGAAAATGAATTGTATGGCAGGCTTAGTGACTGTGTAAGTTACTTTTATGTTAAAGGAATTCCCCTTTTACAGGGAATAGAAAGGCCAGTAAAGTACTTGGAGCTATAGAAAAAAAGTACTGTTCCTTGCTGTCACATTTCTGCTGTGTTCAGGGATTGGACTGTCTGTGCACAGTCTTTGAAAAGAATCACAACAGCATCAAAGAACTACATGAATCCATCAGGAATTTCTTATTACAACAAAATACATTTATGAGGCTGATTTTTGGTTAACTGCTGAGGTCAAGTACAGGAGTAATTCTTTTTTTTTAGGTTTTGTCTTTTTATATGCCAAAATGTGTTACTCGATTGCTCCCTTTGACCACAAGTAAGGGCTTTTTCGTTTCCTTCCTTTAGTGATAAACAGGAGCGATTACATTTCTTCACATTCTCTTGAGATGGGAATAAGATTGGAAGCAGTTGCCTAGGGAGGCAGACCATGCTTTTACCTCTGATGGCTGCCAAGTTTGTGGCCTTGCATCCTTCTCGAGACATTGATGCAGTGACCTTGGCCAGGCACTTCCCTGAAGTTTCATGCTGCTTGGAGCTCCAAAGAAAAGGACAGCCAGCACTATACAGGTTCTTGAGAGTGAATGCAGCAACTTTTAACCAAAACTTGTGGTTTAAGAGGTGGAGCAAAACAGTGCAAATTAGTATGATGTGTTTACACAAGTTTTTTTGGCTAATGTTTTTTTCCCCATATATTCTGAGTTAAGGTGGCTCAGCCATCCTGTCTTTGAACATTGTGTGTGTGGTCCAGCTTCTGCTGGTCAATCAGGCTAATCCTCAGTTTTACACACACGCACCTTAGAAAGTATTGTGAATTATGTGCTCCCTTTATAAGGGTCTCTTATTCTCGCTCTGATTTTAGCCCTTCATCCCTTTGTAATTATAATAGGGTCTGTATCACAGTTTGCTACTGTATTTCCAAACTGTACACGACTTGCATACTATAGAATTGAATTTCCTTGCAAATACCTGGCCCATTATTTTTTTTTTTAAATAATCGATTCAAAGTTAAACACAAACATAATTTTTGAAACATAATATAATTTGTATGCATACATGTATTACTTGACCCTATTACATGTCTTTTGTGTGCTAATGTGCACACTGTAGCTCAGTCATGGTTTGATTCTTACACAAGAGCAAACAGACAGTTTAGTGCTACGTACTGGTGTGTTTCTCTAATAAGTGATTGCCTACAGTATATTACTGACACCTATTTCACTCATACTGACTTGCAATTATATCCCACTGCCTGTTTATACTGAACACTGGTCTGATAAGGATTAATGTTAGGAGATTCCACCTGAAAATGTGGTGTTTGCCGTGATATAGTGGGCAGAAAGGCAGTGCTGGTGGCACTCACGCCTCTGCCCTAAGCGTCTCAGTTCTCATTCAGCCAAGGACCAGAAACAAAACCTTCATTGCAAGACCCTACACGATCACACCTAATCAAGATGACACAACTCCCAAGCACGGATTATGGAATACTTACAGAGAACTCTCAAGTCACTTCATAGCGATTACATGAGTTATGCAAATACAGAGGAAAACGATACATTTATCAACATGTTTGAAATAAATGCAGCAGTTCTCATGAGTGCAATGAAAAGGCCAGATCAAAGCAGCAGCCCATGAGTCAGAGCTGGCTGCCAGGATTGTGTCAGCTGGCATATTACCTCCCAGAGCACCTCCACATGCCCAAACACTTACTCTGTAAACTGTCAGCCCACCTGTGTCGGAGGAGAACCCTGCTCTGATGGAGCTCCAGAGATCAGCTTACAGAGGTGCCCCAAAGCTGACATTTGGCTCATAGCACTGAAAAGGCTAAGTCAGCCTAGGCTGGATTTTTACAAATGCCTGGCTTGCTTTCTACACCTCTTTGTCACCTCCAAATCAAGAACTACTATAATCTTTAAAGATTATTTATTATTAGTGCAACCAGAACCCCTCTTTAGAGACCAAGGCACCTGGCACAAACACAGAACAAAAGACAGTTCAGACTCCAAAAGTTTACATGTTAAGCATGTTTTCTGGAAACGCTCTTCTAACTGAATGAATATCAACAAGCTGACTTGCCTTTCTCTGTAAATCCCATGCTCCAACCAGAAGCAAAAGGGACCCATAAATGATCTGTATTTTGCTATCTGTCAGTGGTGGAATTCTACAATCAATACAGCTGACAGCAGTCAGACCTGATGCAAGAGTGTTGTACTTTTGGAAGAATTACAAAATACTAAAAATGCAAAACCTGGCCAACATTTTTTGCATATTTATGCTCTTCAGATCTTTATTTCTCTGAGGTGGCAAAGGACATATGGTGAATCAACATAAAATTTAGCTCTTTATGTGCAAACCATTCTTTTTTTATTTCCCTTTGCCAATTTAGTTGGAGCAGCATGTTTTATATAGTCACAGCTGATAGCAAGTGAGTCAGTTTGGTCTGATACTTGTAAATCTGTCAGTGTCTCACTAACAATTATACATTTTACCCCAGCATTATCCTTGGGCAAATAATGGTTAAGCATTTTATTCTTCCCAGTCTCTTTTCTCTTTCCTCTGATCCCACCCCCACTCTACTAGCTACAGTCTGCAGTAAGCTGGTTTTTCCTCCTTTTCTCTACCTAGTACAGGTGTCCTGTCCTATTGAGTCTTCTTTCCCAGTTTCTCTCTCTTGTGGGGTGCCCTTCCCACTCTCCTTAAAAGTGCGAGAGTTGTTACCCCGTAACTAAGTTGATAGTGATGTTTTCATAACTTGCTATCAATATGAAATATACCTTTACTTTTTGGATTCTAATGAAATATGGGTAAATAAGGTACCTGCATTATTTTATCTCAGGACTAAGGCTTCTCTGAAGTCTTCATTTCCTAACAATTGTTCTTTCAATACTCTATAAACAGAAAGCTATTACTCTGAGACTGACATTATCTGCACATCAGTGCAGACTATATGACTCCAGCACCAAATAATGGAGACTATGCTGATAGTGCTAAGTTAAAATAAGTTGCAAATAAGGCTGTTAGCTTTCAAGTATATGTCTGGTTTTATAGTTTTGTCCTATTGTCCAATGGCTGATAGCACTGAAAAACACCTCCTATTGCAATCACTTCACATTCTACTTTCTCCAGAAATAATGCTTGGACTTAAGGACTAAAGGTCTAAAAAAAAAAAGTGTGATTAATAAAATGAATGTATCTACATTTTCAGTTTCCAACGTGCCAATGTAGACTGGCAACTGAAAACAGCATCAGATGTTAAGAGGGTGGACGCTGAAAGTTAACTTCTGAACTGGAGGTCATGATCATGACAGAACTGATAGGTAACTATATCTAGTAGGAACTCATGGTTTTAACGTGTTGCTAAAATGCTCAGGTACTGAAACAGTTAATGTAAATGCAACTGTCATAATTAAGTTTCAGATTTTAGCATTCTGCTGAAATGAAAGGTTCCTATTTTCATACCATCTGCAGACTCAGGAAGACAACGCAGCAACTCTGCTGTCTGCTGGTGTTTTGATGGTTTCCCTCTCAAGAGCACAGAGATAATGTGCAGCTCTCTGTAGCTGCACCACAAGTGACAACAGCACCGTTGTGAAGCTTGGTTGAAATCTGTTGGATGTTCATCAGTAAAAAGCAGCCAGTGAGCAACTGTGGCTGGCATCACACTGGTAGGCAGAGAAAAACATCTGAGAAATTTGCGACCATACCACAGCCTCCACTGAGTAACATGCCACTGTTATCTGTCAGGCTGCAGCTAGCAGGGCTCCTCAACTCCTTCTTGAAGTTGAGGAATGGATTTAGAGCAGGGAGAAAGAGAGTAATAATTAAGGGAATCTCAGTGCCTCCATGAGCCTCAGTTCTGTCATAATGCTGGAGCTGCTTGTGATGCTATAGCAGGAATAGGCTACCTGTTACCATCTCCTTCTCTCAAAAAAAAAAATTCTGCCCCATGTATGTGATGATGCTTATGATAGGACTGATGCTCTGCCACTGGGGAAACCTCACAGCAGCCACCATGGAGCTGAGGGTCAAAGCTATGCCCCCTGGGAGGAGAGGGGACTAGCTAGGGAGGTTACAGGGTTACAGGGTGAGAGGAAACACTGGTCATGGTATAATGACCCAAATTGAGCAAAGGGGCCTACAGACAACAGGATTTTTTCTTAAATGAGATTTCAGAAGACAAAGTAAAATTCTGCAACATGATTGGATTCTGCAGCCAGAATCTCTGAATACTTAGGAAATGCTTAATACAGCCCCTGACAAACAAAAGTCCTGTGTGACAGTGAAGATATCACTTGCTCACCTGTAAAGAAAGATTTCTTTTGTAAAACTCCTCTCAAGCAGAGACACAAAAGGCATCACTGCATGAGCAAGAGGATTCCCAGCAAACAGCTTCATTTGCAGGAGGCAAAGTCCCTCTGTCGCCCAGCTGTGCACTGCTGACCAGGGCTCGGCACTTGCTCAAATCTTTTTAGTGAGATAGGAGAGGCAGAGCAAATTTATGAAGTAAAAATTATGCCTATTTTATCCCATAACTATTCTGAGTACCTCACACTGTATTATCAGCACATGCATCGTGTGCTCACAATCTCTGATTTAAAGGTCCCCTGGCCAGAAGACTCCCTCCAGCCCTAACCTTCTTTCTTTCTCCCCTCAAAGCCCTTTTTTCTCTCTCGATTAG
Organism: Manacus vitellinus; assembly: GCF_001715985.3. Classification (NCBI taxonomy): domain Eukaryota; kingdom Metazoa; phylum Chordata; class Aves; order Passeriformes; family Pipridae; genus Manacus; species Manacus vitellinus. The sequence goes on from NW_021940535.1 coordinate 37,543,311, forward strand.
ATTTGAGGACCCATTCCTCAGTGTTTGTCATCAGGCTCCATCCTGTATCCCTCTGTGCCTTCAGGGTGTCTTCTTTTTTCTCTGTTCCAATGGCTACAAGGTCATTCACTGCTCCTAAGGGAACCTGGCTTTTTTCTTCAATCCCCAGACATCAGACATCTCTGGACCCCTCTGTCTATTCCTCTGTCTATCTTCCTTCATGGTTCTCTCTTTCAATTTGCAAAACCTTCACTCTATCAAGTTTTAAGCAACAATATTTCAAGGGAATGGACAGGAAATTCCCATGCCCATAATTAAATTTCGCATGTAGGGCTGTGCGTGCCTTAGTGCCCACACTGACAAATACTTCTCATAGTGAGCCACAGCTAGTACAAATCAAGTGACACAAAACCTGAAACAATTGGAAAGAAAAGAATGTGACTCAAATACGTAGGACCTTTCTTTTAGCACAGAGAGCTTTTCATTGTTAAAAATATGCTTGAATACAGCATTCAAAACCTGAACAAACTGATTAACCAGGGACCAAGTCAGTAAAGGAGCAGTGGCACTCTGTGTTATCATGTGAGAGGCCCCAGTTTGGGAATGACAGAGTCTGATGATAAATGGCTGCATCACGGCCATGATGCCACAAGTCTCTGTGGAACAATACTGGCTCCACTGCCTTTACTTGACAGCTGCACTCAAATCTCTGCAAACAAGGATTACTCCAGAAGGCCATTTGTTCTTCTTCCGCTGAAAAAGTTGTCTGGGGAATACACATGGTCACTGGCTATGAGGACACGCTGAGGGGATCTCTCGTGCATGGCTTCGCTGTACGTCCCTGTCCCCTTCTATTGGGCTTAAGGATCTCTGTACCAGGGCACAGAGACATTACACTGCCAGTAGAAAGTGTGTCTACCAGGTGATTTAGAAAGCAGCCCATTTCGTTGTGCCAGCAAAGGCAACACATGTACCAATAACTCCCCTGAAGAAAAGGTCGTGATGATCAGCTACAGTCTTGGAAGTGAAAGGGAAAAAAATTAGTCAGCCAAAGAAGTTTTCCATTTTATTTTCCCCTGAGTGATATTTTATGTTTGAATTCTTTTTGAGCAGAGGCAAGAAGCTTGAAGTCCACAGCCATCCATGTGCCCTACCATACAATCCCTAGAGCTGGCTAGAAACAACACCTTGTTTAAAAAACGATTACAAAAGTTACAAAAGTTTCTGTTTTCAAGTTTTAAAAAATTTTGTCTTTTCTCTCTATCCCCTGCTCTTGTTTTAAATAGAAGAAAATTATCTTATAAAACAAAAGGAATTTTAGACGAATCCTGGCCCCTCCAGTGTCTCAGCAGAGGGTGTTGTGGAACCCTTTGCTCCCTTTACAGATTAACAAACTTGGGACTAACTCTCTGTCCCAGCCCCTGTATCATCAAATGGCAACCTCAACTACACCTTAATAACAACATATTTTCCACTCTTTTAATTTCTTCAAGTTGCATCTTAAAAAGTACATGGTGCCTTATATAGGGATTAAATTGGCATTTTTAGACATAGCTGGTGATTAAGGTGGGCATTTATGGCTTTCTCACTGGCAGGAACCAGTCTGTGGGAAAGCATGAGCCCTACAGACAAGGCAAGGTATGACTGTAAACCAAACCCCATTCTGTTGTTGCGTTATGCAAGGAGCCCCATCAAATTATTACCATTATTTATACCCTAATAAAATGTAGGGGTCTCATTCGGGTTTCAGGTTCCATGGTGCCTGATTCCCTCCAAACACACAATGAAACACGACTCTAAGGCTGATGATAAAATGAAAACAGTTGGGAGAATTTAACAGAATTCATAATGATTTTCAGGCATAGGCTTGTTTTAAATGTTTTCTCATAGCTGGTAGTATAGCAGGAGAAAAAAAAAGACATGAAACTAATGGGAATTGCATTGTCTTTTAGTAAAAAACATGACATAAATCTGATTCTGATAATCCTGGATTACAGTGATGGCAGTAATTCTGGTCCCATCCCAGACTGCCTCTCCCAGTCCCAAGATGGGGACAAGACACTTCCTTCCTCCAACAAAACAGAAGGAAGGATGGGTGTCCCAGCTACAGTATTGGCCCTGCATGCCCTGAGGTTTTACACATGTGGCAACACTTTGTACAGGTGCTCGTAAACATGATACAATTTATTACTATTTCTCCTTCCTAGTTAACCAGAATCAGAACATTCATTTTCAGATAAAATTCCTTTTTTCCTAACAGCTGTAAGACTTAAAAAATTTAACTGTAAGCTTTTTTCTTCTGATTTCCAGAACTAAAATTATTCCCAAAAGTAAAGACATGCACCACTCTTCCCATACGCTTCTGTATCTGGTTATATGTAAGCATCTATTCTGATACCTGGTTTTGCTAAAGAATGTACCAGGAATCTCTGATGCTGAATAGCAGCTTTCTCTTAACAAAGAAACAAAGACTTCTTCCAAAAATCTTATAGGCATCAGAGTTATGTAAGTATTGATAATTAAACAATATGATTGCATAATGTTTGCAATCTTGATGGAAAATAAGAAGGAAAATAAATCTTATTTTTAAAAATCAAATATCCCCAAAACAGTTAATGCCTTTTTCAGGCATCATAAAACAAACAAACAAACAAAACCCCCAAACCAGTCCTCACTTTCTTTTCCTTTTCCATGTTAGCTGAAATGATTAATGCTAAATCTTTATGTGCAATTACTGCTCACTTAATAGGCAGGTAAGAAAAATATACTCAGGGGTTTAGCTTGATTTTGGAATATGAAGAAAATTTGAGGAAAGCATGGGGAAAATATTTCAAAATATGAGGGAGAGGGTCAGATAGAGGTAGGTCCAAGGTCTGCATTTGCACACTCCAGTTGGTACAGCTCTCCAACAGTATCCTGAGAGGTCTTGCATCTCCCCATAGTGTGACAGTCTCCAGCCACTTCACAATTTAGTTGAGACACCATGAACGGGGGGTGAGACACAAGAGAGGTTGCTTAGATTGTTATCAAGAAAGAAGGCCAGCAAGCCAAAGAATCACATTTCTATTTTATGCTCTTGTGCTAGGTCTGACTGGCACAGCACAAAGTAAGAACTTAGACAGAAAAGGACCCCAAAGTCCTGGTCCCAAACTTAGGAACTGCATTTCTCTCTGGGCACTACTGCCAGGTGGCCCAACAGCCACAGAAAGCCATAGCAGTACAGCTTTTTCTGGATACTGCAGAAGGAGAGGAGCTGGAGTATGTTTTCAAAACTAAACCCTAAGCATATAAAAGTCTGGGCTGTTCAGTGTGTAAGTTGCTCTTATGCTGACCTTGTACCTATGACTGTACCTTCAGACCCAGATCCACCAAGTCCTTGTTCATGGATTTGAGACCAGGGCCCCACACAGCCCAGAGACCAGGCAAAGCCTATCTGAGGCTCATTGGTAAGCAGGCAAGAGAAGGGTTCAGAGAAGGGCCACACCACCACCCATACTAATCTGAAACCACTCCCAGTACCACCTGCAGGGAATGCTGGCCTGCGAATGGGCAGTTTCCATGAAAGTCTTGATTTGGGTTCACTCTTTGGAAGAGCAAAAGAGAAAAGCATGGCCACCTCTGCTTATGAGCTGCTCTGTGTTGCTGTCAGTAGCTTCTGGCAGACAAGCACCACACAGGGATAGTGTTCAGCATCCAGACCTAACTTCTCAAGCAGGATAGCCCTGCTTCACTCTGCTGCATGCTGGCCACACACCTGAAGAATAGTGAGCAGCTTACTGGAGAGCATCCCAAACTCTGATAACCCTGAACCACCTGGAGAACATTTCCAATTAGTAGTCACTATAGGTTGCCTTGCCTGAGGTTGATCTACAATAAGGTTAAAAAAAAAAAGGCAAGATACTACTGAATAAAATATGGCCCTGACTAGGATCAAAATAGAGACATACACCAGGTGATCCCTACCACCAATCTCACTTCAGCAACAGGTGACATGGCTCCATATGGAAAATAACTCCAAATACACTAGGAGTATGTTTCCTGCTGGTGTGTGTGATCAGTACAGATGACGTGGGAGCCTGCAAGAATGGCATTGCAAACTTTCACCACCAGTGTATTAATCGTAGAGTTATGTTAAACTGATTGTCCAGCACTGATCTTTGATATCTTTCTATCTGGAACATTCTGTGATTAAAACAGTGCATGAGGAAACTTGTGTCTATTAAAAGATAAAAAACCAGTAAGTAGATTTAATTGTTTCTACAACCTTGAGTACTAGGCATGCTTATCTTAATATAGCCAGGCATGAAACCTACTTCAGCTGCATTAAGAGGGGAATGTAGAACTGACTGGGGGTGCAGATTTCTGTACTAACATAGATTTTACTGGCTTCTCAGGAATAAAATTTAAGCAATAGGCTCTACAGGTACGTGAGCTGCTATGCCAGCAGATAAAATTTGCAAGTGATAGACCCACAGGAGAGATGAGCAGAGGAACTGAAGCTGTCTGATTTTGATGCAGAACACTACCTTGACATTCATGGTCTCTTCTGCACGTCACTTGTCCAAGGGAATAACCAGTTCCTTAAGCAGCTCTCCAGACCATTGTGTTGCCAGTGCAAGGACCTTCCCATCCTAAATTTAATAAGAGGATCTAGTTTTTCAAGAATAGCCTGGGAAGCAGCTAAGTAAACAAACAAACCCCATAATATAGTGCTGCCTGAAAATATACTACAGTTAATGCTTGCACAGGAAAATTCTTACATACAGCAAATACTTTAGGACTTTCTGATTAACTCCACTTGCTGCAGCAGTTGTAACCTCTCGTTATAGCATCGCCCTGCTGTTGGAATATTACCAGCAGTGGTATCCTGCACTGGAGTTTTATTCCTTTTTCTGGGCCAGTCCTTTCATCTTTCTTTTTTTTTTTCCCTCTGAAGGTTATTTATGCAAGCGTGACATGCAGTTACAGTAAAGTTCCTTGCAATGAATGGAGTGCAGGGCAGTGGTAAATTCCTTACAAAATCATTTTGAATTCTAAAGGTTTCATTTAAGGGATAATGATGGGAGCAAAGGGCATTTCTCCAGGATTAATCACTGGCTGGGTGAGATGATAGCCCAAGGCAAAGCCACGGGCCATTAACCCCTGCAGGTCACCTTATCCCTACAGGAAACACACTGGGTCAAGTTCACTGTTGCTATTATAAACTCTTATTCGAGAAAGGGGTTACACTCCTATGTTTATATATGTCTTCCATTGCCATGTTTGTAATGATAGTGGATAGCTTTTGGCAATGCCTCTATATTGTACCATGGAGAGATGTAAAAACAAGTTCTATTGTTATATTTGATGCCAAAGACACGAGTGGATTTTTAATGTTTACAGTAACATTTAAGATTCTTGGTAAAAGAATGAAAAATGAAATTACAGGAAAATACCATGTAGAAAAGACTCAGGGAAATGACATTAGAAAGAGGGAACCTCTCTTCAGCTGGTGTAAATCATCACATCTCCTCTAAAGCCAAAGGAGCTATATGAATTCACACCAGCTAAAGAACTCAGCCAGAAGTTGAGGTTGAAAAACATTGAAGAATAAATTTTAGGCTTGGCTCCTTTACCATCACATAGGGAACACGACATAAAGGAGCAGTTTGACAAAAATACTGCTAAATGGGATTTATGTGCTCATGAAAACAGTATTTTAAAGTGGTGCCTGAATCCTCTATTATTTAGATAGCTCCCAGTCCCACAAACTTTAATCAAGTTCAGTAGTTTCTAGCCAGGGCACCAGGCAAAAGTCTTCCAATCAGCCCATTGCAAGGGGAAAAGCTATCTCTGTAGCTCTGTGGGTTGAAGCAGCAGGAATTTTTCTCACTAAAGTTTTTCTTTGCTCACATGAATGGTAACCCCTGAGTTCAAAATCAGATCCAGGATGAGACTGGATGAGATGTAAAATCTTTAGGATATACACATTTGAAGATCCTCCTGAATAAAAAGAAAGGGACAGCAGACAAGGTCAAACCAGAGGTGTGTATGTGTGCTTTCTGCCTGCCTTCTGAGCCTCTCTTGAAATGTATCAAACAATTTCAACTTTCATTAAAGAGCAAATAGTCCTTAGCCCTCTGCTAAAGAAGAGCACTGAGGACATGGGTAGTTCTTCTGTCTCACTACTTGTGGCAGCTCCTCACTTCCCTTGGGGCTGCAGTACCTGTATCCTTTTGGGATGCACTACCTGAAATCTCTCTCTACCTCCAGCCTCTCCTTCCAGAGGTGGAGCAGGGATCACTGGTTTTATGATGCCCCTGCAGTTAGCAGCAGTAATCCCTTCTATAAAATCATTTCCTGACTGAGGACTTGCACAGCAACAGCAGACTTAGACTACTCACTGACTGAAGGGAGTTCAAATGCTCTTAGCTCCCATCTACAGGGCAAATGGGGGGTGTGTGGTGTGTATTTAACCCCTTCATTTTGAAGTTGTGCTGCAGTTCAGCAAAGAAGTGAAGATCCACTGAGCCACAGAAAGTGGCCAAGAGCACATCCTCATACCTAGCAGTGGAGGTCCTGCCTGAGACAGGGAGCTCTCAAGTGAGTGGCTGCTCCTGCAACAGTTCCTATATTTATCCAGTTACAATCACATGTACAATGCATAAGCAGCTCTTTAACAGCCAGGATGTTACACTCTCCTTGAAGTAAATAGAAATTTCACTGCAGTATGGAACTGTGGCATTTTCCCCAGCAATATGCCTTTTTCTTGGAGACTGTCCTGATGCCTCTCTCCCCTGGGAAAGGAGTGCAGAGCAGCACAGCTGCTTTTGCAGGCTGCAGGTCCTGCACACACCAAGGAAGCTCCTTCCTGACCACAGCCAGGTGCCTCACTTCTGGAGAGAGCTCGAATTTCAGATGGAGCCCTCTCTCTCAAACTCCCAGTTTGTGATTGTAGTGACTCACATGTTTGTTTAAATCCCGTTTGGAGGTGTCTGCCTCTCCTCATGCACTGTAGACAGCATCCAGACAGCTAACACACAGGTTTGGTTTCCCTAAAGAGTTTTAAAGTTGCACAGGAAAACACACTTCCATAATGTCTTAGTTTCATTTGCAGTTTTAATGTTCTTTTAATGGAGTTTGCAGGTGCAATGCAAAAATACAAACATTTTCAAAGTATGGTGATAAACTGCAAAGTAAATATAATTACAGTAGCTCTCACCAAATTTAAATCTTTTTATTTTATTCTTAATTGACTAAAAGGTTTTCCAAATGCTGAAAACAAAACTTTGGCATCAATATTTAATAAAATACGGCAATAAGACACTAATCATCTGACGGGATCAAGTAGCTCATTTTTCGATAATATGATATATGATCAAGCATAGGACTGAAGATACTGACTGCTCTCTAATTAATGCCTGAACCAGCATTAAAACAACATGAAAGGTCTCAGATAGAAAAGCCATTATCGCCACTCACTTTCTTTACATGTTATATTGAGAAAAAGACCCATTATGTGAGTGAAAAGCAATTGTTCCTCATGGCCCTGACCCTGTGAAGATAGAGACAGGTGTAAAGCAGACTTCAAAAGGAAAACTCTGGCAATCTCTCTAGCAGGGCCAGTCAGGAGGAGCAGTGTAAGGCTGCTGGCTACCTGCAAGTGAGCACGGAGAGTTTTCCACCACCTGTCCTCCCACAGGGAGAGCATGGTCGTTTCATAGCATCAACACCTCTAGAGCAGGTGGAAATGTAACTCAGAAGTAACTGAGGTAGCAGACATGATCTCTCCTCCTTCCCTCACCTTCCCCGCTTGCTTAGGGAGAGTAAGGGAAAACTCTTGCAGAACTGAAATGGAAAATGACCACTGCTGCCAAACCTGGGCTACCTCCAGCACATGATCCAGCGTAGGAGAGGAAGCAGCAGGAGGACTGGGCAGGTTTCTCACTCCCAGTGCTGCTCACAGGTACCAGAGGTACCACAGCTGGCATCAGGCGCCAGGGATTTTAAAATACTTCCAGGTCCTGTGTCTGTTCCGCTTCCCACCCAGTGATTACCAAGCAGTGGTCAGATCACACCCTTCACAGTTGCATATACAACAAGCAGCGCTGTTGCAATATCTTCCCTGCTCTGTTATGGCCACCAGTCCTCTCTCTATATTCTTGTATTTGCCAGCTTTATGGAAGATATTTTCTTTTTGTTATATGGAAACAGTAGCTCTTGATTTCCAACCACTAGTGCAGTACATAACAATCGTTATAGTAACAGAAAACATCATGCTTGGAAGGCAAAAAAGAGGCTGAGAAAAAAATATATTTTAGTCTTAAATCTATAAAAGTTAATTAAAAAAATGAAAAAAGCAGCATACAGTTTGTTGCATATTTGGATGGCCAATACTTGGAATGCTCAATCCAATTACTCATCTCCTGTAGAGTTTTCAACCTATATATATATATATAAACACACACACACATATATATATATATATATATACATATATATACATGTATATATATATCAGCCATTTTTTCATCTAACTGTTGAAAATCTGTAATGGTCATGTTTCATTTTAAATACAAACTCCTACTGAAAAAAAGATCTGGTAGGTAATTTTCTTTCACATCTGTGATGGGAGATGTATTATGCATTTGAAGTTTGAGCCAGCATTTTCTCATGCTATTTTTTTTTTCACTCATAAGAGCCAGCAAGAAAGAATGGTTCATTTCACTACTCTGCAGTTTTAAAATATGAAATGGGTTGGACCATCATGAAAAGCTGAATAGTTTGATCTGTCTGTGCTTTGGCTAGGTTTTGCTAGAGCATGAGGAATTCATATCTCCCCACAAACAGCACTCTAATGATAGGGTACCACAGCCTAACCCCAGTGAAAGGGGAGCTCTACTTTGGCCCTTACTCACTCTGACATGTTTAGTCCAAGCTATAATTCCTTCAGGAATAAGATTAGAACTGTGCAAGTCTGCACGTCTGCCCCATTACACCAGCTTTATACTGATTTCACTGTGTTAGACTTAATATGTTGCATCACAATACAGGGGTGGAGGTCAGTCAGGAGCAACACTTTTTTTTGGGTGCCTCGCATTTTATGCTATGATTGTTTAGCCTGCAAGTCCAGGCCACATTCAGAGGAACAGTTCATAATATCTATCACATTTTAGTTTTATTGATAAACTACTTTAATTTGCAATGAATACAATAAAGAATGTCATCTGTATATTCAACCAGCAAAGGAAAAAACTCTGTGAAGAGGAGTCATCAGCAGTTATAGTGTATACAATAGCTTTGGACACTTGAACCAGAAGGAATTTCCTTCCCCCTCTTCTAGGACTTCCAAAGCCTTCATTAAAGCGTTTGGGCCCCATTCTCCGCTCAGACATTGGTACAATCTCATGAATGTCAGTGGAAGTCAGGCCAATTTAAAGCAGCCCAAAATCAGGAAGTGAGAAATGGCTTTCTTTTTATACCATGAACAAGAGCTGAGGCACAATAACTATAGATAAGCATTTACATAAAATGCTAGACTCAAAAAAAAATCCCGTTAGATGAAATATTTGCGTGTTGCTTGTTACATTACTTATTATGTTGCCAGGTGATGTCCAAATAAAATAGCTCCAAATATACGTGTTTTATAAATATTTTCTGTCCTGCTTTTATGACATCTTATTCTCAAACAGTTGTTTTCATTAAGGTAGGCAGCGTGGTAGAACTGACACAAGAGAATATTACAGCACACAGCAAAGGAATTCTGCTGCTCCTCAACGATGCTTCTAGGTGATTGGTAGTTTTGCCTTTAAAATGTTCAAGGAAAAAGCCAACAGTGATAAAGAATTACATTTACATGTATTTAGGTTTATATTCTTATTCACAAACAATGGGTACTTTTTATCTTCAAAGAGTAACACAGTATAATGTGAGCCAAATACTTTGAGTTCCTACATAAAAATATTATAGATCATCCAACAATATGAGAAAATGTCACTGTATTCATTTAAAATAGCTATCTGTGAAACGTGTGTTACCATATTTTGCTTGGGGCAATATATTTCCATGCTTTATGAAATTATTAATTCTCATTAAATTCTAATGATCCCGTCTGAAAAGAGCAGAACTAATTAACTGCTGTATTAAAGTTATTACTTACTCCTGATGAGGACTGTAAATGTTTCCAGTGAAAGTTTTCTGAACCACAACTCCTAGCCTTACAAGGAAAATTGACCATTTAGCAGCTTATTCTGTAACAGTAAAATCACCAAGTCCTAACAACACCCATGTAGCCTCTGAGACTGAAGTTTTGCACCCTGAAACAAATATTTTCCTCCTTTTACAAAGAGAAGAAAATGAAACTCATTCTGGTGGGAAAGATCTGCAGAACCTGCATCAGACAGATGATGTCTACTTGAGGCCAACACCTCTAGAGGAACTAGTTATTTAATCTCTTTGAGGATTTGGGCTGCAGTGACTCTGTACCTCTTCTGTCACATGTAAAACCAAAATAACCTCGCTACCTCACCAGAAGGCTGTGAAAAACGGTGGTGCCTTTGAGGTACTGACATGCTGCTCTGTTGGGGTTTCAGCCCTGCCCCACGGGACAGAGGCAGAGCTGTGAGCAGCAGCAGTGCCTGCAGAGCAGCACCGTCCCCCCCGTGTTTGCACACTGGGCTAAAGTGTTCAGCACAAACTGGTAATTTTAAGAGGATACATGGTCATCTCCATAATCAAAAATGGGATCTGCTTGAAGATCATCACAGCTGCAAGAGGTGAGTTCCTGACATATGCTAACGACAGGTAAAATAGCTCCAGCAGCTCTCAGCACTGTCGGAGTCAAGATCACAGAGACCCGATGAGATGTCACCTTATAACAGTGAAAATGAAGGAGGAAAAGCATTAATCAGAGCTGATAAGTAAAGCCTGCTGACTGAAACAGTAAAAAAAATGCGACAGTGGCATTCATAACCACTTACTGTACAAACATTCATATGTGGGAAGATTTAAACAGACACATGTAAAAATCTCCCATGATAGGGCTGTATCATATCCAACCACAGAACTGGAACAGAGTTTATTATTACTACTACAACAACTCTGACCAGGAGCTACTCCAGACAATTATCAAATGTTTTCATCCATCAGGTAATAATTAAAATATAGAAATATTAGTTAATGAAATTGAAAAATGTATTACTTTTGTGAGCTATTACATTATTTGCATACAATGAATAAATTATTTTTTAAATTATTTGCTCAGCTTCATTATTAAAACATTTTTCAAAGCTTGATTTTTTGAGTTTCGGGGGGATTTTTTTCAGGGTTTGCTCTCTTCCAGATAAGAGCTGAATTTTTTACAGAACTTATATACTTCTTAATATGTTCCCTAGATAGTAAACACAATTTTTTTTTTAACATTCAACTCCTATTACTGCCCAATAAATACCTCAGTTTGCAAAGGCTTCTGCCACAAACATAGTTTTTATAATGGTCATTGATATATTTGGAAAAGATCAAAAGTTAGATTTACAACCTAAATTGACAAATATACACTGTATTTTGACTCGTTCTATGCCAGTCTCTGCTGTTTAAGCACTGAGGTTTGGCTGAGAGTTTTGAAAGACTGACTGCTCTGGAAACACCAACACCTTTTCCTTTGCTATGTCATCCCTTTCAGTCACAATAATAACAAGATCAATTCTTAAAATTAGCCCCTTGTTCCAATCCCTTGAAAAAGGTTTTGCCAAACATCTGCAGTTGCAACATTTGGCAGCACAATCTTTTCTCAAACACCTCAACCTTCCCTGCTTCTCTTGGCACTTGGCACCTGAGGAAGGCAGCTGATTCACTGTTTGGGACAATCCCACTAGGTCAGGGGTCAACAGCACTTTGTTCATTGATGGTCCACACTGAGGTGCTTTTTGGGTCCCGAGGCAACTGCACAAGGAAGCACCTCTGAGCATGGAAATTCTGAATTATTTGAATTTTCTCAGGAACAGCAGCAGCAACAGGACCTAAACCATCCTCACGTCCATCAAATTGGACTCCTCTGTGAAGCAAGCATTGTGCACAGCCCCAGGCTCAGCAGCTTCCTGGGAGAGGCATCATCATTCCCTGGGGGGACCTGGCTCCATCACCCACACCAGCACAGCGTTTCCACCACCCACATGCTCCCTGGAGAGCTGTGCCACTTGCCAAGAGCTTCCAAAATAGCAAATTCCCAACCCATAATGTTAGAAGCTTTTGAAAACATTTGCAACCAATTTTACAGTTAATTAAACCCAGATTTGCTCTATTCAGTCATTTGTTCTATAACTTTTAAATCTTTTTTTGGTTTACAGTTTAGGGTTTTTTCCTAAGTCATGTGCAAGCTTTAGCTGTAAATAGGTTAATTGCAGCTCTGATCTTCCTCCAGCATCTGACAGTAAAGACAAACAGTTTTCCAACACCCTAACATGGGTCACAGCATTTCAAGGTGGGATCAGTCCCATGCTGCTGCCAGCAGAGAATCCCATGCCAAATCATACAGCTAGTAAATAACATGGCATCGATTCCTACAAAATTTCCATAGCAAGAGTTTTAGGAAAAGATCCAAACAGCCCATGAGTAAATCTCACAGAGCGGGTGAAACCTTTACAGTTGCCATGTATTTCAAATGGCCTTTCTCTCACAAATGGTTGCAGTCTACAAATCCAAATCTAGCTTAAACCAACTCCATATGACACAAAGTTTGAAGCTCTCTTCTCTCCTCTGTTCAGAACAAATGTAGGAAAATTGTATGACACAAAATCATCACTTATATTTTCTCAAAAAGACAAGAAATGCTTTTCTTTTAAAATTAATAATTCTACCAAGATAGACAAATAAGAGTCGTAAGAAAAACTCTCTGGCTTGAGTTTCAAGGAAGTTTTCTCCTGATTGGAGAACTGTCTTCAGAGCACTTTCTCTGGCTCCAAAGCAGCATCACTTATGACTCTTTCCTTGGGCATGCAAATAAGGAAATCTCAGTTAAAATTAAGCTTCTGCTCACCAGAGACCAAGTATTGATTTTCTTCCTTTCTTTGCTCAATGAATAGAAGACAGGATTTTAAAAACATTTGGGAAAAAAATTACCTATTTAAAAACAGTGAATTGTAAATTTCAACACCAAAAAGACAGTCATGTCTTGCCTCTGTTTCTGCTCAGTGCTATAATTTTGTTGAGAATGGAGTGATCCACATTCACTTAATAAGGTCACAGAAACACCACTGTGCCTTGAAGAGCAACTGGGATCAGAGATATCCTCAGCAGCTGTGAGCATCTCTACTTAGCCCTAGCCCTGGACAAAGGAATTCATCCTACAAAACCTAAGGTAACCAAGTGCACAAAATGCTGGTATGTCCCAGAGACAGGCAACAAGTGTCATGGGAGCTATAGGCTCTCCTTTGCAGAAAATAATGCCTGATTTATCTAAAATGAGTGCTTAAATCCCTCCTATATCAACCTGAGAGGTGTGAATTGATGTCCAGTAAAGTGAAAAACCATCACATGAACCCAGATAAAATATCTGCCTGGTCCTGAAAGCAAGAAGTGATTAATTTATTCCTATAACAGATACTAGCAAATCTCATTTATGCATTAGAATCATCTCTGTGCCTTAAACAAACTTTTAGAAAAGCTTTCCTAGGTAGCACCCGGTAAAGTGAACTGTTGGAAATTTCATTTCTGATATAAAAAAACCTTCTGGTCTGTAGTACCTTCAAATTGTTATTAGATAATTGTTATTATAATTCTTAAAAGAACCCACTCTGCAGTTCCTTGAAACAATGATATCATCTACCATCATCTGCTGCTGCTGGTAGCAGACCATGGGTAGGAGCACAGATGCCCAGGAGTGTCTGGCTTGAAGGCCAAAGCACCATCCGGACAGTCCTGCCTGTGACAACAACCAGGATGAGATTTCCCAGACTCCATCCAAGCGCTCAGGATCAGAGACAACTTGTCAGTCATTACACACACTGGAGAAAATGCCTGTGCTGAAAGCACTGCTGCATTCTAGCAGTTTTCTTTCCTCAATAGCACATTCTAACAGCTGCTTGATTTTTCAATAGTTGTCTGTATTCTGCAACAAACACCTGTCTCTTTTAGGCAAACCTGCACCACACACTAATAGACCAGCAGTATGAGTCAGATACAATCCCAGCTATCTGTGTAAGTATCAGCCATTCACTTAATAGTTGGACTCGATGATCCTTGTGGGTCCCTTCCAATTCAAAATATTTTCTCTGTGTGCGTGTGTGAAGTCTGACCACATATACAGCAGCTTATGTAAAGTGTGCAGGATATACAAAATCCACATCATTCAAAAATATCACCACAATCTTGATATAAATTAAGATCCACAACTCTTGCATCCAAGACTCCAGCTTAAATAAATTTGAGTCTTATACAAGGATTAGACTCAAATTCTCCTTCTTCCTCTCATCTGAGGAAGTGTGCAGGGCTAGAGGTGACTCATATAGAGGGACATTTAACCTAGAAAAAAAAAAGGAAACCTGCAGATCCTGTATCCAGAATAAATATATTATGCCACTCTTAGAAACATTCCCTTTTTGAACCTGTTCCAAAATTCACTAGAACTCATACTAGTTTTTTCTTGAGTTGCTTTCTGCATCAGTGAGACTCCTGACCTCACACACAGCCACTTTCCTCTTTGACATTTTGACATCATCATTTAAAGGCTGTTGTTATCATGGCAGGTTCTTTACAGCTGAAACAAAGAAACAGTATGGTTTTACTTCTCAGGAAGAACATTTACTGAATATCCTGTAACCAGTCAACTCCTAATCTGTGGAAACCAATGGCTTATGTTTTGGAGAAGTCAAAGGGTTTGTGGCTAGTTACTGTACAAATCAAGGAGAAGGAAAAAGCATATAGAGCTTGTCTCTGAAACTGGCAGGGATTGCAATTAAAGGTGAATGAAAGCAGTGACACAAAACAAGAATCACCAAAGAATGGAGTACCAGGTAAAAGAAGAGGTAGAATGTGCCTTTTTCTTAAAGAGAAAAGTACTCATATTGCCCTCAAGCTGCTGACCAAGATGCCTCTGTACAATAGATTATGTGTTACTGAAACCTGTTTTAATTCCTGTTTAATGAATAAGAATTCTACCATTCTTCAAACACAGCTTTAGTATGTCTTTGTCCTATATTATTTTGGATTCTCGTTTTAATCAATGAAAAATACTATTAGATTTTGAAAAGTAACTAACAGTTTTAATGGGACATGCAGCATGAAGTACTGTTTCCTGTTAATTCAGACTATTTTTTCCAGTTTCCTTGTTTTCAAAATGTTAACAATTTCTATCAATCAGAGACATGCAGAATTCAAGTTGCTGAACTAATTTTAAATATTTTATTTTAAATCAAGTAAATTTACATTTCTATAAACCTGAAAACATGATAAAACAAGATTTTCTGCAAAGTATCTCCAGAAATCATTCTGGCTCTTTCAGGTCCATTTTTCTTGTTAATAATTAAAGGCATTATGAACTAATTTAAATTTAACCAAACAACAATTAATATCTAATTAACATTGCTAAAATTAACATTGAGTTCTCATCAAAACTTCAAAATTAGTTTTTTTAAAAGCATTGTATTTTTAAATTTCAAAGTTATATTTAAAAGCAAGCACAAGAAATTCAAACTGTAGACAAATGCAAAACCATATTCATTCATGAATATATTATTTCCAACAAAAACAGGTAACGTAATTCTATAATTGCATTTTTAGGTTAACTTTTAGCTGCATTGCTGCTCTTAACACTGAAATAGTGTCTGGAAAAATTTATGTTGACATTCATAATTAAAACATTTCATGAAAATGTTGATTTTTTATTTTTGTCACACTGTTTTCAGAGACTCTGATACAAAAAAAAAAAATCTAGAGAAAATGACTGCTTACTCTATTGCTCTTCAGTATGTTTAATAACTGCATTTCTGACTGCTGTCATATAGCCAGACATACAGGAGCTATGAAATGCACTTACAATTTATTGCCTATAATTAATTACACTCACAATCCTTTACAAGGAAAAAATTGTACCAATAAAATGGAGACCTTATAAAAAGAACTGTATATTACTTTGAAATGACAGACTTCTCTAGCATTTCCACTACTGCATTTTGGCTGAAATCGTCCTTGTTTGAATAGTGAATCCTCTGCCTGGGCCCGTCGCAGCTCTCTCAGGAGCTCTGACTCCAGACTGGCAGCAGAAGCTGCATTCTTCGGCAGCAAGGTTAGCAACCCCCAGGATTCTCCTGCGAGTCTGGGTATAGCTGTGCTCTTGTGATTTATGGTTTTTTTAAAACTTCAGAGATTGGAATGAACAGATTACATGAAAAATTTAGCTTCCCTTTAACAAAATTAATTTTCAACCTCACTGGAGAAAAAGCTGAAAAATATTTTTGTAAAATCTTGGGGATGCAAAAGACAGATGAAGCCAAGAGATTTTCTAGGCTGGCATGTTGGATTTATGTCCTATTTAATATTTTTAATCTTCAATATTAATGATATTAATAGTGGGGGTTTATGTCAAATTTTAAACACTTCAGAAGAGCAGCCACCCATCAAAGCAAGAAGGACCTTTACAGGTTAGTAGAGCTGAGTTCCTCCTGCATCCCTTTCGTACCCGGCTACAAAATCCATAGCTTATATAAATCGTTCTGAAACGGGGAGGGGATTAAGCATAGTGAGGGCTTTGTTTGGTGGACTTTTTCAGTGGAAAGCAAAATGGTAGTTAGTATCAACCCACTTATTTGAGAAAGTGAACTGGGACAAGAGAAATCCCCCAAAGCAGGAAATGTGTTTCCCAAATGATTTTTGCCTTTTTTTTTTTTAATCTAATTATAGTTTATTTTAAAATGTGATTCCTATCTTCCCTACTGCAAACCCTGGGCAATCTCAAGCCCTTCACTGTTGTTCTCTTGAGTCTGTAAACAGGCAGAATTAAACAACAGCATCGCTAAGTGCGAACTTTCCCCATTCATCTTAATGGACTGTTAATTATGACCACTTAAATGCCCACAGTGTTAACCCTTTCACCGCTGTCTGCATTTCACCCCAAAAGGCAGTTTATAGATGTTGACTTATCCACAGGCAAGTAGAGGTAAAACTCACCATCGATGCACTGTAAGGTAAACTAAACTATTAATACAGTTGTGAGTATGGATTATGCAGCCCACTGAAAAATATAATAATCATCTTCAGAAGTTTATTCGTTTCAAGAATTGGAACAAGGGAATGCTTTCAGTGTGAACGGTGCTGTGTAATTGCTTGAGGGTTGTAGAGATTCAAATAGGATGGTGTTGGCTTTGTAGTGCATTTTCACGTAGCTGAAAGGCTGGTAAGGTGTAGTTAACTGATTGACATCGCACATCCTAAGCAATGCAGGAATATGTAATGTCAGGATATAACAAGGCTAGTTGACTTTTTATTTTTTTAATTCAGAAATTTTTATAGACCTGTATAAGAAATGAAAACATTTAATTTTAAAAGCTAGGTAAATCTTAAAAAGAAAAAGATTGTCATAGATTTTATATATTGCTGCCTATAAGCTGATGTGATGAATGGAATTAGCAGGTATGACAAAATGAATCAATTTTTTGGACACAAATATACATATTTGGAGGGGAACACAAAAATCACAGGGGTTTTGAAGAATTTAACAGAATGGTATTTGGAGTACAATCATGACAGGAATTGTATTTTTAATATTGTACGTACTGCATAATAATTACCACAGCCGAAGGTTTCATTGTCTCCCTGGTTCTCCACATTTCCACTGGCATCCCTGGCTATTTGAGGAAAACCTTACCACCAAAAAGAACCATGGCCATTTCCTCTGTCACACCATAGATTTTTCAATCATTCCTTCCATCATATCCAATAGTTGCTCCACGCTTGCACAAATCCCAGCAACTGGGGGATGTGCAGTAAGCTGGCTAGCACCGGGCAAAGCAAGAGCTCACAACATTTATAACATGCAAGCCCCTCGTACATACTTTCTCAGTCTGTGCTGGTGATTACAGACACCACCACTGCAGCGCCACTGGCCACCCATGAAATGCAGATACTCATTTTTGCAGCATAACTGTAGTTTCCAGAGTCCATGAAACAGCCAACACGCCGCTCCACAACGATTAGAAAACAACAACGGGTCTGCCAAGTAAAGCAACTCTGAACACATAAACCATTTTCCAAAACCCAGAGAACCCAACAACTATTTGTGCTCAAGTGTGCTCTCCACTCTCCCCATTTAAGTACTTTGGGGTATCAATTATTTTTTTTTTAATAAGAAGTAGTTGTAAATGAGCAGTCAGGCCCATGTGGTCAGCACATAACGCCGGCAAGAACAACAGTACGTGGGCTGATGCATTGGGTCTACCACCACTCTCGAGACCCCCCTGATAGTTACCATAGAGATAGTAGGAGCCACAAAGAGCTTCGATCACATTACTGGCTGGGAGGGGGTCAATTTGTATGCGCGAGCCCTGCTGGGATTGAAAGAATGCAGAGGAGGACAGGAAAGATAATAGAGAGAAAAATAAGTGAAGGGAGAATACAAGAAATGAGAAAAATGAATGAAAGAAAAAAGGAAAGGGGGCAGGGGGAGATGGGAGACTAACCAAAGGGAGTGAGGGTCCTCAGAAATAAAAAATCCGGCGGAGAGATCAAGGGAAAATGAAGAGAGAAGGAAAGAAAATATGAGCGAGAATATTCATCTTGTGCAGACAGCACTCGTGTTGCTGCCTGACAGGAACTGCTGCTCCAGAGCAGCTAAGCCAGTAGCACAGCCAGCTGCAGGAGCAGCAGGGATGAAGGGATGGATGGATGGATGGATGGATGGATGGATGGATGGATGGATGCTTGCACACCAGAAAAACTGCTCCAAACACACAGTGGTGGAAGGAGACAGGATCATGGGGAGGGGGGGTTGCTTTCATATCCCACACAGGAACATCATGAATCTGTCGCTGACTGCGCCAGTACCACAAGAGCAAACAAGTTTCTTTCTTCTTTGTACTCCTCAACCAAGGGCACTGAGGGCTCAGGGTAGGACAGCTTTTGCCTCTAAAAGCTGTGACTGCCTGGGTTGGTGGGGCTGGAGCTTCAGCAAATGCTCTGAGTCTCTGTGAGAGCCATGGCAGCCTCCACAGCCCCAGCTGCCACCTGCAGACAACACCTCAGTCTATACTCCAGAAAGGCTGAGAAGAACATTTTGAATAACTAATTAAATCAGCAGAATATCCCAAATACCAAACTTGGGAAAAAATCCCCTAGAAATGACTGTGACCACTGTAATAAGAGGACAGTGTTGTTGCAAAAATCTGTTGCTCCTCTGCAGGTTAGCAAAGTCAGGGAGAGAGAGATTCAATACATAACTAATAATAGTTACAGAAAAAAGTCTTATTTGGTGGCATGTTCATCAGCTCTGTACCTCCCAAGAGGTAGGGGCAACATAGAATGCCCTGCTTTAGTGGTCTCATCAATGCCAGAGCACTGCTTCATGCCACAGCAGCTCACCTGGCAGTTCTTCTCAGGACAGCTTCACAGCCTCGTGCTGGTACCCGGTGTCAGTGATGGGATTTCAGTTTGCTGGCAGAGGAATGCCCCAGAGGCTGTCAGAGCAGCAGACTGCTGCACCATACTGTAGACTCATGGCTGAGTGACAGGAGAGTTTTTCCTGGGGAGAATGATGATCTGCTGAGTTTTTCTAAAATACGCCTTTTTTTCTTAGCGGCAGCATCACAATACTCCTAACCTTCAGGGCCATCCCGCTCAGCCCTGTGAGACCAAGACAACATACCCTACATTTTCTTAAGGAGAAACAGATTTAAATATGCTCAGTGAAAATCAGCACAGATTTCAGAGATAACCCCCAATTGCCAATAGCACCCAGTGGCCCAGCTGCAGTACCATGTGCTCAGTATACATTGACCAGACTAGAACTGAATATGAAGGTGGGTTGTTTTTCTTTAATCAACCAATATTGGTTTTCTATCATTCCACTTTTCAAACCAACTGCCAAACTGACCATAAATTAGATTTCTCCCTTGCATATTACCACCAAAGTCAAGTTACCCCTGAGAGCAACAGCACTGCCTTTGAGTTAAAAGCACACAGATGTCTGAGTAACAGTAAAATTACTGAAGTATGTAAAAGCCTCTAGAAATGCTGTAAAGTAGCTTTTCCATATATAACAGTGTCACCATTTTAAGTCAAATACATTGTGATTTTAGCTTGAAAAGCCCTCCAAAGCAACACAAACTAAATTGAAAACACTTTCAGTTCAGAGGAACATACTCATTATATAAAGCTGTAAACTAAGAAAAATGACATGTATAAAACTGTGAAGTGCCTTTGTAGAAAAACCCGAAGAGTTTTATGCACAAGTTTCCAAACCGTCTTATGCATTAGAGCTCCTATCTTTTTTCATGCAATTTATAATACAGAATCATTTTAAAAAGAGACAGTGTCAGCCAAGCCACAGATGCACTCAAAGATTTCAAAGCCTTTTTTCCAGTCCTTCCCTTATCACTACATGTGCAGAGAGGGAATCCTCCAGTCAGCCAGTCCAGTAGTTTCTATCCAAGCCCAGCCCAGTCCGAACAGCCTCAGGCTGCTGAAGTCATTAAGATTTTTATGAACATCTACTAGCCAGATGAGTCCTCATTTCCAAATCCCTAACAATTTTTTCCACTACAGGAATACTTTCCAAAAGCTGGGTAATAGGCCCCAAACAGTTCTTTCAGCACTTACGTGAACTGGAAACTAAAAAACCATCCAGCAGGTAATTTTTACAAGTCTCTTAAATCTTGAAAAGGAGGCTATTCATTTTCTAATAATAAATCTTTACTGCAGATAATCTTATCTTCTTTCCACAATAAATTCCTAATTATTACCTTTCCAGCCAGCGTATCTGTGATTTTAGAAGTGTGTGACAGCAGTAAAAGCAAGTGCTGGATCTTGGGATTGAAAAGAAGGGAATAGTTAGGTTAGGCATACAGAACATCCTTGGTTTTTAAGCTCTGAACAACATGATAGAACGGAACAAGGTACAAGCTGTGAGTGAACTATCCATAGGAGAGAAGTCAAGCTCAGCCACGGCTGCCGGCTCTGGGGAAGCTCCACCTTCTGTTTGACCAGACCTGCACTGCCCAAAGGAAAATGAAAGAGGAGAAGTCCTTTATTTTTTTTTTATTTCCTAATTTTAAGTTAGACCCAGTCAAACCTAGAATTCGTTTACTAAATACTAAAGGCAAATGAATAAAACATTTTTGCAAATATTTGTCTAAACTCAGACCTTTGCACATCATTAATTACGAGTTTTATCTCTCATTTATACTGGAAGTACCTCAGGGCTGGCAGCCCTGTGAGGCCCAGCAGTACCAAGCACAGTGTATTTTGTCACGGCACAGATCTTTTCTGAATCACTTCTACTCTGCTGAGGCTAAGCAAATTATGGTGAGACCTACAAAGCTAATTTTTGAGTTTCAGAATATTTACGTCACCCAAGGAAAAAAAAAAGTCAGATAAAGTATGTCCTTACATAAAACCGAAGATCTGAATTTTGAATATCAGCCACTCGTCACTGCCTATTCTCAATCGAACCACAGGAGAAGAAATATTTAGAGAAGTGATCTGAAGAACACATCTGTCTGAGAAAACCAGAAATGTTTGCAGGGAAACCTGTAAAGTGAAAAGAGGACCAAAAATGATCACTCTAATTGTGCCATTTTACTGCATAGCTTTACAATCATTTTCTAAACAGTAAAAGGGATTTAGCTGCATTGACTTTTAAGAAGGTATACTTAAAAACAGCATCCCGCTTGTTAAACCAACTATTCCTTACCAATATATGCACTACTCTAGCAAGCACTTAATAGTTATTCGCAGAGCCTGATGTGCCAATGACCCAACAAGAAAATAAAATAACCAGAATTTCCAGTCCATTCAGAATAAATCGTAGAATCACCAGTCTCTTGGCCTCAGTTATTTGGAAATGCCCAAGTACTCCTTGCCCTTCTGAAAGGTGTAGATACAAATATTCCCACAATTTTCCCTGTCTGTTTAACTATGAAGGTGCAATTTAACTCTCAGGTTTTACCACCAAAGCTATGATGATGACAAAGGAATACAATACTTAACAGAAAAAGCAGTCTGAACCCATCTCATGTAATGATGCTTTAAGTGCATTAGGGCAAATGAACTCTATGAATCAAAGTTTTATTCTTTACAGTAAAAGTACTAAACTGTTATTTCTCTTCCTGTTAATACATTTGTTTTGAGTAAAATAAATATTTTTGTGTCATCATTAAAAATAATTTGTAATTAATTTATAACTTATAAATTAATGTATTTATTTTATTTATTTCTACAAAATCTCTTTGTCCTTCACATTTGAGGGACAAAATACAGTGTTATATCTCCTTTTTACTTCTTTGCACCCTGTTTCCTCCCTGGAACCCTACATACCTTTCCCACATAAATCGGATTTTCATGACATTTAAATGCAGTTCCTTTCAGCAAATGTGACACAGCTTTCCTCTTTGGGCCCTATAGCAGTCCCCAGCATTATTCAATCTAGCTGAAATTTTCCTGTTTCTTAGATAACAATAACAATTTGAGCTGAGTGGTGCTTTCATTTTTAGAACAGGACCTGGCCTTTAAGAAGCTAGTGCCTGCTTTTCAAGGTTATTGTTTCTAATCTATGCATTTTTTTTCTCACAAACATGAGTCAGTAGTTTTAGGCTTTGATGGAGCTTGTAATTTGCATTTTAGTAATCTTGCTCACTCTGCTTTTTACAAATTCTTTGGAGATTCCTGTGTGCTCCAATTGTAAAAAAATAACCAGGAAGCTGCTTGATTTCATAGTGTCTTTTGATCCAAATAGTCTCATGAAATGCTGTACAAACATCAGGATGCCTATGGAGCAGATGCTAAATATATTTTCATGTATCAACCCACGGGGGAGAGTATGGCACTGAGAAATTAAAGCAAAAATGTTCAGATACAGAAAGTAAAGCTGTAGCAAGGTGCTGAAATCAGGAACTGCATATGCAGTAACTCAAAATTTCCTTGAAAAATTATAAACTTTAATAAGAACAACACCATTCTCAATACAAACCTTATCCTTAAAAATTAGGATTAGAACTGCTGCCCAAGCTGACATTAAAGAAATCGGTAAGTGAATAAAATCAAGCAGTTCTGCCTTGAAATCCTATTCTTTAATCTTCAGACAATGCTCTCCAGCCATCCCTGAATTATATTTTTTTCAGCTGTCTTTGTTTTTAAAGTGCGTTGTTTCTGCTGAGCTTATCTGTGAAGGAATAGGTCCAAAGTAAGCAAACAGCAACGAGGAAAGATATAAATAAATAATCCCGGGGAAGGAGCCTTTCTGAGCCTGTGTAGCTGAACCACTGACTTATTGTCTCTGCCCCCACCACATCCCCCTCTTTAGTCGGTGTTCCTTTGTAAAAAAAAAAAAAAAAAAAAAAAGGGGGAAAGAAAAAGAAAAAAAAATTTGCGAAGGCCTAACCAGCATAAACAGACTTAGAATTCTTAGAGGAAAAAAAGAAAAAGCAGGGGGGAAGTTATTTTACACTTATATGAAAACAAAAAGCATCTGAAATCAGCATGTTGTATTTGTTTTCACCATCAGTTTGAATGAGGGGGGGAAGGAAAGAAAAAATAAAGACAGCTGTTAACCCATTTTAGTAGAAATGGAAAAAAATCCCGGGGACTTTCTAAGCCTAATTTCAGCCTAGAGTGATTTTTATGGCCAAACAATGAATCCTTAGAATAATTGGTTCATATCATGAATACACAACAAACTCTGAACCCAGGGCCTGATTCAATTTCCAGGCTAATCGGTAGGAATACCTCCTTTGACTTTGGTGACGGTAACAACGTACAGTATCATTAAAAATAAAAAAAACCTTTACCAACGTGTTCTGGGTGAACACAGACCAATTGTTTCTTTATGTTGCATGAGCTCTAAGAGTGTTTCTGGAGCATTACACGTGACTTATGTCGATGCAAACAAATCGATATAAATCGTGGGTAAAAAAAGCACCATTACTTAGAGAGGTACTAAATTTCCAGACCACAGTATTCAGATTATGATTATTTATTGCCATTGTAGGTAGATGAAAGGCTGTGGCGTCCCTTCCAATCTCACTTCTTGCCAGCTGAATTCTGCGAGAGGGATGGTGTTAGAAATGGAAGGCTACAGTAATGTTAACTATGCTGTTTCCCTCCAACATCCATTTTGTTCCAAAGAAACACTTGCCAGAGATTAAAATATTCAAGATGGCTGTTTTCTGCACCCTTTCTGCGGAGCTCTACAGTTTTTCATCTTTCCAGTACTCCGGCTCCCCGTCTTTATTGAGACCATGAATATTTTATTCCCCATCTTATCAGCCTCCCGACTCATTAAATATTGGCCAAAGTTCAAAGGGGGTTTGCTTCACAGCCGCCTCGCCCCCCGCCCGGACACCGCGCAGCCCTCCGGAGCCGCTCCCGCACGGCCCGCTCCGCCGGCCGGGACACCCCCGGCCGGGACACCCCGGGCGGAGCCGCGCCCGGCCCGGGAGAGGCTCGGCCGGGGCAGCGCCCGGAGCGCGGCGGCTCCGCGGGGGCGGCGGCCCGCGCCCCGCACCTGGCCTTCCGCGCGTCCCCTCCCGGGCGGACCCGGAGCAGCTGCGGGCGGGGCGGCCGGGGGCGCGGGGGCGGCGGGGCCGCGGTTCCGCTGCGCCGGCGGCCGCGGGGGGGGTCCCGGCTCGGCGCGGCCCTGCCTGCTGGCAGGAGGCAGAGGGAAGCCCCAGCCAGGGAGGGGGCGGCGCGGATCCGCCCGGCTCCCACGCACAGCCCACCTCTCCCCTGGGCTTCCCGTAGCGGGGGGAGAGTTCTTTTGTCCCCGCGTGTCCCCGTGTGTGTGAGTGTCCCGAGCAGCCGCGGAGGTCGGCTCGGGCCGGGGGCGCCAGCACTGCGGGCAGCCGTGCCCCCCCATCCCCAGGGCTCCGCTGGACGCGGCGGGAGGGGTCCTGCACCCGCGGGGAGCGCCAGGCTCCCCCAAGCCCCCCGTCCCGCAGGGCCGGGCCACAGGAGGCCGGCGGTGGCTCCCCCTCCACGGCGTGCGGAGCCCCGGGCTCTGCCCGCGGCGTGGGACCGCGGCAGAGCTGTCCCCTCTGTCCCCAGCTCTGTGTCCGCCGGCCGCCCCCAGCCCCGCGTCCCCGTCCCATCGCTGCGCGAACAAAGAGCCGCGGCGCGTTGCGGGTTACTGGGGTTTATCCAGGCATTGGGGATGCCAGGTTCAGACAACTGGCGGTCCGCTGGTTCTGGGTTCTCTCGGACATATCGACAGCTACTCTTACCCAGATACCTTAGAAATTGCTTGGAATATCGGTTGGAAATATTTACTCTGGAATGTATCTCGGTGTTTGTTAAGACGTCACTTTGAATATGTCAAGTCTTTTTCCTAAAAGCATCAGATGATGTAGTCCCCCATTACACTTAAAACAGCATCCTAGACTGCATATAGATAAATGGATTAAGGCAAGAACCGGCTGGTTTGTCTGGGTACATTACACGGCTACGAGAAGCTCTTTTCATGACTGAGAACTGAAAGCTTCACTGACCTCTAAAAAAATTTTACTTCATACAAAGAAAGCTTCGATTCCCTCTCTAGTCCCAAAAATGTAACAGGTTTCCCGTTCTCCACAACCTTAATTGTAATTAGTTAGTGAGCAGATGGGATGAGGCACTTCCCATGCACGAGCTTTCCACTTCTACAAAATGAGTTTATCAAGCGCTGCCTAAACGTCTCTTTGTATTACCGAGCCCATGATGTGCCTGAGGAAGAGCCTCCTCCTGTACACGTGTCGCAGGAACGCCGTGTGGATGCTCACACTCCGCACCTATTTTAACAGGTTTGATGGTGCACTTTTAACACCGACGCGCAGCAACTGGAAGGAGCCTTAACAAATCTCCTAGTCAGCAATAACCACCACTGTAAAACGCATCTGTGACTTGCTAAGGAAAGCAAGACTTGCTTTGTGGGAGCAGAACCGCCTGTCCTCATGAACTATCAGTTGGGTAAATTTTAGTTCCTAAATTGTTACTGGTTTTCCAGCCATTGCTGCTTCACACTGGCATGATCAATTTTTTGTTGTTGTCAGTTCCTGTAAGCTCTTGATGCCTGCCTGGTAGTGCGGCGGTCCAAGCACAGACAACTGCAGACTTTCAGATTTCATCTTCTGCGAGGCTTTGCTGGCTGTAGCGGATGCAGGGCTACTGGGCTGAATTCATCCTGCACTGCAAACAACGTGGAACTATCGAGAAGGGGATTTACCTGTCACCTTAGTTAAAATAAAATTCTCCCGATCAGTGGGAAATATTTACGGGTTAAGTGTGGCTAACGATGTTAGGTGGGAGGTGAGCTACACCTCCCCTGATGCTTACCACACAGCTACCAGTTTTTCAAAATGTTTTACCGAAATGAAAAAGATGCGGATGACAGGAAAAAAAAATATGCCATCACACCAACGATTTAGGGTTTACTACTTTCAAAAGATTCTTCGGTGTTTCTAAATACATGTCTTTTCTCCGGTATCTTGGCTAGCGAGGGCCGTATCTTGTCATCGATGGTAAATCAATGGCACAGCCTGACCTTTAAGAGGGCTGTATCCCTTATTCAAACCAGGCGGTTGAACAGAAAGATCTGTGAAATACAGCTTCGCTGGGGAAGGGGCATTTTTAATACGGATCCTGTTTTCTATAAACTGTAAATAGATCCTCGCAGAGCTGGCAGAGGTGGGGCTGGAAGGCAGCCGGATTTCACGCGACCGGAGCGCTCGTTGGAATCGGCTCTCGGGCTCGGATACGGCGAAGGTGCCAACTTCTAATTGACACGTTTAGGCGAAGCTCCCAGCGTAATTGCTTTTAACATTCATTTATGCAAAGCGGCTTCGTGTGGGCAGGGCGAGCCCGGAGCGGCCGCGCCTCCTGCCAGCAGGGAACGGCCCTGGAGCACGTCCCGCCTCGGGCGGAGAGGGACCCGCAGAGCACGGCGGTGTCCCGGTTCTGCCCGCCGGGCCTCGGGGACACGGCGGGGGCCCCGCAGCGGCTCTGCCGCCGGGATCCCGAACCCCCCGCCCCCGCTTCACGCCGCTCATGTGCGGGCTTGCGCCGCCGCGGGAGACAGACGGGGCCGCCGTTCTGCCCAGGTGTCACACACCGCGGAGCGCCGGCGATGGTCGTACCCGGCAGTAATCTAATAATCCTCCTCGCAAACGGCGTTTGCCCCCGAGCCTCGGCTCCCACCCACGCTGTCCGCAGGCGATCGCCGAGTGCTGGAGCGCCGTGAACGCCTCGCGGAGCAAACCCCCATCGCCCGGCACCATCGCCAGTTGTCACCGTGCAGCTCCGAAACGGGATTTTCCTTCGCACTTCCCGCCGCGAGGGCACGGGATGCACAAACTCTCGGGCACTCGGCTTGGGGCCGCTCACAGCACCCGCTTCGCCGCGGACAGGGAGCAGGAGGTCTCGTCTGTCCCGCACCCTTCGCCGGGGTACGGAGGGACACGGCCGTCTGGCCCCGCAGGCAGCTGGGGCGCCTGTGAGCAGGAAGTCGCTCTGTGCCAGGGCGAGGGCGGGCGGGCGCGGCCCCGCCGCCGCAGCGCTCCCCGGCGGGGGCCCCCCTGCCCGGGCAACACGCGGCGCCTGCAGGGCCGCCGGCGCTAATCTCACATCCTCCCCCGGCGAACACGCACAAAACGACGGCCGGCGGCGGGGGCGGCGCCGAGCCAAAAGTAGGAGCCGTCCCTGGGTGGGCTCGAACCACCAACCTTTCGGTTAACAGCCGAACGCGCTAACCGATTGCGCCACAGAGACTCCTGCTGTACACGTTTCTGCCCTACTACCCATGAGCTGCGGCGCCGCACCCTCGCCGCCTCCTCGCCCCTGTCCTGGCGACCGGCGGCCACCACGGACCCAGCGAGTCCGGGCTCCTAAACCTTGCGGTGTGCTGGTGGAGTGCTGAGAAAAGAGCCGGAACGGCGGCTTTTCTTCTCCTACCCAATATCGGCCAATTCCCAAAATCGTTGTTCACTGCAGCACTCTTTTTTCTTTTTTTTTTAGGGAATAAATTCACGAGTCGGAGTTAAAACTACTTCTTCTTGGCAGCTGCTAATTCATGCATTACACATAATAATATATAATAATATCATTCCCAAATATCATGGCAAATTATATAATAATTCCCAAATGCCATGGCAAAATCGCCCTGCTAATATATTTAAAAGTTGGTTTAAAGCAACTACAGGGAACAGTTAAACTGTCTAAAACAGGCAGCAGCCCTCTGCATGCATGTAGGTAAAGTATATTTACTGTTCTAAGTGACTGAATACAGCCGAGAAGAAAAGCTAATGTTGCTACTATTATTTTATCAAAATCTGCTTCCCACGTTACCTTACAGTAAATCTATACCTACAGTTCCACAAGTATAAAGTTTCACATCCAAACCTGAAGAAATGTTTCCCCTTTTCTTTCACATACTGATACTGTTTGAATATCTTTGAAGTCTTACAATATCGGTTCCTTCATATTGTCCCTGTGTCTCCCTGAAGTCTGCCTGGTGGCTCTTCTGCCCAGTAAAAGCCCTTGGAGCTGAGCAGGCACATGGCACCCACAACACAAGGACAGGTGCTCCCCAAGCAGATGCTGGTTATCTCCTGGTCTCTGCACATCCACAACCAAGAAGTCCCAGCTCACTCCTGAAACCAGGCAGTCTTATATTTTGTACAACAATTTGCTCTTCAACACTGTCTGACATCATTCCTCAGTCCACTGAGTAACTTTAGGCTGCCCATTTAGTTATTACAGCTCAGCTTTTCCAATTTTTCCAATACTTTGAAAAGCCCTACCTAAACACCAGCATTATTGTAGTACTGCTCTGTTTTCTTTTATTGTGCATTATTGGTATCTTACCAACCAACTTATTTTAAAACGTGGAGGAGAAAGACAAGATAGGTAAGCCCTTAACAGTAATTAAAATAATTGTTTTAAAGGCTGATTTTTGGGGCATCATGCCCACTGCTGCTTATTTTTCTACCCAGACCTCTGCTATTCTCAGGGTCAGAAGAATAAGTTCACAGGCTGGACCACTTCTGTTTTCTCTGTGTAGGAGGACAAGCAAATGGTCCTGTGATTTTACACACAAGCAAGTTGGTATTTAGTGGAACTAGCAAGATTGCAGTCTGACCAAAGGCCTAACTCACACACCAGTAGTTTGAGTGTGGATTTTGGGCCCAAAAATGTTTTACTTTATACACATGAATATTTACGTGAGTTTTAATGAATGTAGACTATTTTTGAACTCTGTGTCTAGAGGCCAGATCTAAAAAAGGTCTTTGCTATGCTGATACTGAGCTCAAACTCTAACACTGAGGTGTCTGAGAGGAACACAGGACCTGGCATTAGACATCCAAGGCTGCCTACTCAGTGCACTGGCACAGTGAAAGGAGTGCTGCAGGTGAGGCTGCAGAGTCACTTGGCACCTTTCTTCTCAGCAGTCTTCCTCACTGAATCTCAGAGTCTTTCATTTAAAGTCTTACAAGGTAAAAAAGAAAATAAAAAGAACAAACACAACAGTAAATGGTACCTCTTCAAGCTTGAAACCCACAGATCACCAAAAGATCTGAACATGGATGCCTTTGGCTGGCTGTTGAAGCACTAACCAGTGAACCATTGTACCAGAGGGCAACATTATTTGTCACTGCTCTGCACATGGAAAAGAGTCCCTATTTAGGTTTCAGACCGTGTCTTCAGTAGAAAGGAAGAGACCAAGTAGTGTTTAAGGCATTCAAAAATGAGAAAAGGGCTGCTACTTCAGATTAATCATCCTCCCTATCACTGTTTTGTTCTTTATTTCTGGACAGCTCTGTTCCTTGATACACTGTTTCTTGTGGATCTATCTACAGTTGCTTAATTTTTTGCACTGTCTAGTGTATAGAATTCAAATACCATTATTACATTCACTAGTTATGGATTATAATTTGTTTTATATTTTAACAAAATAAATTTATAATAATATATTATATATTAATATATTAAAATATTATAGTATGTAATTTGAACTGTTTTATCTGTTATAATATTTGATATCTTACATTATTTTATTGTTATCTTTAGATCCATGAACTTAAATGTTCATTGCTATGACATCTGTGACCTTCTTCAGATATAGACTTTGTTTCTTGAATGTCAGAGAAAGTTACTAGAGGACAGAGGTGAATCTGGTATTGTTTATGAGATTTATAAACATACCATATATTCATCTTCTGCTGTTCAGAAAAAATGAATCTAGTTATTCACCCAGAACTATTCCTAAAATCAATTCAACTGGATATCACAGAAACAAAAGAATCTTTCCACTTATATTGCAGAATTACTGATTAACAACTCTATTTCTACAATTTCACACAGGAAAGGACCATTTTCCCCCAACGAGCATATGCACTGACTTTTTTTATTATCATGTGTTGGTTTTGGTCATTTATTTGTCAGGTCTCAAGTTACAACTCAGCCCAAACTACAAAAATTCATAGTCACAAAAAATTTTGGAACAGCTACCCAGTTTCTGGCCAAAGACACTTCTGATTGCTTACTTTGTAGCAGAGGTCTCTAAATGCACAACTTACTGTCCAAAGGTTTCTTGTATTTTTCTTAGAAAAATATGATTCTAGTCCTTACAAGAACCGGGACATTAAGATAAATGGACACCTCATATAATTCAACATTGCTGTTAGAATTATTACGGGCAGAGAATAAGATTTCCATGACAAAAGATTTTACTTTATGGAGCTGCAAGCATCAAACCATGGAAAGCATTATTCCTGAAGAAGGATTCAAAAGGTTGGAAGAAGCAGGTATTGACAGCTTTTTCTTGACTAATTGCAAGACTTCTGTTCTTTTCTTCTTCCAATAAAATGCATTTGGGGGGGGGCAGTTGTTTGTATACAGATTTGCTCCTTTTCAGATACAAAGGTGGCTTTACCATATTTTTTTAAAGACTTTATTAACCAAACACTTCTATTCTTGGGTCTGTAAGTAAAATCACAGAAGTGTTATAACTGAAAGGACACACCTCTAAATAGGATCAACTTACTTAAAAGCAAATAACAAGACTGAACACTAGTATTTTACTGAGCTATTTAGTTTACTTAGCTCTGGCTTCTTATGCAATGCAAGTCACACAAAAGATGGCTAGATGAGAAAATCCAAAAATCGTGGGGTATTGCTAATTGCAGACTGTTGGGTAGACTGAAAGTCAACCATTCTCCCAACCTCCATAACCATGTTTACTAAAAGGAATTGGCATAGGTTGCCTGACTCTGGATCAGGAAACGTATAGTTGCATTTATCTCATGTTCAGGAGAGACCAAAATTCGTTTCAGTGTGACTTGTGACAAAATTAAAGGACAGCCATTGATATTATCAGTAATTTGAAATATAGTTTGCAGATGTGGGGAAAAATACCCCACAAACCAAACCCCAAACCAAATAGAGAGGGCTACATTCTGAATGAATCTTCAGATCTTGCCTGACATACTGTAAGGGGAATTTTGCATTGCCATTCCCTGCAATCTATCTGCTCTGAGTGACTGCTGAAAGGAGTGTAATCATTATGGCAGTCAGTTCAATAGTTTACACACACACACATCCCCCTCAAAAAAACAAAAAAAAAACCAAAAAACAAAACAAAACAAAACAAAACAAAAAGAAAAACAGCCAAAAAAGAGCCACGCAGTCTTAAGTAAAAAGAAGAAAATTTTATTGGCATAAGAAATGAGAATATAACACCAAGAAGAGTAATAATGATACTTCTCACATAGCACTTATTTATCTCAAGCGCTTCTTATTATCATGTTAAAGAAACTGAGAGATTTCCTGTCCTTGCAGATTTTTTGAACTGCAATACTAAGAATGCTTAAGATTTTTTAAAATAATAGTGAATATTATGAAAATAATAATAATGAGTCTTATGCAACTGAACTTTAATGTTGTCTCTACATAACACACAGGAAAGCACAGGAATTTCCAGGCTGTGTTTTCAGGAGCAGCAACCTATTTCAGCATTTTCTGAAGTCCAGGATTCAAATTTAAATTCTAAACGTAGGCCTCGGTTCAGGAAAGTAGCTGTATTCAGAGCAATATGAAAGCCTGTGTTAACTTCAAATGCAACCTGATTACTAGCATGGCATAAAAGTCTTTTCTTAAATAGGTTAAATTTCAGGGGGGAAAAAAGGGCAATTTTTAGACTAGGCTTAAACCCACTGTTTGTTGAAAAATGAGAAGAGCACAGATTTTGTATCCTTGCAATGCTGAAGGAAGCAAATCTCCTTGAAGGAAGCAAACCTCCTTGAAATTATGACCAGAAATCATCTACCTCAGTTCTAAGCTATTTTGCAGGTGACCACACTAATCAGGTTTATATCTGTCTAAGTGCTATAATTCAGCTAGAACACTTATGTTTGAAGGGAAGACAGTGAGAAAGGAAACTGCAAGTAAGCTTTGTGGATCTGGTCCAAACATATCCAAACAGGAATCTGACATGTTTGTCCATGCAGTAATCTGAAGAAACCTGTGCTGACAGGTTTCTGGAGGCCTTTTCTTAATCAGACTGTTTCAAAGAGTAAATAATAAATCAAATTCAGGTATTGGTGCTCTTTTTAGGATGCAAAATATTCTTGTATTGACTTCTAGAAAAGCTCTGCATGACAGATGGCACTGGGGCTCCAAAGAACCATGGAGAAGCCATTATATTTTAGTTTCTCCAGCTACATGTATTATACTAGCAGAGTTTTCTAATCCTATAACTATTGCCAAAAGTGAGGGAGGTTCTGATATCCCAGCATGAAAAAAACCTTGAATTCCTACGTTTAGAGTTATCTCCAGGAGAATTCTAATTCTCTCAAACACCTCTGGTGCAAGGAGGTTTCTTCCATTGCTATTCCCTGGCTCTCCCTTGCAATGTGAGCAGAATCCTGCAGGACCCCAGGATACCAAACATGCTGGAGTCTGAACCTGCAAGAAAAACCTCCTTCTTGGAATTATAAAAGGAATGTCATACAAGAGATTCATCTTGTTCCTTATAAGTATTATGTAAGAGATATTCTTGGTAATCCACAGCAGAGAGAAACTAGAGGATCTTTCTCTTGTAATCAATCTCTTTTCTTCAAATGGTCTCAGACACAGACAGATGTCACAGTAAAGGGGTCTAGATCAAAAACTAAAAGAAAAACTAAAACTAGTTATTACTCTCCTACAATTCAGTGGGAGAGAGAAAAACTGAGGAAGTTTATACTTACTTCAGCTGAAATAAGGGATGATGTACTTCCACTGTTCTATTGTACTATATGATCACTTAGCACAGATAGAAATTCATGGGGGTGCTGGAATATTTAAAGAATAATTAAAAAAATTAAAATACAACCACCTTTAGACCCTCAAAATAAATATACCTATACTAATCCCAAGTCTTGAAAAGTATGAGGTAGAGAAGGATTAGAGTATGGAGAGTCAAGAAAAAAGAGGCAGACTAGGGGAAAAAAAAAGCAGAACAAAGAGGAGTGGGAGGGAAATGAAAGGATAAAAAACCCAGAAAAGTGAAAGGAAGTCTGAATTAGTTCATTTTTGACACAGGCCATATTCCTGCTGCTTTCAAGAGGTTTTACAGTGGAAAGGAACTAACATATTTTTGCAGTTTCAACAGTTTGCCTTCAGTGAGACTGAAGGCAAAAGGAGAACACAGAGGGAACTGACCTCTCTCCTGTTGCTCCTGTCCTAATGGATGGTATAATCTCCACTACAGCAAAGGAACAGAGAAGGCACTTAGAGTTACTCACAGCTCCCTGTCTCCTCCTCCTCCTCTTGGCCCCCAGTTTCTCAGATCTTTCTATTAAACTTTAATAGTGGGGACCCCCTCACTCAGGGCAGCACTGCAGTCATTCATTAGTGTCCACCTAGGGAACAAATAACTCTTTAGCTGCACTGTAGGTGTCCAGCTTGCTTTGTGCCTGGAGGGGGATTTGTAATCGAAACAGGGAAGTGCAGGAGCAAAGAGAAAAAATGGGCAGTAATAACCCATGAACTCGCCTTTCATTCAGGTAACACACAAGACACATGTTAATGATTTCAGCTTAAGTACCAGGCGGAGAACTAACTGTACACTAACCAGGCAGAAACCACCTGCATGTGCCAACATCCCTACTAAGCAAGGACTTCCTGGAGAAGGGACAGCGAGAAGTAACTTGCTGAATTTGCAGGGAATTGTTTTGTTGTGTAATTTACCGTTCTGCATTTGCAAAGTTGCTTTTCAGCCCTCACCCGAATGGATCAACAAGCTAAGATTTTTGTCAGGTCTTGTATTTTAGCCTGTCTGCACAGTGTTCCTGTAATGGGAGAACCCATGAGTATTGAGGCAGAATGCACTGGGATTTCAGCAGCTATGTTGTCTGATGGGACTAGAATATCAGCCAGTTATGTGGAATCTTAGGTAGGACTGTTTCAGACCTCGTTGTCTGGATCATTTAATTTTTAAATAAAAATTATTGGAAACATAGACAAACAGGAAATGAGTTTTGCTTCATGTAATTTCTGTCAGAATGCATGTGTGTGCAAAAGCAATCAAGCAATCTTTATCTAAACATTCTCCTTCATCTGCCTCTTTCAGGTTTTTGGTGACTGCTGACCCCAGCAGGGTGAAGCAGCCTATCATTCCAGAACCCTCAGATGAACATACAGCCTGCAGTATGTAATAGGGAGAAGATAGGCAGAGAAATTCCAGGGAAGAAAGATCTCTAACAGAGGAGAAAGGACTGCAAATACCTTTGAGGACCATGTTTCCCTTTTTATCCTTAAATATTTGCAATCAATACAGCTTCAGTATTTCACAGGCTAATCAATCATGCAGTGACAGTGAAAGACATGTGAGGGTCTTCTTGGTGGTTACAAACTGGCAATGATGCTTTGATGGTTCCTACTGAGGATTTATCATTTCTTGGATAATCTCCTGGAGAACTCTGTGGGGTCTGAGAGTAAAATACACAATATGGCTATAGGAAGGAAACTGGACAGATGACTGCACTTTATCTTAATTCCCTATAGCATCATCCACCAAGGAAATGAAGGGTAAAATAAAAGCATGATTCGTGTCTAAAAGTATGAATACAATGTACAAAGACTGGTTTTGGACATTTAATATAGATAAGCTGGTTCATAAAAGGGTGTTATGAGGTACCACAATCCTCTTTGGCCTTTAGTTTGCTATGAGTGACTTCAGAAGGACTGTATTATAACTATTATTAGACTATATTATCAGTTATTTCACAGGCATACACAAGCTAAATCTCTCTCCTTTTCCACATCCATGCGATTCACTAACTGTAAATAAGATGAAAACTTGCCCCTAAATTCAGAATCACATGCAGTACTTAACAAAAAGGAACAGAAGAGGCCAAGTTTCCAAAGTTTAATAAACTTTGGTCAAAATTCCCCTGGCTCAAGAGACCAGAACATTTACTGAGATGTGCCATCCCTGGGGGAAGGGATCTTCCATTCAGATATCTCTACTGCTACACAGAGCACTGATGTTCACACACAGCATAATCCTCCCAGGAAAAGGAAACACAGGCTGTGCACTGCAGCACATTCTGACAATACCAAAGTCCTCTTCTTTCTTCTTGAGGCCTTCATGTAGAGCCTTAATAATAAGCCCAAGAACAGCCAGCCAATATGTAAAATCTCATCATTTCACCTGCACAGGAACCCTCTAGGCCTGAAAGGTCTAAAACTATTCCTTTTCTCTTCTCTTTTCTCACTTTTCTTTCACTACATAAAAACCTTTCTAGATTTCCTCAAGTTTGCATTGCAATTTTTTACTACCTCCAAATAATTATTGTAAATAAATAAAATTCTACTTCAAGAAGAAATGGTATATTAATAAATACACACTGCAACACATCCTGGTTGCTACTGAAGAGACACCTAATAATCCAGCATTACAATTTATTACAACTATGTATTTTTCAAAATAACACAATCCAGCATTTTCAGTTTTCCATACAGCCAAGCCGTAATTGTGGTACCATTAGCTATTTCTGTATTTCCACACTATATGTTAATAGTCTGTACATCAGCTCAGTTTCCACTACCTAAGTGTAAATACAAAATATAAAGAAATATGATCACGTACACAATACTTCTAAGTCTTAAAGCTCTTCCTAATTTTGTCATTACCACAATAACTCTCTTTAAAAAATTCTGCTAGCACTTGGAGCACTTTAGCAATTGCTGTCCTTATGTATTCATGTTATTGGTATTTCTAGATTCTCAGAGGTTTAACCTTTTTTCTTCTTTGCAGTTTATTTAAAGAAAACCCCAACAACAGTCACCTGCCCTCCCTCCCCCCAAAAAAATCCAAACTCACACGTGTGCATGAGTCTGTCAATGCACCTGGAAACCTTCAATTTTTTTTTTAATTAAGATAATCAACACAATTGTAATGTTAAAATCAGTGATTCTCAGTTAAATTTTCAAATAACCTTAAAATAGACAACTTTCTGAAATTCTTTAGTTTTAACTTAGGATTTTTTAAAGCTTGTTAAAATATTATGGCCAAACCATCAAGCTAAAGCACATCAAAAAGAATGATGATATTAATGACAAAAAATATATTTATGCTCCTTTACAAATCGCAGTATCCAGTTCAGTGACACACAAGCAGATTTATAACAAAACTAACCTCACAAGACTACAGAAACCTTTAAAAGTAGCATTTCTGCCATCTTCAACAGGCTTTTGCAGCTTAGTAGGTACAGATAATTCATATTTCATCAGCCAGTGGTCATTAAAGAACCCCCCCATATTTCTCTTCAATTGCATAAATTAGAAAATTGTTCATTTCCTCTTCCTCCAGCTCTGCTCTCATGTATGATGAATTTAGGGATGTTTTGCTGAAAATGGGCAAGAGATTATGCTACATAGAGATATGCCTGGTGAAAACAATTCAGTGAATTAAAAATAACAATGGACTGCAACTGACCTTTCACATAAACAATATATCTCTACATTTTTTACATGCCTTAATGATTATTAGAGTTTGGCTCCATGAAAGCAACTGAAGAGTACAGTATTTAGCATTTGTTTTATGTTATTTATCATTTCAGTGTTCTATTTACAGATGTTTACGATCCCCATCCTGGAAATCTTACTCAGATGATCAATCCAACCTCGGGTAAGCATTATGAATGAAAGATGCGTGAGTGACTCTTTCATTCTGATATAAAACCACAAGATAAACAGGCAGACAAACCATATAGATCAGCTTAGGTGGGGAATGCCTCCTTACTGGAGACAATGTGTCTGCTGTCTGTACAGGGCTTACAGGCAGCAATGTTGAATCCTGACATGGTCTGAGAGCTCTGCAGCACTTCTGATGGAAACCTATTACAATCAGCTCTGCACTGCAAGTGCCTTCCTCCCCCAAGACTAAAAGTTCACTACCTCCAGAACCACTCTGTGCATAAACACATTTTTGGATATTATGCTTCTAACATTACTTCTAGTCAATATGAGGATCACGGTCTAGGATGTTTACTTTCATCCTAAGTCCAGTTTTTAACTAAAATTACCATGGAAATGTAAGTTTTGATAATATAATAAATGAAGAATCACAACTGTGAAAAATAAATCTGTGCCTAGTGGCTGGTCTAGTATTAATTACTGTAAATAAATATCAAGACATTATTCATAAGTATTTTTAATTAACAAATCTTAACAACACATGGAATAAATACATGTATAAAAATGTGATAAAAGTTATACACATTTGTCCTTCAGAGCAGATGCAACTATTGCCAACATCTTCCTCACTGATACATTTTGTTTTCAGTTCAAAAGTTTGCACACAAGGTTCATGCACATAGATTTTCTGACATTTTCAGAATCTGGCCTTACAAACACTCAAGTAACTTGTTCCAGGAGTATAGTCCAACTCTGCTCCAAAGCTTCTCATCTCAGTCAAGCTGCTTACACATTTACAGAATTAAGCCCTGAGTACAGACACAGATACACGTGGCTAAATGAGATCTGGCTGCCAATTTCACGATGTGGTATTCTGTATCAGACAAAGCAACAAAGGAAAGGTGACTTGTTCCCCTGTGTGAGCTGTAAATACCAACCATCACACCACTTAATAGGTTTATTTTATTAATAGCATATATTTAAAGACTTCAATGCAAGTTTCTTTTGAACGATGAAAAGCTGGCAAATTCTTAAAGGATAATAATCAGCAGTGCAGTGGTTCTTTGATGGTCTGTAATTACCCAACTGTCCACTATTTGAATGACAGCAGCAAACTACCACTCACCGTTAGTTTATTTTTATTTATAACTTGTACTTTAGGTAAGAATCCATTAATTACAAGCAAAACAAATTGCTTACTTGAAACACTTCCCACAGAGGCTTGTTTTTTCACATGCATTAATCTAACTGAGATATACATGACATTTTAAATGGAGGTTAAACTGATGTAAATAAATGCAATTATTTGAAAGCAAACAGTATTCAGTCACATTTATTTCTGTGTGGGATTACCATAGGTTTTCCCCTTGCGACCAGCCACTGAACCACACGAATTCCAGAAGACTGGGGATTTTAAAACATCCTACCAACATGAAATTTGACGATATGTCACTGTACCCTTTCTTTTAATTTTATATGATTTGCCTGAGGTGGCATCTTGTGTAATTGTCTTTCAAACAATTTCCCATAGAACCACTGAGCTGGAGGGACGGCAGAAGGTTTGGATTTCACAAATTTCTGTGCTTTGCTAACGAAAAAGGTACAGATGAGCCCTCTGCATGCCTGAGCCCTGCACATGGAGCTGCTGATCCCACCCAGAAGCACACCCTGATGGTCACCTGTGGCAGGACTCCCCTGGGGAGCAGCCCTCAATGCAGCCTTTTGAGACAAAGAAGAGTGAAAAACCACTGTACACCCAGAGCGACTCTGAGGAGCCACCCAATTTCTGTGCTGCAGGCATTGGGCAGCCCAATCCCGATTTTGGCAGACAACAAAAAAGGCATTTTGCCACCAGTGTCACTGGCAGTGAGATCAAGCAGCAGCAGCACCAGCAACAAGGTTCTAAAAATCAGTTAGGTTGTATGATAAAGGATCTGGGGCACAGTGATCTTATTGTACTCACTAAGGACAAAAAAACCCCACCCAATTTAATGCACCAAACCATTTCAGCCACTATTTTTGCCTTTTGCTGTGGCAGAGGTCTTCTGAAAATTATTTAAAATAACATATAATTATGAGTTCCAAAATGTCAATTTTACATTCTGCCAATTTCAGCTAATGTGATATGTAAGGAACAAGGTATAACATCATAAAATCCAATCAATAATATCAAAATTCTCAGCTGAACAATCAGCCTTTCATGAGCTGACCAGTAGGCTTGACGATGGTTGTTTCAAACCAATACAAGTTAGGAGTAACTGCAAAAGAGTCAATCTTTCCATAATCAGACCAATGTGGGAACAATGTTGGCTTATAACACATTTAGGAAGCTGTTCTTCATACTTTTATGTCACTGTGGAGGCATAAGCATGACCCTGTCTTAGTCCTGCTCCGTTGGAGAGGTTACCCGGAGGGTTGGGGTGCTGGGCTCCCAGAAGCAGTTTTCTATGAGACTGGATCTCACATGCATTTTCAGCAGTGTTGCTGTGTAAGGACTAGTCACAGATATAGTCTGGCCCATATAATCCATTAACCCGACCAGAGATCAGCTCCTGGGAGAAGTCTATCTCATTTTTTGTCGCCAGCATTGTAAATCTAGCAATAAACTGTTGCGAAACTCTATCCTCTCTCACATTTAAAGAGCTTTGCAGAAAATGGATCTTGGGGCATAGGGAGACACAGGGATATTTTTCTCCAAATATTTCAAAGAGGAGCTTTTCTACCTGGGACTAGAACCATTTTTGTATTTTTGTAAATTTTTGTAACTTGTGCGTTTTTACAGTGTTATTTTTACCATTACTTCAATAAACCATAGCTTTGTATGGTCACTTCCAAAAAATACAGGCAAGAATATCTTTGTCAGAGTTCCATATTATCATCAGACATACATATTTATAACTCTCCATTTGCTAGAATGCTCCACATAAATAGATGCTCAGTGCTTGTCATGTTACATGTCTTGCAGATAGTAAGAACAAAAGAAAAACACCAAAGAAACAATTCCAAAAATAATTTTTAGAAATCTAAGCTGAAAACATGAAAGATAGATGCTCAGACACTGGTAACAAACACACATTTGAAGGCAGTGAGACTGAGCTACGTTTTGCCTTCCTCATGCTTATGAATACATAGATGTCATATGAATGGGGAGAAAATTATTTAAATCTAATATTATTCTTTATGTAAGTATATTTTATATTATAGGCTAATTAAAAAATCAGTCACCTTTACCTCTATAATAAAGTTCTGGCATGCAAGAGCTCTAGTGACAGACTAACCTTAATTTCTTCGCTTCAGTCACATGAACCTAGTCGGGGTCACGAACAGTTACATATACCCTGTCATATGGCACAAGGGTCAGTATCTCCTAATTCCAATGGCTACTGTTACAGTATTCAAGCACCAAAACTTTCAGATCAGAAGTTGAAAGTTTGAGACATTTATGAGTGAGAACAGAGGCTCCTAATTTAAAACGTGTGTGACCTTAATATAGCATTTGGGGATTCAGAATGTTCCTATGTACTTTGTCTAATACTGCAGTTTTACAATACTCCCTTGCTTCTAGTCATAAAATCTTATCTGTAAATTTTGAATAGATGCCTGAAAAAAGCAAATTTACGTGACTATGTGACCAGTAACAGGCAAAATAGTTTTCCTTAATGCAAAGGCAGAATAAAAAGAAGCTGCATCTAACCCTCAGTTCCAGACACAAGCTGGCATTTTTCACAGATGTGTACATTTTTCAGAAAATACTATAAATCAGAATGATTCTGTACTTGTCAATGATAACTCTGTTAATGTAAAATAATCTTATAAGGGGACACCAGAATAATCTATCTTAATCAAAGACAGATTTATATCTGTACGGTCCAGTTATTCACAGACTGTAACAAAACATATAAAAATGTAGATCTGACATCACTGTAAGTCTTGCATACACAATTGCCTTCTACATGTGTGATATAACAATGAAAAACTATCACCTCCTCCTGCTCCCACTGAAATCAGGGACATATTCCCATTTACATCACTGGCAATTGGATGAGAGATCAAAACTAGTGTCAGCTTTTGAAAACTCCTTAAAACTGGGTATTGCATGCATTTGAATAACTCTGATTGTTCCACAACTTACTGGAACTATAAAGTTTTTCCTTGTAATTAGCCCAAAAAATTAAAACAAAATTCAGAAAAGGATGGACACACACAGTATTTTCCATAATTCTATCCATACATTTTTCCATAATTACATCCTAGGCTACGAGAAACCAACTCAGAAACCTGGCGCATCAAACCATTTTCATGAGGAAATTACTTAATAAATGGCAGTATGAAATAGAAATGGAAGATCTGTAGGCTGTGACATATCTCATTTTCTCTGGTGGGAATTACTATGTTATGGATGAACAGTATTTGGAGCAAAATCTTTCTTTATTTAATCATGTGTACTCTTTCTGAAGCCAACAGTCAGTGCATCTACCACAGTATAACTGTGTCACTGAATGTGACCAAACCACAGTCCTCATACAGCCAAAATATCCATTATTTACATGATGATTTTGCCTACGGCTCTCAGTCACGTTTCAGCAGCTTTTTTGATAAAGGCAATATTAATAAATGAACTGACAATGGAATCATTAAAGATATAAACTAACATATTTTTAATAGTATGCAAAAGTTTAATGTGGATAAATTAATTACCTGGTCATGTTTCTGTATCAATTTCAATGAAATATCAGAATAGGTAAGAAAAGTCCAGAGCAACCTGAATTCTTTATATGGATTCTGGTTCAGATAAAAACAGTTACATTTTATTCAAAGTAAAAAAAAACCAATAAAGTTTTAGTGAGACAGAACAGTGCAATAACTCAAGAAAATTAATGCCATGAGCAGTTTTTCCTCTCTTTTTGACTGCAATGGTCAACGAAATAAATGAAGAACAACAAGGGAGAATCAATGCAAAGGCCTAGAGAGTAACTCCAATTTTTTTAACTATTAATTTTGTGCTCGGTGTCAAAGGCAATGACAGTAAGCACTGAACAAACACAAAACTTCTTTGGGATTGCTATTTTTTTCAAGATGAAAAATGCACTGGCTTGGAATGTTTATTTGAACCAGCTGTATGGTATTACTATAGAGAGTCAGGAAGTTAATATATTCTTTGGAAGTCCAGTATCATAACAAGTTATTCTAGCAGGCACAGTGAATGAACAGAGCACATGCAATGTGACTTGGCAGCCCAGGCACAGACACTGCAGATGCTCCTATATTCAAGCTACACAGCAGCTATGAGTTACCAGTACCAGGTCTTGCTCCTAATCAGAAGAGTGACTGGTAGAAGGAAGGCATAAGAATAAATATCAATATTTCCTGGCAGATGGGATGGAACTGATCCTCTCTGAAATGTACAGAACGAAGCCTTCGGACTGAGATCTATCGTGTAACAGGATCAGGCTCATAACACACTACACCTTTTTAAATTCATTATAGTGCATTATTCTGGGCATTTGTCTCCTGTGGTTTATGCAACCATATTCTCATTGTTAAAGTGCTGGCAACACAGCAGTGTGTTGTGATAAGAAGTGCTGGAAAATCACAGAAATCTCTGTTCTGACAAAAATTTCCGTGGCAAGCTGAGGGTTGTACAGAAGGAAGGGTATATATTCAGATATTCCAGTTAAGAACAGCCATGAAATCTGTTTATATTCTGAACCTCTCTCATAAAGCTACTAATGGTGAAATCCCTCGTACCACCACAATCAATCTCTCAGTAACTATTTAATAGCTATGCTGAGGCAAATCAAATTATTCTCATAATCAGGGATAAAATGCAACACATTTTGCAATCTATCAAGTAGAAGATCACCTACTTGTACTATTAGTGTCTAAAGATCGTGGTGGGTTGACCCTGGCTGGATGCCAGGTGCCCACCCACTCTATCACTCCCAGATGAACAGTAGAGAGAAAATATAAAAGGCTCATGGGTTGAGATAAGGACAGGGAGAGATCACTCACCAGTTACTGTCATGGGCAAAACAGACTCAGCTTGGGGAAATCAGTTTAATTTATTACCAAGCAAGTCAGAGTAGGGTAAGTCAGAGTGAAAATAAAAACTAAATCTTACAACACCTTCCTCCCACCCCTCCCTTCTTCCCATGCTCAACTTCACTCTCCATTTTCTCTACCTCCTCTCCCCCAGCACGGGGGCATAGGGAATAGGGGCTGCAGCCAATTCATCACATGTTTATTTGCTGCTCCTTCCTTCTCAAGGGGAGGACTCTTCACATTCTTCCCCTGCTCCAGCATGGGGATCCTATACGGTTACAGCCTCCTTCAGGCACTCACCTGCCCCAGCATAGGGTCCTCCATGGCCTGCAGGTGGATCTCTGCTCCACCACGGACCACCATGGTCTTCACCACGGACTCCAAGGGAATCTCTGCTCCAGTGTCCGGAGCTCCTGCTCCACCTCTTTCTTCACTGCCCTTGGTGTCTGTAGAGTGTTTCTCTCATACATTCTCTCTCCCCTCTCCAGCTGAAGTTGCCCAGGATTTCTTTCCCTCCTTCCTAAACATATTATCCCAAAGGTGCTGCTAGCATCACTGATGAGCTTGGCCTTGGCCAGTGGCAGGTCTGTCTCGGAGCTGGCTGGCATTGGCTCTGTCGGATGTGGAGAAGGCTTCTGGCATCTTCTCAAAGAAAACCCCCTGTAGCCCTCTCACTACCAAAACCTGGCCATGCAAACCCAATACAAAGATGAACTGCTGTGTTTCCAAATATTAATTTTATGATATGAAGTTTAAAGCAAATTAATGTAAAGGTAGTGCTGAATTTGAAAACTAGATGTATATTTTTAAGGCAAGGCAATGCAGGAATGTTAAGACACTGCAACAACTAGAAGTAGTAGGGTAAGTTAAAGTTACCATAACAGATGTTTTGATTTTATGTCTGCATTCCCTTACTCTGGCTAATGTTGTCACAATCTTCTGGTTGCCTAAATATGGATTATTGCTATCAGCCATATCCCATCATCCTTAGGCAACTTTCCCAAAAAGGGAAAGGGGAATTTTCTTTGAGTGACAGATGCAGAATAGTGACAGATGCAGAATTCACCATTTTTTATCCTCTGTCTGCCATGTAAAATACAATGTGGAACAGTTCTGGAACACCTCTTCTTTGTAGAAAAGGACAAAAGCCTCTTCCACAAAATACCAATTTTACCTAATTTTTTTGCCTTCATAGAGCAATAAAGACATTAAAAATTACCTGAAATTTTAGAACACATAAAGAATCTGTCTGAATTTATTTATGCTTAAAAATGGTTTATGGTCTAAGCTACTATATCTTCACTTCATTTAAATTATAGAAACAATTTATTTTCCAAAGCATGAACACAGGCATATAATTCTTTAGTTATTTAAAGTAGTCTATCCAATAAATATAAAAAAATACAAACCTGTTATTTACTGGTGTAATTGGTATACCTACATAGATCCCAAACCAGCTTATGCTAGAAGATGCTTTGGCCCATACCATTAGTCTAATACAGTCCTGTACATAATAGAATAAATGAACAAGT
Organism: Manacus vitellinus; assembly: GCF_001715985.3. NCBI lineage: Eukaryota > Metazoa > Chordata > Aves > Passeriformes > Pipridae > Manacus > Manacus vitellinus. Next base: position 37,588,190 of record NW_021940535.1, read on the forward strand.
GATCTGGTATGTGTTTACATTTTAAAACACATATTATCTACCTGATAACCTCTTTTAAGTTAATTAGGTATTTTACTATGCTCACAGACTATTTAAAAAGTGGACTAGGTAGCAGTCTTTTCGGTGCAGGATATTCTAAATTCTGCCTTTTTTCTTCTATTTTTCAGAGGACTATAATGTCATGATAATATCTCAAATAAATAAATCAGGTTATTGCCATAAAATGCATGCTTGACTCCATTTCTATATGCAAAATCCTTATGGCGTTTTTCCAGTACAATGTAGCACGATTATCCTAGTGATGTGAGTGGATAGTGGGAAGCACAAAGCAGGACTCTACCTCCAAGCCTGAGGAGCATGACTTACCCAGCCTAATCAGCTCCATAACTTCATGGTGTGAACAGCTTTCAGCATTGAGAAGTTCCATCACTAGCAAAGATATTCCCAGCATTCATTTTGGGTTAGATATTCAACCCTAGCATTTTTCCCTTGTCCTCTGATTCCCATTCTTCATAGCCACATTCAACAAATATTGGACTTTCTGCCAAATGGTCTCCAGTTTTACTCTGTCTCAAAAGATGCAGGGGAAATCAGACCAATCCCAATATTAACTGGGGGGGGGGTTTGAACTTAGAGTGAGGCCAGTGGCTGGGAAATGAAGGTCACAGTGAAAGAGGGCAGAGGAAAAAGGTTTCTGACAGTTTTCCCCGACACTGGGAGAACTCCACAGATGAATGCACTCTTTTCAGTCTCATCATACAGCATGAGAGAGAAAATCCTACCATAGAACCTCCCAGGGTTTCCAGCCTCTCAGATGGGCTTTGCCTCAGAGAGGATGCCTTGACAGGAACAGATGTGATAACAAATGACCTTTAGAATTGCACCCTGAGAGCTGTTGACTCTTTCCTGAATGCTGTTCATCCTCCTGAGCTCCTGACTTTAGTTGGAAACCTTGAGATCCTGGCATACAACTAAAAAGGGTCAACGACAAGAAATAAAAAAATAGAGTGTAAGTCTTAGAAACAAAAGGAAATGGGGGCAAAACCAGAGTTACCCATACATATTTAAAGACTCTTCCTTTGCTTTTAAAGATAAAAATCATAAATCTAAATGCAATGCCAAAACTAAGCATCATCTTCATCCCCAAATCAAAGAAAAAATTCTGAGATGAACAAAAGACTATCAAATGATAATACAATAAATATTGGGTCCAAAGCTATTTAATTTTTAAATTTTTATTCCAATCCAAATCAAACCAAATGTATAATATTAGATAACATAGTATTTGTATATTCCTGTGAGTGTGCTTTGATTTGCTGTGCGACAGGCAAAGTCATCTTTCCCAATGACAGCTTACAGGACAAGTGGAGTACACAGTGTACCTCAGCAAGTCCAGAGGACAGGCTGTGGGGGCAGATGTGTGTCCACAAGCAAGAGAGAAGAAGATGAGAGATAGTTCCCTTGTTCCTCTTTGACTTCATCAGCCAAGAAAGTGTAAAGCTCTTTGAAATCAAGACTGTCACCATATCCTATGACTGGCATGGAGCAAAAGTCACATTTCACTCATACACTCATTTAAGTTTGTGTTGATGACTTCAGGCTGTCTCCACTAAGTCTCAGGGTGTGGGGGGAAAGGCTGAAAGAATAACAAAATACTCACTGGCATTCCATTTTTAAGAGAAGTTTGAGGAAAAACCTGCCCCTGCTCGTGCAATGATATGCTACATCTCATTCACTGCCCGTGAAAAGCAGAGAAGAGAAAAAGGGGAGGGGTAAGTGGGATACGGAGTGAGACAGAAAGCAGAGGCAGAAACAAAGATGCAGTATCGGGAGACAAAATGAAAGGAGAGATGACATCGGGAAATGTGCATAAGATGCCTCTTCTTATATTTGTTAAAACTAAACACGCGCACAAACTATAAAGCTGAAATGAAAAGCACAGGCGAGCTTATTTGGTTTAATCCTTTCAAGCAGTGAAATGATTTTCTCTATGATTTTTTCGCTGTCAGTTCCTGTCATTTCCTTGCAATGCATTCTCCTTTCTCACTTGTCTTTTCTCCTTTTTCTTTTCAATGCCATCTTGCTTTGTTCCTTTTTCTTTGCTTCTGTCTGCTTCTTTCTTCCTCTTCCTTTCTTCTCTTGCTCTCCCTTGTCTTTTTTTGTCTTACTCTTGCTCTCTCATGTGTTCTCGGAGCACATGAAGAACATGAGCACAAATAGTCAAAAAGCACTTTTTTCCCCTAATGCTCCTTTTCTATCCCCATGTGGTTTTGACTATTGTAGCTCTGTTAGGTTTTAAATACACATGGCGAACCCACTTGTACTCCCATGTGTTTTAGAATTATCTACAGTAGCACACTGCAGGAAAAACATGTGGGAAGGGAATGTGTCAGAAAAGTTTCTTGTACTCCCTCCAACACGTGGGCCACATTTAACAAGGTCAAGGGACAAGTGTGGCTCACAGGCATTAGTTTGACCGGTACTATAAAAAGGATCATGCATTCTACTTTCTTTTACCTGCACACACACTGCAGTTAATCACTCACCCAATACAGCTTACAGACTTTCAATTGATCTACTTTTATTTTGAGGCTGGATGATCAGCTTAACATATTTTAGGAACGGATTATTATATCTTTTTTCCTGATTTGACAATTCCAAAATAATAAAGGATATAAATGCAACAGAAGGAAACCTTTTCTTTTTCCTTTGTCTTTCCTCCTGCGTGAACACATCACGCACGCTGTGATCGAGCAGACAAGGGTATGCCTGTTAAGCTGGCTGGCTGTTCCTAAAGCAGACACTTTCTGCTGAGGGTTCCTTCAGAACTTTCCTGCTACAACACCAAATTCACACAAAATGTCTGTGAACTGTTGGTTCATGTTATGCACATTTTGACACCTTTCAGCTGGCTTTCACAGATTTTCAAAGCACCTGTTCCAATACAACCTGTCTTTTTGGCAGCAACCAGTACCAGTAAACCTCTGATTTTGTTTCCTCCTTCACTCAACCATTTCTAACAATGTACATGTCAAAAAATATAATGAAGTGAAAGAAGGCAAATGATGTCCAGCTCTGCTAGATATCAGACCACACTTCCTGCAGAAAAAAAAAATTGTTCTCATTGTTACATAGACTAACTAAACTGCTCTTCCCTGTCACTCATTTCTTAGGGGAAAGGTCCAGCTCACTTGCAAGTGGGCTGCTTGCCATGTGAGCAGATGGGCCCAGGGTTTGACAGCCAAGAAATGATGGATCAAATTTTGAAATTTGTTGCTCAGTCTTCACTCTAGTAGTTCCTAATTGGCCTCAGTGGTACTTTATAGCTGTAAAAATGGTATAATGGCAACAACATTTGACTGAACAAACACACATCCCATGTAGGTGCTGCAAACAGGCTTCCTGGCTGACAAAATAAGAATGATGCCATCAGTGAATATCTGTTACAAGCTGACTTAGCTCTCTAAGGTTAATGTGTTCCTGTGTGAGCATATAGTGGAGCTGAAGGGGGTATCTAATGCTTATTTGGTCTAAGATACAGTATTTTGTCTGAAAAGATCCTTTTAATAAATATAAACAAAACATGGATTCACATCACATAATAAGCATAAGGCAAGAGGAGGGAAGAGGTTTTTTCAATGTTTATAATACATTATCTAAAATTGTTATCACCTATATAGTAAATATCATACAGAATTTTACCTAGTAAATTGACCAAAATTAAATTATATTTGACTGCTACTAAGAGATGAAGAAAATTAATTTGCTTTTGGAAGAATATTGTTTTCCAGCTTTCTAAGTGCCACTATGGCAGTATACATTCACCTCAAATGCCTGTGTACTCAGTGAAAACAGAGGATGTGAAAACACTGTAGATTTATCTTTGATCTCATTAATGCACTTATATAGTTCTCGGTTTGTACCATCAGCAATTTGAATTAGTACTGATGAAAGGTTCACTTACCTACTAAATAGAGGCTTCTTATATTTCTTCATATTGGTTGTACATAGTTTTGTAATTTTATCTCTGTATTTCTGTTATCATTTTGACTGTATCATCATTTCATTAACTAATACCAGCAGTTGCAAGATAGGATCTTAACATTTTGTTTATACCACAATTGGAATTTCTCTCTTTGTGCCTCTTTCTTCTCTACATTTTGGCAGGTTATTGATGCATTTGCAAAAATAGTTGAAGAATTCTGTGACTGCACCAGTAATAAATTGTTCTGATTATAATTAACGTTACCTTTAGAAATTACATTGTATTTTTAATAAAACCGCAGATACAGTAGAAGAGGATAAAATATTTTTGTAAGCATATACAACACATTTCATTAATTTTTTCAAGGAAAAGAAAGCAATTTCCCAGGATCTTTTCCAATTTTTCTCCACCACCTTAGGCCCACTGCTATTTGGTATGGGCAGATCAGGGTAGCTGATGATTCCTATTGATTTAAATGTCGTGCTAGGAAGCCTAAATCCCCAAGAGCAATAGAATCTCCCCTATCACTATCCTACTGCTTATTGACCTAATTCACTAACCAACCATCAGGGTTTTCTCTCACAACAAATAAATCTTGCATGAAACAGACAGTACATGGACACTTGTAGTTTTCAGTGGTGTTGCCAGTATAAAAAATTTAGGGTCACCAAAGCACTCCTCTTTGTTTTCTCAGATTGATCATAATGTCATTTGCCATTTAAAATTAGCAGAAACCACAACTGTATTATTGATATTAAAACTATTTCTACAGCCTGAAATAAACCTGATGTTATATAAACAACATAGACAATTTAGTATGTGTAAAATTACATGTATTTCAATGCTTCGATTTGCCTGCAAGTTATTCCTGGAGCAGCTACTGAACAGGTTTAATGGTTGCAGCATTATAACCACTAATTGAGATACTACTTAGACCCAGTGTTTACTGCTCAAGATTCTGACAATTAGCAATTGTTCTCTTTTGTTAATTGAACCAAACAAATGAAGAATGAACCAGGGTTTTTTATGTTACTCTGAGTCTCACAGGACAGTCATTTCACCTAAAACTTTTAACTCGGACTCTGCAGATGCCTGCATCTGAATTCACTCTTAGTGATTTTACTGAGTTGAACAATGTGTTTGTTTATATGTAAAACCCAGGGGTCTAAACTTAGTGGTTCTGTAAAATGTGGCTGTCACTAGATGTGAAATACATGCAACAAAAGAGAACACAAAAATATACTATATAGATATTAAAAAAAAAAAAATCCAAACCACTTTATACTACTTTGATAGGCAGACCTGTTTCAGAGCAGAGGCCTAATTCTGCTCCCAGTAAAGTTAATTAGAGCAACAGCAAGGTCCTAAATTACTAGTTCTCTCATCGATATCAAGTTAAGCTTTTATCAATGTAATTTGAAGCAGTATTAAAAGCAATAAATGCTAATTTATAATTGTTGATATTATCAAAACAAGATCCTTTGCAACCATACATAACTGTGCCAGATTTTTATCACATTATAAAGGTTAACATAAGTGTTACAAGAAACATCAATGAGCTACGTACACTACGTTTGCTTTTGGTTAGATAAGTATGCTTTGTAGTAGTTGATATTCCCTCTAGATAATGGATATGGGCCAAATTCTCTGCTGACACAAAGAAATATAAGTAATTTGAAGGCAAATATGCTGATTTACACTAGCTGCAGATCTAGCCCTAATATCTTCAGATGCAATAAACCATCTTAAGTAAGTCCGTTTCCTAACTATTACTCAGCCATTTCTCACAGTTGCCAAAAGGGAACTGTGAATGCCAAGGTCTGCGGGATTTTATTTATCAAAGCTTCTTTTAAGGCATCTATCATTTTGACATTCAAGCCTTACTTTATGATCAGAATCAAACATTTTCATGAAACAGCAGGACTAACCCTAGCAAAAAAATGCCACGTAGTGCTTGTTCTTGCAGTGGTATTACAACATCTGTTTCAACAAATTTTTTTTACAAAAACTGTTTATTGCATTAGCAGAATTAAATACTTTTGCTGCTTGGTACTGCCAAACTGTATAAAGAGAATTAAAAATGTTATCCCATGTATCTCTGAATACTGGTTACTGATTACTCATTTTCTATACTTCCTTTTCTATATAATTTGATAGGAAGCTAACTAAGTGCAGAGCTAAGAAAATCACATTTTTATTTGTTATATTAATGTAAAACTATTTTACATGGCAAAATTAGGTGCTATGCTAAATAACATTTTAGTGTCATGACATTAAACATCTGGAGACAAATAGTACCTAAGCCATACAGCTTAATTTTCCTTTGTGGTTTATCTATTTTTACTTACATTTGCTGGATGTCAGCTTATAATAATTACTCTTCTACACACATCTCTAGCACTAATGTGACAGACTGTGAATTCTTCTTGACAATAGAGCATAATATCCTCCTTACAGGTTTCCACCAGCAAGGCTACAATCTTACTATCACATGTACAAACATGTAAAAATCCTTACTTAAAACATTGACAAATTTCAAATGTATTTGGGTTACTGTTTAAAATCACATACGGATTAGACTTTTCTCAATAAATCTAAAAAATAAAGCTAGATGTAAAAAACCTCAGGTACAATGTGTGACATCCGTATCTGAGAGCTGCCTGAACTTTGAAGTATCTGTAAATTGTGACAGGTCATTTGAAAAGCAGCAAAAATTTCCATTTAAGAGCTGCTTCTAATAAATGTTGCTTACAAAGACAGAATACCAATAAAAAGCAATTCTTAGCATTTTTGTGAGTATGACAAACTATGTCATCTGTGATGCAGGACTAGGCTGGAATTACAGTAGTAATTCCAGTAAATCAGCGGGAATGTTTGTATTTCTCCATCTGACATTAAAAGTGGCATGTTTTATGTAGGCCCCATTTATGAACCTCCACGAATTTAGTCAAAGACATGAGAGTTTGAGCTTAAGAAAGAGCAAACACATTATGAACTACATAGCTTTATTTCTCTGTGAGAGAAAAAGAAAGAAAGAGAATGACTGAAAAGTCAGTAAATACAGGACTTTCACTTAATTGGAAGGACTTCAAAATAAGTTAAAACAGATAACATGACAAAGCTGCTATCCTGGAAGTTGTACTATCTGGTACATCACAGTGACCCTTAGTTCACATTCCCAAATCCTTACATCCTTTTATTACTCATTTTTTAGTGTGATCTTAGACATAAAGTAAGTAAATTTTCCCTGTGATTTCTTTTTATTTGACAAGAAATAATAAAATATAAATTCAGATGAATTTCTAGAGTCTTGATCTCATATATATTTTTGTAAAATAAGGGGGTAATGGAACTTTTATAATAAATGAGATTTACCTGAATTGTTAGAAATCAGAAGAACTACGATGCTTTAAACAGTGGTACTTCTCTGGTTGCCTCTATTTCTGAGTACTTAAATTAGGACCCAAATAGCTTGAATGTATATAATTAAAATGTGAAAGTTTAAAATTTTTTTTCTTTTTTTTACAGCCTAAGGATACAGGCTCTTTTCATATATGAAGGGAAAATCAGAAGACTTTAAGTTTTGACAAATAGAAGCTAAAAGTAATTTACATAAAGCTGGGTAAATAAAACAAAACAAAGGGTAAATAGATAAGTCCTACTTCTTTTTTAATAAATTAATCTCCTTTGCTACCTAGTAGCAAAAATGGTTTTCAGGTTGAACAGAGAAAAAAATACTAAATATCTGGTAAAAAATGTATTCAGCTACTATAGATTTAATCTTTACTGAAATAAATCAAGTGCTTTCACATATTTAAATAAAAAGCTAATTTCCTGAACTGTTAATCAGAACTATTTGTAAGCAAACAGAGCATGTTTTATTGAATAGTCCTTGTCTCTAGTAAAACAATGCATTTATTGAAATTAATAAAACCAAAAAATTCTGAAAGTAAATATTATTTTTTAATATATGATAAGTACTGCACTTTCAGCAGATATGAGGACTGTCTACAGTAATCATACCAATTAAATAATCTCCATAATCACCTGGTTCAAGGCATTATTTTATTTATTGGATTGCACTTTTTTGCCTGTGATTATGTGAGAAATTTTCCTGGGCTTTCTGGGCTATGCAGACTCCTTTTCTTTGATTCTATGTTCATGTCAGTGACTGATATATGAATATCATGTTTTCTCTTAAGATATCAATCTAGCAAGAAATAAATTGCATAGAAAATAGTTACTTATTTTTTACTGTTCTTATCTGCCTAAAACATTTCATTCAGTAAAATATATTTTACAATAAAGAAGACAATATTTATTTAAAAGAAAGGTTCTACGGGCATTCCATTAATGTGTGGAGGAAATTCATGGAATTCAGTAATGATTTTGTAGAAAATTGATGTTAGAATATCATCTTATATTACTGTCTCTTAACTCTGTGAAGGAGCAATACACAGATAAAAAAATGCTAATCTGAGATTTTCAGAAATACTTATGCCAGTCCTTAAATTTTATGACTTAGTCTTCTGGACACAGTAAGTGATTTCCCTTCATTTTGAACAGTTGCATTATTTTGTTTTGACTAACAAAGTGCAAGCTGCAAAAATTACTAGCTTGCATGGGCTGAGGTAGTTTGTTTCCTTGATCCATTAATATACAAGTATTAATGCATTTCCTTAATAATTTCTTTATTCAATATACAGGTTAAATTTCTCTTGGAAATTTTAATGAACAGGGCTTTAAAATATATATATATATATTCTGCACAAGTAGTAAAATCTGATAGAAATCTGATAGTCTGAATCCATTTCATGTCCTTTTTGGAGGGAAATACAGAAAGAAAAAAAGTCAGGCTGAGAATACGTGTAGAGGAATTGATAATATAAATTTTGTGATGAAAATTATGATGAAACCTACATGTACTGCGTAATCTTGCAAAGAATCTTTGCCAGTTGCTTTGCCTTTAAAGCTAGATGTTAATTTATAGATTTCAATATGCTATAAATGATAGGGGATATTGAGGAAGAAATTTCTGTTACATGAGATCATATCCTATTTCTAACATTTTTTGGTGACTATCATTTTTTATAGCCTTGGTCTCTTTACCTTCGTAATTCTGCAGCCCAGAGCTCTGTCCTGTCCTCCATGTTAAGGTTTTTCTTCTCTTCCATTTTATCTTGCCTTTCCTTAGGTATTGTGTCTTTATTTGACAACCACACCAAAAAAGAAGGAAAGCCTTATATTGTCATCCCATCTGCCTGTTGCCATCCCTTTCTTGTTTCTGGCAAAATAAAAATGACTGGGACTTCTACAAGCCAGAACTGTGAAGCTTGGAGTTTGTCAATTCAGTGGTATTAATTTTTATGCCAAAGTATTAGTCCAGTGGTAGTACTTCAGATCACACTCCAAAACTCTCAGAGTTCATTCTCCACAGTGTCATGAGGCCTAATATTGTACACAGGGAGTTAGAATTGAGGGCCTGATCCTGCAGCCAGTATTATTTTCCTTTTCACTTTAACTTGGGCACAAGTAAAACCTAGGTATACAAACATGTGTTTTTACAACACAGTGACCAGACAATCCACAGTGCCAGAAAACTGGAGGCAGAATCACTTGATAGCCATGCTCAAAGAAGTGGGTGGCTGTGTTTGCATAAAAGATTAATTAATATCACAAAAATATTAATATAATACAAGTGAAAAAGAAAAACGTCAAGTGATGAGATCAAATGTAACCTGATTCAAATAAACATAAAATGTGATATGGTGAGATGTGATAAAGTCTAATCTTACTGCAACAAAGCTTGAACTGGCCTCCAAAGCCAACAGAGCTCTTAGATGATGGATTGTAATTAGTGAGAGTGATGGATACAAAATTCCAAACAGCTTTTTTATTAAATCAGTTGCCAGTCAATTACTGTGAATAGTTCAGATGAAATGAAATGTGTTTGTTCTTTTTGACATTATATAGACACCATTCTGAAATCATGTCTCTGGCAGAGGTCTCTAGCTTTTAGTCATATTTTTTTAGGCTGAACAGCTTTCAACATTGGATTTCGATTTAAGAAATGTTCAGCAGAAATATTTGTTCAGTAAAGAAGGCCAATGCAGTAACATTATTGCCCATTCAGAACAGACACGCACAAAGAAAAAAGTGAGATATAAAACGTGTTGCATACTTGAACTCCAAAGGTTGTATACATCATGATTCATGTGATACAGAAAGGCCTTTACCTTTGTTTTATTACATCAGTCCTAATTTGGTCCTTCACTGACATAACCACACATCATTTCACTGTTTACTTGTAAATTATTAACTGTAGTATTTTTTGAGGACAATGGCAATGTTTCAGTACGTAAAGAATGAAATGGTAACACAGGAGGTTAATGTCTCACATGAGGAGTTTATTAGATTTTCATGGAGATGTTTTCGGATAGCAGTTGTACGCTTTTACTAAATCACTAGCAAAGGCTGTGTGATCTGTCACAATTCTTTGTATGTCAAAACATGGAAAGCCTTTACCAAAGTATGACAACAGTCTTGGCTAGAAAATTAATTTTATTGTAAGCTCACATTTCAGCTGGCCATAACCATAGGTAAAAAACGTGGTTTGATACACAGATCTATAACCATGGGGTGGGTTGTGTGGAATATCTGGTGACACACACAGACGTTTCAGAAGAAAAATAACATTCTTCACTGAAAGAGTGGTTAAGCATAGGAACAGGCTTCCCAGGGAAGTGATGGAGTCACTATCCCTGGAAATGTCAAAAAACCCAAGTAGACTGTGGTACTTTGGGTTATGGTGGAGTGGCCATGGTGATCTTTGGTCGAAGGTTGGACTGGATTATTTTGGAGGTCTCTTCCAACCTCAATAACTCTGTGATTCCACACAGAGAAAGGGTTAAGACTCTGCTCCTGACATTTTGAATTAGCAGGCAGCAAGCCTTGAACTTGTGGGCTGTAAAGTTTCACACCAATAGATGTGTATTCAGATATAAGGGATCAGGGATAGCAAGA